>NC_133387.1:105659291-105962321 GCF_047511655.1 Castor canadensis
CCATCCTCACCAGAGTGAAGTCAGGCATAAAGAGGTCTGTGACAGGCTTCCAGTTCACCTGGGAAAGGTGTGAACAACGCAGTAGAAGAGCAACGCAGACAGCAGGAAAGGGTCATGGCATGGCCAGCAAGGGCTGGCAGAGCTCAGAGAGGGCCACAACGCCACATTTGGAGGAAGCCAGTGGAGCCACAAGTAGCCAGCAACAGGCGTCAGTTTCCTGATGGAGGCTGGCTTAGAAGGAACTCACAGCCAGGACTTCTTGGAAAACTCAGGGCTGGTCTGCAGGACTGGGGACAGCAGTTGGGACGAGGTGTCTGACATAGTGGGAGGAGCAGAGGGAATTGGAGGAGAAGACAGAGGCAGGTGGCAGTCCTGCAATGTGTCCACCCTCTGCCTCTTCCTCACTATCCAGCCCAGGCCTGGGTGATCATCTATAGAGACCGAGCACCTCTCCTCCTTGGGGTGTTTCCCATCCTTGTGAGGGAGGTGACCGTGCCCTGGTGTCCCCCACCCCAGGCAGCTCACAGAAAGGGGCTGCATGGTTCCAGGGCTCCACTCCTGCACAGAATTGATTCTTCCCCTTTGCAGGACCTGTTTTCCTGGTACTGATGAGCCTGCCATAAGTGACACAGTGTTCTGAACCTTCTGCGAGGCAAGGGCTCAAAGAGGTAGTTCTTGTGTTAATTAGCTTTATTTGACTTGAAAAGCCCCATCACACGCTCGGTGCCCAGGGGCCTTGTGATCTGAACAAGTTACTCAAATCACTTTCCACTAAGTTCTGAGGCAGACATCCCATTCCCGGCCTCCCCTGGGTGATCTTGACGTTCAGGCAGGGTTCATAGTCAGCCTTCATCAGGAAAGCCGACCTGGAGCCCCTCGGGGCCCACTTTCTCCTGGACCTCCTCCCTGCCCTTGATTCCACTTCTGCCCTGGGCAGGTCCCACCTCAGGCAGGTGTGTGGTCAGTTTGCCCATCCCGCCCACTCTACTTCAAACCCATCCACGGGGTCTCCAGGCTCTGCCTGTCTAGTCTGGGTCTGATTGGTGGCATATGCCAGGAAAACCCTGGTAGCAGCCCCTTCTGTAGGGCTTTTATGGGGGGGCTCGTCTTGCTGACCCTTTCTCTAGAGACTAGCCCAGTCTCTCCCTCTCCTTGGCTTTTTAGTGACCACTCTCGTCCCGTAATGGCTGGGCTTGACAAGTGCTAAGGCCCAGTGACTCCACTGACTACAGCCAACCTGTGCTGCTTTTGGTTGGTTCTGGCACCCCTATCACAGGTTGGATGTTGTGTCTGACACCAGGATCCAGGGTGGGCAGACACAGGCCCTGCCTATAGAGAGCCACAGTGGGGAGTGGACAGAAAGGGGCAGAAAAATGACTTTAACAAAGTAAGAAATTGACATGAGACCCATGTGAGGGGCAAACTGGAGGAGATTGGGCTGTTTGGCTTGGGTCTTGAAGGATGCATAGGAGTTGGCTTGTGTCTGTGTTACCGCAGTGACTGTGAGTTCTGGTAGACAGCTACTGGGAGTCCCGAAGAGGATAGTGATGACATTGGTTTCCCTGTTCTTGGAGATGTTCAAGACATTGGGACCCCTAGCTGTGGCCTACTTGACACAAATGTGTTTGTGGCCATTTCCAGAGGTGTCCTGTGACATTTGGCGAGTGACAGAGCCACTGGGGAAGAAGAGGGGCACAGTGGTTTTGCAGCTGTGGGCTGAGTACCTGCAGTGGACTGGGGGTTGCCTTCATGGGGGAGGGGGTTGGTCATTGAGGGGAGGAGTCCTCGTTAGAGGTGGCTGGCTTCAGAGGGAGGAAGAGGTGGGGCTGAGGAGCTGGTGCCCGGCACAGTGGCCACTCTGGGGGCTAAGCCTTTCTGCCCTCCTCCTCCTGACAGCCATTGCTCCTCTGAGAGTATGAGTCACTGGAATGGGGACCCTGTTCTCTCTTCCTTGGGGAGGCTACCTCGCTGTGCTGGCTTGTGGCCAGCAGCAAGGTCTTCTTCACCTCTGGTACCCATTGAGCACCTGCCACCTTCCCTGCCATATGGTGGGCAATCACTCCTGGACCCCAGCTGTGCCTGCCTCCTTCCCCCAGCAGCTGCACTCATCCCTACTTGCCTGCTCTGATCCATAGCTGTTCCAGCTCTGGCTGCCAATGCAGGGGTGACTCCAGAGCCCTCTGCAGAGGACAAAGGGATGTCTGCCTTGGAGAGGGTGGAGCGACCACCTGGGCAGTCCACCCACCTCTGCCTTCCTGTGGACTCTTGTCGTTCCATCTCTCATGCTGGGGATGGTTGTGGTACACCGGGTCTGGTCAGCCACTGGGAGCCTGCTCTGCAGATGGGAGGGGTGTGGGTATTGACATCCCCTCCATGCTCTGGAAATAGGCTCCCAACCCAGTCTCAGCCCAGTGCCTAGCTCTCAGGCTGTCAGAGAAGACGTGCTGTCCAACTGTGGGAACCACTGAGGCGCAGCCCTCAAGTCAGGTCAGGTCCCTGGTGCAAAAAAGCCCGGACTCTCCGCTCCCTTTGGGACTTGGCCTGGAGCTGGCAGGGGACACTAGCTGAGCCAGGCTATGGGCACGGTGCCCTCTGGGCTCGGCAGCACAGATGGCCGCTCAGGGCCGTGCTAAAGCTCTCAGCTCTGCAGTGCAGGCAGGGAGTGAGGGTGGGCAGTGGTGAGATTTGTGGGGCAGACAGCCACACATTAGCCCATCAGGTCCTTCTGTCCATCATACAGCTGGGGAAACTGAGACTCAGAGGGCTAAGCCACCTTGTGAATCCAGGAAATGACAGACAAAAGATTAAATCAGAGCAGGCACAAAGCCTGGGGCCTTTCCCTTCGCCCACTGTTTCCCAGGACAGTGTCCATCAAAACCAGTGCAGACAGAAACAATCCCTTCTGGCTGGAGGTGTGTCTCAAGTGGTAGAGCCTCTACCTAGTAAGCACAAGACCTCAGTATGCCCCCTCAAAAAAAAAATCCTTTCTTTGCATCTTTCTTAAAAAGAACTATTTTAAAAATGTAACTGACGCACATAAGTGAAAAATACCCAGTGGAACAGGAGACTTCAGAGTGAGCAGGTATAGACCCTCCACCGCCCTGCCCCTTCTGACACTCCTGTTCACAGATTGACTTTAAAAAGCAAAGGGGCACCTGGGGTGTGGTGATCACACCTGCAATCCCCATACTTGGGAGACAGACGCAGGAAGATCATGAGTCTGAGACCAGCCTGGGCTACAGAGCGAGACCCTACCTCAACCTCCCTCTCCCAGCCAAAAAAAAAAAAAAGCAAAGCTGGAGTTCACTGGCTGCCCGAGTACTACCTGAGTCAGTAAGAAAAGACTCAATTAGATGTAGTGTGATCATTTATTTTTCCAAAGAAAGCAAATAGTACATGTTTACAAAGATTCATCTCAGAGGATTGTACCAAAATAGGGGGAAAAAATTAGCACTCACTGTCAGAAGCTCTGTCCTGACCTGGGGCCCTTACAGAACAGGTGTGGACGCTTGAGGTCTCTCAGGCCATCCAGGTCACCTAAGCATCAGAGGTGATGCTCTGAGCTGGGCACTTTGGGGGTAGAAAGACAGGTCACAGGGGTGCAAGGTCAGCATGGCCTCCTCCCTCCTAGGCTCCAAGTCCATAGATACAGCAGGAGGTCCTCTGCAGGTCACTTTTGTGGGCTGCATTCAGGACCTCTCTTGATGGACTCTGTCACTTTAACCTATACACCCAAACTCTGATTCTCTTTTGTGACACCTCTAGCCCTCTGGTCCAAGCTTCCATGGCCTCTGCTGTAACACAGGGACAGTGGAGTATCCTAGGGGAACCGTCTCCTTGCTTTGCCCTCTCCCTTCCTCTAAAACCTTTCTTGAGTCCTTGTGTCCCACTGAAACATCCCAATACATCTGTCCCCTGGAGCTGGCCGTTTGTCACGGACTTGGTATGGAGTACCGAAGGATGTGCCGAACCCTCAAGTCTAGCTGACCTACAAGGATAGGGAGCCCACGGGTTGCACAAGAGTTGAGTGGGGTCCCAAGGGCCTCCTTCCGAGTAAGGTGGCTCATCCTCCTCCCTGCAGCCCCTATAGGATGTTTGCCTGGCAGGAGCTGTCCTGGGAGTTGGCCCCTGTCCTGCTGGTACACAGTGGGGTGTCCAGGAGCCTTCTGGAAGGGGCACAGGCCTTTGATTGCTGGCCATCTGCCCAAGGCCTGGCCAGCGACTGGATGCTGGGTATTTGTGGAAGATTAATTGGCTCTGTCTCTTTCCCTGTCTGTCTGTCTCTTGTCCCCTCTTCCTCCCCAGGGGGGCTTTCTCTGTGGTCAGACGCTGTGTCAAGCTCTGCACTGGACATGAGTACGCAGCCAAGATCATCAACACCAAGAAGCTGTCAGCCAGAGGTAGGGTGGAAGTGTCCAGTGGGGCTGGGCAGGGGCTGGGGAAGCCATGCCCTGTGGACAGGGCTGCAAGCTGGGCTTAGCTTGGGCTGGTCCGAAGTTCCATGCAGATGGAACAGGCTTCGGGGTTCGTGGAGTAGAAGTTGCAGTAAGGGGGTTGGGGTGCTGGGGCCCACTCTAATTGAGTGGGGTGTGGGAGGTCTTCACTCTTAGACTTAGCATAACCTTTGCTACCTGGTTTGGGGTCCTGGAACCCCAACTTGGCCTCCCCTCCCCAAGTCTGTTGGTCTCTGTCCCCAGAGCTGGAGGGAGAGGAGCTCATGGTGGCAAGGTGCAGGGTTGCCCAGTAATGTCTCCACAGTTCTTGGGTCACTTCTCTGGGCAAGTGACCAGAAGTAATATCTTCTGGTGGAGTCCTGGCACTGAGGGGGTGACAGGCAGCTTCTTAACCAAGTCTTCTGATCAGGGTCAGAGTCTCTCACCTGACCTGAGGAGGCCTCCACAGTCTTGCAGGTGTGTGCAGAAGGGCCTTGATCGTGCTGGTCTGGGAAGGCCTTCCAATTCCTACTGGGGCTGAGCAGAAGGACCCCCGCTCTCACTGGGGAGGGGGCATACTGATGGCATACAAAACTGGAATTCAGTCTATAATGAGCTTCATGGTGTTGGGGCACAGATTTCAGTGGGCTGGGTGTGGGACCCGGGTAGGACAATGGGTTGAGTCCCCAAGTGAGGTGGGCTGGAGGCCTGGCAGGGCCATGGGGAGTGGGCGGCCACCTCAGCAAGATGGCATGCCATGTCACCCCTCTCTCCCCCACATCTGTCCTCCCTCCCTCCCTGGGACACAGCCAGCAGGCCTGGGGAGCATCCCTACTCAAATCCGAACTTACTGGGAGCCAAGGAGCCCTGACCCCTCCCAACTGGGCCCCTAGGTGCTGTGGGGCTGAGTGTGAGGAGAGACTCAGTGGGCCTCCTCCAGTGGGCAGGTGGAGGTGAGAACTGCCTGTCACCTGCAGAGTCCACAGTTTACAGTTCAGTGACTGTGGGTCAGTCGCTGATCCTGCTCCTGTGCAATTATCAAGCTGTGTGTAGGTGTGTTTGAGCACCTGCTGTGTACCAGACTGCCAGGCCTCCGCTAAGTGTGTCTTCTTGGGAGCATTCCCTGAACCCTAGCTGGGAAATTCTCTAGGCTCTGGGGGTGTACCTGCCCCAGGCTTTGCTTGCCCCCACATCACTGAGTGCTTCTCTGGGCTGGTCCGGCTGGGGAGGGTGAGTCTGTGCTGAAACCTGGTCAGGGAGAGTGGGAATGAGACCCATAGGTCCAGGGCACAAGTTCCCTGCTGACCTCCAGATGGGGCAGGTGTGTTTGGGGGTAGGGACTAGGGTGTCCTCTCACCTGAGATCCTGCATGGGCTAGATACAGACCCTACTGCTGGTGGTGGGCTCTTCTGGCCTCCCCAGTGGGCTCTTCTGGCCTCCCCCAGGCCTTGCTTATGGGCTGGGCACGAGCCAGCACCTGGGACTGTGAGTTTGGTTTCTTTTCAGTGGGACACAAAAGTGGTGTAGAACTTCTGTGCTCAAGGTGAGCCCATGCCAGTGTGAGGCCATTTCCTGTGCTGTGAGTCTCCAGGTGACATCTCTGAGGCCTGGACACTCTGCTGGTCACAGAACACCAAGGAGGAGCTCTGTGATGCAAAGCGGCCTTAGGTTGTGTGCACACATGTGCTCCTGTGTGTGACTCCGTGGGGTGTGCATGTATGTATGTGCACGTGTTCCTGCGTTCATGTGGGGCTGTGTGCATGTGTGTCCACATGTGCTCCTGTGTATCCATGTGGGGCTATGTGTGGGCTGTGTATTTGTGTGTGCATGTGAATTTCTTTTGGTCCGGCTTCCAGAACTGGGCAGAGTGACACTCGGGCACCTGAGCCATGAACAGCCCAGGTTGAGCAGGAACCCCGACTGGTCTTTCTAGCTGCTACTTAGGAAGATGCTTCAGAAAACCCAGGGAACTGGAGTGAGTGACATGGGACAGGGTCGGCTGGACAGCCCCTGACCTGGGAAGCAGTGGACAGAGGTGAGGGCCATGGACTCTGAGCCTCAGTTTCAATGCTCTCTGAACATTGTCTGAGTGTCACCATGGGTGGACCAATGCCAGCTGTGGTATTGGGGCAGATGTCACCAGGAGCACAGAGTAAGGAGCTATTGGTTGTTGGGAGGCCTGGTGGGATCCTGGGCCTCTGAGTGTATGGCCCCCAGGATGGACTGTTGTGTCTGGTGTGCAGGACAGGGAGGAGCCATCTGCCATCCACTGACACTCTGTCTCTGGGAGATGTGGATCAGTGTGAATGGGCTGAGTGACAAGGGAGTGACAAGGGAGTGACAGTGAGGGCCACACAGCCTGCTGCTCTCCTGGCCCCATAGAACAGCTCTGTCATCACGTGGTTGCAGTGGGTGTTATCTCTTGAGTGATATGGACAGCAGGGCTGGCCTGGTCTGGGAGGATGGGGCAGGATGCACAGTGTTGCCCCTCACCAACATCCTGCTGGCCACTGGAGAGCTCTGTCTAGGAGGGGCCTGAGCTGCAGGTTCCCTGAGCCAGTCTTCCATGGCACACAACTCAGAGTGGTGGTGGCCACCACTTGACCAGCTTGACTGTCCCAAGTGCTGGGACCCTGTTCCCAATCTGGAGTTCTGTGTGGAGTTCCTGCCCCCTGTAACCCCCAAAGGATCATACTCCCTTGGGTAGCACTGCTCCTCCCTCCCCTCATCAGCTTCTGGGAGGCATGCCCTCTATCTGTCACCCAACCCAGTGTGTGTCACTGTAGCTCTACCTCCATTTCTGGTGGCCTTGATGGACTAGGAGCTGGCACTGCCCGGTGCAGTCCCTTCTGTACCACACCTAGAACCGAGGCACTGAAGAGCCACCAGGTCACACTCAGGTCCCACAACCACATGGTCACACACTAGTGTTAAAGTTAGTACCCGTGGAGGGCTTGCTGCGTGCACTGGGCCAGTACTCAGGATGATTCTGTGTCCCTTACATTTGGTGGTCGGCCCTGGTGGGGATGCAGGTGTGAAGAATTCTTTGGGGACCCTAAGGCAAGGGGAACGTGACCCTCAGGTCCTTGGAGCCTCCTGGGGGCCCCTCATAACACCTCCTCTCCTGGGTGTTATGATCACCACCCCTCGATTTCTCTCTTGTTTGCCTCAGTGGCGTTTCTTCTACTGATGTCTAAGCCTCCACGCGACCTGCTTTGTGTTCAGGGGTCCCCATGTGGTGGGTTCCTTCCCATTGCCCTGTGATGTTCTGTTGGACAAAGAGCTTCTTCCAGCTCTGTCACAGACCCAGTGGAACCCCACACAGGAGGGGAGGGGCTCAGTAGAAGTGCATCAAGTTTGGCAAACAAAATATATTCCTTACTGCTCAATGTAATTGTCTAAAAGCTTGTCCAAATTTATTAGCCTCAGACACCAGAATCCATAAATGGTTGGTGCTTCCTCCTGCCTTTCCATCCATCTCAGAAGGACAGCAGTCTTCAGAGATGGTCCTCACAGGGGCCCCCAGAAATCCTGTCCACCCAGAACTGTGCACCCCACTCCAAGGAGGCACAGCTATGCAGCTAGCACCCTGCCCTTGCTTGGCTTGGCAGGCATCTGCATGCTGCATGACCTCAGAGGACTGCTCACTGACTGGGTACGTTTCTGCACAAATGAAGCCACCTGGCTCCTTCCTTCTTCCCTGGACACCACCCCCATGCTAGGGAACCAGCACTGTGCTACCGGCCTCTTCTTTGGATCATTTCATCCCTGCCAGCTTCTGCTCCATTCAAAGACCATGTGGCACATCTGACACATGGTTTCCTGGACTCTGTACACTCAGTCTTACTCATGGACTAATACACAAGACCACCACGTGCTCAGACGGACCCTTACTCATCCAAGTGAGGACACAGCTCTGCCACATCCCCCAGAAATAAGCAACAACAGTTCTGGGGGCAGGGGTGGAGGCCTTGGAAGGTTGGAGAAAGTTGCATTGGATCTTGAAGGATATGTAGGAGTTTGTTGGCTCAAACAAAACCATCTGGGTATTTTTTCTGTGGAATTAGGCAGCTTCTTTGAATTATCTTCATACCCCCTATTTATATCCTCGAAGTGCTCCACAAGGCAGGAGGAGTGAGGGGAGTGGAAATCTGAACCCCCACAGGCATGGCTTGCTCTGTCTCCCTCCCTCCCACCCCACCCTGCAAACCTCTTCTGACCCCACCCTGCAAATAGCGGACCCACCCCTGTGCTTCCTGACCAGTGATGCCCAGGACCCCTGCTAATATTCGGGCTGCTGAGCTGAGCTGCCTGTGTACAGGGAGTGCCAGGGGCTCGTCACAGACCTTGCTCCCTGGTGATGGCTCTTCTCAGGCCCCATGCCCGGCTACTGCAGCCCCATGTTGGCTGCAGGCAGGGCTGGGTGGCAGGAGGAGGGACAGCCAGCCAGGAGCTGGGTGGGAGTTCTGCACAGCCATGGCCAGCCCTCCCTAAGGCTATCTTCTTCCAGCAGATGGTTCTCTGGCCAAGGAATCTCTGCCTTGTGCTGCTGTCTCTTGCCCACGGTCCTCCCCTTTCTTCCCCTTCATCAACCTTGGCATTTCCCCCTGTTTAACTTTTTATTATAGAAAATTTCAAACATTCTCAAATACAGAAGAGAAATGACAGAATAAGCCTTAGCTTCAACAGTGTGGTCAGTCTGGTCCACCTGTTCCCCAGACTCATCCCACTCCCCATCCTGTTCATAAGTGCTTCAGCAGAAAAGGATTCTAAAAACATCCACAGCAGGGCTATCACTCCTAAAGCCAGAAGCAGCTCCTTGACACTGTAAAACATGCTGTTTCTAACAGTATCTGTTTTTTTTTCTTTTTAATTTTTTTATTATTCATATTGCATACAATGCTTGGGTCATTTCTCCCCCCTGCCCCCACCCCCTCCCTTACCACCCATTCCACCCCCTCCCTCTCTACCTGGCAGAAACTATTTTGCCCTTATCTCTAATTTTGTTGTAGAGAGAGTATAAGCAATAATAGGAAGGAACAAGGGTTTTTGCTGGTTGAGATAAGGATAGCTATACAGGGCATTGACTCACATTGATTTCCTGTGCGTGGGTGTTACCTTCTAGGTTAATTCTTTTTGATCTAACCTTTTCTCTAGTTCCTGGTCCCCTTCTCCTATTGGTCTCAGTTGCTTTTAAGGTATCTGCTTTAGTTTCTCTGCGTTGAGGGCAACACATGCTATCTAGTTTTTTAGGTGTCTTACCTGTCCTCATATCTCCCTTGTGTGCACTCGCTTTTATCTTGTGATCAAAGTTCAATCCCCTTGTTGTGTTTGCCCTTGATCTAATGTCCGCATATGAGGGAGAACATACGATTTTTGGTCTTTTGGGCCAGGCTAACCTCACTCAGAATGACGTTCTCCAATTCCATCCATTTACCAGCGAATGATAACATTTCGTTCTTCTTCATGGCTGCATAAAATTCCATTGTGTATAGATACCACATTTTCTTGATCCATTTGTCAATAGTGGGGCATCTTGGCTGTTTCCATAATTTGGCTATTGTGAATAGTGCTGCAATAAACATGGGTGTGCAGGTGCCTCTGGAGTAACCTGTGTCACAGTCTTTTGGGTATATCTCCAAGAGTGGTATTGCTGGATCAAATGGTAGATCAATGTTTAGCTTTTTAAGTAGCCTCCAAATTTTTTTCCAGAGTGGTTGTACTAGTTTACATTCCCACCAACAGTGTAAGAGGGTTCCTTCCACTCCCCCTCCCCCTGCATCCTCGCCAACACCTGTTGTTGGTGGTGTTGCTAATGATGGCTATTCTAACAGGTGAGGTGGAATCTTAGTGTGGTTTTAATTATCCGGTTTTCTACAGGACTGTGGTAGAAATATCACAGTTGGGCCACCCACCCTTGGCACCCTAAGCCCTGCTCCAGGCAGTGTCCCTGAGAAGCTGCTGTGTCACACTTGGTGGCCCCAATGTGGCCTGGGACACAGCCTCAGAATCTTTGCCACTAGGGAGCCCAGCAAGGGAAGGGAACCCACCAATCCCAGGTCCCAGGGGCACCCATCCCGTGAGGTGAAATCCTGCTTTCCAGGAAATCACCCCAAGCTGGCCTTACCTTGACCACTGTGAGCTGTGACTTGTTTTCCCTTCTGTGGCCCAGCTTGTCTCATAGGGGTTGGTGGTAACATTGCTGGGTGGAGGGAGGGTCCAGTGATGTCCCCAGGAAGGGCACTGTGTAACTTCCTTCTTGGCCCCTTCGGCAGATAGAATCTTACCCTCTGTGAGCTGGGGCTGCCTGTCCCACGCCCTCCGTTGCCCTGATCACCTCTTCTTAGAGAAACAGAAAATCCTTTATCTCCCCACTTGACCCTGTGGGCTTCTCTGAGGGGGCAGCAGGAGGGATGAGGGAGTGGGTCTCTGAGTTCTCAGAGCTCCACGATGGGGTGCTTTACATCCAGCCCTGGCCACCCTGCCATACGGCCTTGGTAGGGTCCTACACCTCAGTTTCCCCAGCTGTAAGATGAAGCTAAGACTTTCCTCAGAGGTATGTGCCCGCTGTCTGAGTACAACCAGGGCTCCCTCTCCGGCTTGCCACCCCACTTCCTGGACAGACAGTGACAACACCTTGCCTCTGGAGAGCCCATGTGGCCACCCCTGTAGCAGCAGTCTGGTGCAAATTCCAGGGTCCCCTCCATTCAGCTGTGCTGGAGCTCTCTCCCCAGACCTTGCTACAATGGCCCCAGGACACCTCCCAACTGCCCAGGTATAAATGCAGCTAGTTCACCTGGTGGCTTCCCAGCCCAGAGCCTGGGAACATGCAGAGGTGCCACACCGCTAATGTCTGGCTGGCCCTTCTTCCTCCCTCCTGTGAGGCTAGGGTCAGGGTTCCTTCTAAATGCCCTTGCCCCGTTATTCTCAAAGCAAAGTGTGGGGACTGAAGGGACAGTTCTAGAAGCCTGTCCACCATCTTCATGTTCATACCTGGAGTCCAGTGCAAACATGGTGACCCCACTTCCCCAGGCACCCACATGATGACAGGGAGCCCCATTCTCCCACCCGCTGCATCCAGGTCCCAGGGAACTTCACTACCTTGGTCATTCGAGGGTCTGCTGCAGGGGAGGGGGACCCTGTCACTGGACCCAGAAAAGCCACCAGACAGTGCTCAGAATGACGCTTGTTATGCCAAAGGCCGTAACAGCTGGATTTTAAAACCTTAATACTTAATTAAATAGAGGATTGAGACATTCAAAGTCTGAATGAACTGAATAATTAGAGATTATTAAACTACTGTTAACAAAAGCAGTTAGAGGAAAATTAATTGACTGGGGGTAAAGAGATCATTATTCATGAGACTTAGAAACATTTTCTGTTCTTGCCCCCCCCAACCCCAGCTCACTGTGTCAGTTACACAGCTGCTCCTGGGTGGTTGTGTCTTTGTGGGAGCCCTGTGTGGAAGTGAGCCGGTGGCATGCTCACTGGCACAGCTCCTTAGGAAGCAGGGCAGAGGTGACCCCTGATTAGTGGCTGCACATGGGGGGACCACAGGGATGGGGCCCTGCCCTGGACACCCCCTCTGCTCTGAGGCAGGGATGTGTGTACCCTCCCTTATCACAGTCCACACTGCTGCTTAGAGACCCTCACCACATCCTCAGGGTGGGCGTGAGCTCTCAGTGTGCACAGGAGGAAACTGAGTCACAGAGAAGCGGAGAGGTGCTCAGGGTCCCTCAGCTGGTAGTTAGCACAGCCTAGGGTTCACCCAGCTGAGACAGGCTGCAGTTTGGTTCAGTGAGGGGGCAAAGGGGGGCTCACAGGTGAGACTCACAGGTCTCAGGGTGCAGTCTGTGATCAGAAGACTTCCAAATTCTTTGTGTCCCTCAGGAAGAATCCATGGCAGGACACGTGGGTAGAAATGGAGCTTATTAAAAGTTAGGGAAGGGAATCACAACAGGGAGCATGGTGGGCGCAGATGGAATCTGGAGGCAAAGAGAGAATGCTTCTCTTCCCCAGGTGCTTTTAAAACCTACACTAATCCATGGGCAGGGAGGAGCCAGGTGATTCTCACCCGATAATCAATGAGTGCGGAGGGGCATGGGTGGTTTCCGTCCAGGTGAGAATGGTCTCTGAGCCAGGGCATGGTCAATCTGAAATACAATATTTTTCTGAGTCCCAACTTTCCCTGATTTTTGCCTGCCTCACCAGGAGGGAGCTTACATCACTGGTGAGCCTGACGTTACAGGTGAGATTCAGGTCCAGCATGGCACCTTCTCCCATCAGTAAGCCCACATCCAGCTGGCCCCAGTTGTCTGGGACCTGTCCTCTGCAAATCTCATATGACCTCTTCTTGTCTTGGGGAACGTGCCTTGCCCAGAGGTGGTGGGAAGAGCTGTCCTGATACCTCTGAGGTCTGAAGTCTGAGCCTGCATCCCAGAATAGGAGAGGCTTGGGGGGAGATCTGCACCCCGCAGAAACCTGCCTAGGACCCTTTTGGTACAGCACCGGGCTTTCATTGCAGACAGTGATGCACCTTCCTACAGCCTCATGACCCGCAACCAAAAACGACTCCTACCCAAGGGGGTAACCAGAGGATTAATAGGGACATGACGCCACAGAGCAGGGTGGCTGAGCATGTGCAGGAGGCAGTGCCCGACCCTCCCAGGGACCCTAGGACTCCCAGACTTGGATGTCCCATCCCGTGCCCCTACAACCTCTTCCCTGTAGCTTCCAACATGAGGGAATTGAGGAAAGGTAGGTCAGAAGTGTCTCAGAGGGTGGACGGGAGTGGGGTTCCTTCCCCTGGGAGCTGCCTCCTCCCCAGCCCCAGTCTCCGTGTTATTCTGTTGCCAGGACTTAAGTTTATGGGGTGTAGGGTAGGAGGGGGTACCCTGCTTGCAGGTGCAGATGGAGTTGGAAGAGGAGGTGGGGGCTCCCCCATTAATATCCCAGGGGTGAACTACCAGGGACAATGAGGGAGCCAGGCTGGGACTGTCGAGATTTAGCAGGTAAATTTGAATTTCAGATAAGCAAGGAAAAAGCATGTGTAAGCATGTGAAGGGGATGGGTTTTTTGTAGTCAGTTCATTAACTCAATCACTACTATGCAAGCCTTCTGAAAACAAGGTCCCCGAGGAGGTTGGAAGTGGGGAGACTGTCATGGGCATCCTGGCTCTTGGTATCTCACCTGTGGGGAGGAGAGGGTGAGAAGCCCCCAGGCCGCTTGTTCACTGATGCTGGAATGTGGCTGCTGGTGTAAACAAAGTCCCCCAAGGCTGTGGGCGTGACTCACTGGGTCCAGCATCAGCTTTCAGAACCCTTTGACCTCTGGGAGCAAATGCACCTTGTGCTGTGTGCAGCCGCACCCCATCAATGCATAGAGGGCTGGGGAGGGATGTAGTTATCGGGGTCAACCCAGCCATGAATTTGAGGGCCCTTCTTGGTCATTTTGCCAGCTGTTTCTGGGTCCTGTGCAGGCTGCTTACCTTCATAGACGTTGGGCCTGAGGACGTTGAGCCACATCAGCTGGTGGGGGTCAGAGAGGCCCCTGATGGCAACCTAGAGTTGTAGCTGCTGGGGGCTGGGTTCTGGTCCCTCCTGCCTCAGTCTTTGCTTCTGTAAAATGGGTAACGGTAGCCCAATGCTGCCTGGCTCTTCTAGAGCTGACAGCCCCAACTCCATCCGTCACCCAGAAGGTGAGCTAATGCATGTTTGGAGCCTGGATCCATGGTGTAGTCAAAGCTCACCTCACCTTGCTTTGCTCTTAGGCGCTCCCGGTGGGGCAGGGGCTGCTGAAGGCTGTGCTGTGCACATAGTAGGTCCTGAATCTACAAGGTTTTGAAGGGAGGGAGGAGTCTACGAAGGTCTGGCTCAAGGACCGAGGGAGGAGAAACATGCAGGCTGAGGACTGCCTCTGTGCCTCGGGACACCCCTGGCTGTATGGCTGTGATGGGGGCCAGCCTGGGCCTTTCTAGGTGATTTAGGAAGGACCGGTAGTTCACTTGAGGGCTGGAGAGGGCAGAAGGTAAGTGTGCTAGGCTGCAGCCACACCACCTCAGTTTGCAGGGCCACCTCTTATTTTTCTTCTGTCCCTTTAACAATGTAGACATCCTTTCTAGCCTGACAAAAACAGGCTTCAGGCTGGGTTGAGCTCCAGGCTTCTAGTCTGGGATGCGTGGGAACATCCAGGCAGCTGTCTGGTCTCTGGAAAGGACCAGAGGACTTGGACAAAGCGGGGAGAGGTAGAGGCAGAGGTCTAGCACCAGGCCTCCGTGGCCAGGAACTCCGAGCAGGAACATAGCCCTGGAGGATGCCCCAAGAGTAGAACCATGACCAGGTGAGTCTTGTACCCTAAAAAGCTGTCTGTATCCCATGAACACAGGGTCAGGGGATTGAGTCCGTAGCACAAAGTCAGCTCCCCCACTGTCCTAGGAGGAAACTGTGAAGAGGTGGGCTGGGCTGGGACTCGTGTATCTGGAGACTGTCCACAGGTGTAAACTTACGGTGCCAGGGCAGGGAGAAGAGATAGTCTCTCTTGCCACCGTGCCCTGCCGCAAGGAAGAAGATTGTCTCCTCTTCTTGAGAGTTGGCAAAACTGAGGCCCCAGAGTCTAGGCACCTTTACCTAGACTCCTTCCCGTTCACTGGTTGGTGTGGGTGGGCATCCTGACACAGGTGATGATCAGTATGACAGCTGACACTGGACAGATGAGATGGACAGCAGGTCACAGTCACACACGCTCAGAGACTAGGGACGAGGATGTGTGCACATGCAGGGCCCCTCTGCTGCTCTGGGAAGTGCAACAAAGCTGGGAGAGAGGTGGCCTGGGTGCCCACGGGAGGATGTGTCTGGCTTGTTTGAATATATTCTGTAGGTGGCAGGGAACTGCAGCCCGCTGCTCGGGGATACACAGGAACTGTGCCTGGTCCCTGTGGTGAGGAGAGTCACCTGTCTAATCCTCATCTACTGTCAGGAGTGGACCTGTGGTTAGATCGTTCCAGGCCTTGCTGGCCTTCCACCACAGCCTTGCACCAAATGCCATGGCTCGGCAGTGCGTGAGCAGGAATTCCAAGCCACATCTCTGTCTGCATGCTCAGCTACACCCACGCACCAGAGATGGTTCTCATTCTGAATTCAAAAGGCATTGGGAAATGGGACATCAGCTTCAAAGACAGATGACTCCACAGAGGGAAAGCAGCAGGGACCCCAGAGTGGACACGCTACAACACTCATGCCCAGACCCCAGAAGGCTGGGTCATCTTTGTGCAATGGGCAGTCATTCAGAGGCCTGCAGCAGTATTGTGGATGGTGTTCTGGTGCAGGGGAACAGGGTGCAGGCCACCTGGGTCTTCAGGGTCCCTTGAGAGCCCTGCTCCTTTCTTTTGCCACTAGGGTGGCAGGCAGTTGTGGTGCATGCACATAGGTGCCCCTGCCTCATGGTGGCTGCTGGCTGACGCTGTTGGGTTAATTACTAGTTGCCTTGTTGCTTTCTTAAAACAAAACATGCACCGAAAGCCACAGCAAGAGCCTCCTCTGCCTCTCATCCTTCAGCCTCAGGTGGCTGCACAGGCCTGACTGGACATTCTCTGGGACCCCGTGCTGGTGGCCAACAGGAGGGGATGTCTGTGTCTACTGCCCACCCCTCAACATGACCCCCACCCTTGCCTGAAGACTTACCCTGACAACCTTGGAGGAACCCCACAGGAAGGAAACTGGGGAGGTGCCCGTGGCTTCCCCGGAATGGAGCCCTGGCAGGGACCAGTCCTGCCTCCACCTGGCCTGACGTTGGTGCCCCCCCTCAAGAGGGGGTGACAGGAGCCATTATTCTGAGGGGCCTAGAGAGCTCTTTGTTTACTCCCAGGAGTGTTTTCCTTTCAGGAGGAATAGCCAGAACCTACCCACCACTTTCTTTCTCATCCCTGTGCCATCTGTACCCTGAGTGTGGACGGGCAGGCTGTGCCACATGTCTGGAGCTGACCAGGGTCCCAGCTGGTTGGAATCCATGTGAACCAGTTCAGAAAGTCTGAGGGGGTGCCGTGGGGAACCCTTGCCTGGCTGATGCTCTTTCTGAGAAATTAAGTCCCTCCCCCACACTCTGCCTTTGAATAAATCCGAGGCCATTACTTCAGAGGCCTTCCCAGTGGCCCTGGGCTGGCCAGCATTGGCCCTTAGATCTGAACTTGCTGTTGCTACCTTCCTGGTCCCCACCCTTACCCCGGGTCTGCAGAATGTAGCGAAGCCAGGACTGGGGTAAGACCCGGGATGTCCTTTTGGTTCCAGCCTGGTGGCCCTTAGGAGTGTGGAAACATAGTGTTAAGCTCTGAGATGCATTGGGATGCATGGTACCAGTCAGTGCTTAGGATGTGCCTGTGGACATCCTGAGCTGTCTAAGATTCCAGGACGTTCTCAGGCTGCCCAACAATGCAGGTGCCTGAGATAGTGTTGGCCTTCTGGGGACAGTGGTCTTGCCATGTGCTGAAGATGCAGGGAGTAGGGCCCTGACCACCCTGTAGTCTGGAGTGTTGGACAAAAGCAGGCCCAGCTCCTTGGGGGTATAAGAAGTGGAGGACCAGGCCTGGGGGAGAACCCTTCTCTGCTATGACCCTTGTCTCCTCTGACAGGAACAGCAGCAATGAGGGTGTGGCACCTCCCTACTCTTTTAAGGGGGAGGGGTGAGACTTCCCTAGTGGGATTAGGTATAGCTGTAATTTCCTGGCTGCTGAGCCTAGGCCTCTGTGGTGAGTTTCATCCCACTGCAGCTGAGTCTTTGAACATGTCCCTTGCCATCAGGGTACCTCCAACCATTCCTGACAAGTGTCCCCACTGTCACTCCAGGCAGGCACACAAGTAGGCTGACGTTTCTCAGCCTCAGTGATGTTGGCTTTGGGCTCACGCTTGTGGTGGCTGGCTTATCCTAGAGGAATGAAGCCTGGTATCTGTGCCCAGACCCTCCCCAGCCTCCTGGACTCGGGCTGGGGCAGCTGGACAGGGCCCCACTGCTGCCCCACTGAAAGGGTTCATGTTCTCTGGCCCTTCCCAGCCAGGCTGCATGTCCTCAAGGGTCTCCCCTAGGGCCTAAGCCCCGCTGATGTTGGTGGAGCTCCCTAGTAATGGGGTCTGTGTGGATTGCTAGTGACCTCCCAGGATGAGGCAGGGCTGCCTGCTATGTACCAGTCCCCAGTCATGATTTTATGTTCAGTCCAGCACAGCCCTTTGGTACCCAGCACTGTCACTAGTCCTGTCAACCAGAGAAGGCCCAGAGAGGGTCATTTGCTCTGGGCCACATGGCAGGCAGGACTCAGGGCATCTTTGCGGCTCCACGTGGACTCTGGTCCTAGGCGACCCTGGCAGGAGCAGCTCTCATCCTGGCTTCCTCCTGGCTGGGTCCTTGCCTCCTCTGCACTCTGGTCCCCCACATTTCCAGAGACCCAGGAACACACATGAGGACAAGCAGGAGGCAGCCCCGCCTTTAGGAGTGGGCTTTGTGTTCTCCCCCTTCTTGCCCCTCCTCCGCCCCACCCAGTGTCCTCCCATGACAGCCTGCAGCTGGCAGAGCTGAGTGCCACCCACGCCCCTCCTGTCCCCTGCTCACTGGCTCCTCTCACCACCCCCACCCCTCCCTGCTGTGAGTCACCCCAGCCAGGGAGCAGGTGGGGGCATGGTAGTAGAGGACGGTGTTGGGTGCCTGGGGTAGGCAGGGAAACCTCTACCACTCCAGCCCCCCCCCCCCACCGCATCCTCCTTGGCTCTAGGGAAAGGAAAAGAGAAAGATAGACAGTGAATAGCAGAGATTTACTAAAGATGTCACCTCAGCTTGTCCTTTGGGACCTGTTGCTATGGCCTCCAGGTGTGGTTGAATGGGTGCTCCCCCTTCCCCCACCCCAAGACTCTCACTTCTGGCCTCTCAGGACATTTTTGGAATTAAACAGATTATTACCTGTAATGTGTATAGAACAGATGGTGCCTGTTGTGTGACAGGTGCTCTAGGAGGGACAAGTCACGTGCTGTGTGCCTGTGTCCTTGCTGCCAGCACCTTGGGGCAGCCCCTGTCACCTTTAAGGTGGTGAGCACCGGCTGTCGGTATGGTAACAGCATGGAGGAGCCCCCCTCCCCTCTCTGAGCCCCAGGAGCATCACAACAAGGCCTCCAGGGTCTGTGGGTCAGAAATGGCCTTCCTGCCCTTGGGGTGGCATTTGCAGGAGTAAACAGGGATTCTGCCATGTGGGGAAGCCACAGTCACCAGGCAAATACTAACCCCCAGCCTATAGAGGAGCACAGACCAAGGGTCTTTTCCAAGAGGCTCTGAGCCTGGAGAAAGGCCTTGACTTTGAGGCCCAGCATGGCTGCCTGCCTGCTCTGCCGGCTGCGTGGGAGCGTCTTCTGCAGGACCTACTGATCACCCTACTGTGAGTCACTCTGCGTGGGTGTGCAAGGCCCAGCTGGGGCTACTTCCCTTCCTCTGTCCCTTGGTGGGCCTGAGTCTTGCTGGCGCCCTGACACTGCCCCCCCATACTGCTGATCCGCCCCCTACACAGGGGCACCTGCGTTACAGGTCTGGCAGAGCAGACAGAAGAGCAGGCCAGGCTTCCACACTGGGATCATGGCAGAATCACCTAGAAAAACTTCCAGACCTCGGCATCCCGAGGGTGGAATCTCGGGACGGTGAGCTATCATTAGAATTCAGGCATGCGGGTGGATAATTGTAGGCTCTGGTTTAGACTGATCTTTTGAGTAAAATTGTTTTTGGTATTTTTTTGTTTGGATTTTTTTTTTATCAGTGCTTTTATGGGGGCATAAATGAGTGTGTATTACATCTGTGGGATGTTTTCTGGAAGAAGTAATAAATAGCGAATCTTTTGCCTGAGTTTCTCTAAGCCAGCCTCCTTGGAGAGCAGGTGTGTAGTATGTGTGTGGGGCTGTCACCAGAGTGAACGAGCCAGTCACCTTCTGGTTCAAATATCGGCCCCCTTAGTGTGCCATTGTCTCCTTTGGAGGCAGATGCTCACTGTGTTGAGCTCTTTTCAGTGGTTGCATGCAGGTGTTTCCTCTCTGACTTTCCATAAGAGAGAGGGTAGACACTTGGGCTGCCTCCAGGGTCAGCCTCACAAGTCCCACCTTGTGTCTTAGGTGCCTCAGCTGAACTCTGGTGGATTTTGGGAGAAGAGTCCTGTGATTGCTGAGATGGGTGGGGTAGGCCTGTGAGGCAGGGCCTTTGGCTGCACCCTGGGGTAGGGCCTGACTTTGCCTGAAAGCTCTGCCCATCCCTCCCCACAGTGCCAGTCTGGTGGGAGAAGCAGATGGGCACCTAGGGCGGGAAGCTTGAAGGCAAGAATGGAAACTTACTGGATGTGTCCCAGAGATGTATGCTTGCAGAAGCACATGTGGCCTGCAACCCTTGGTCACATCACACCCACCCCAGGGCAACCAACTCCAGAAATGACTCAGCCAGGCCTTCCTGGGTGCAGGTAGATGACTTTCCCCCCGCCCCAGGGCCCAGAGGCCTAGACTGGCTAGAACACCTTGTAAGCATCCTTTCCAGACTGCCACATGCATTCTGTCCCTGCCATGGGGCTAGGGAGTTCCGTTAGTGAGGAAGGCACTCCCTGCGGACTTGTTTGGCTATTATGTGCTCAGTCTTTTGGCAGGGGTAGAGGTTCCAGACACTGACACCCCAGGCCCAGTCTTGGCAGGGAGGTAGCCCCTGCCCTTGGTCCTGAAAATCCTCCTGTGCTTCTAGAGGGTCCCCCAACAACCGCTGAGCCCTGGGAGGTTGGGTTGTTTGAGCTGCTGAGGGTAGCCTGAGCTGTGTTTCCATGCTGCACTGGGTCACATTATGCCACACAGCTCTCCCTTCTTCTGTGGCAAGTGGGCTTTTGGCTCTTGTTATTATGATCTCCGTCAGCTTTTCAAATTCTCCTGGCACCGCTGAAGTATAAAACTTCTAGCTAATAAATTGCACATCCTTTGGGGACCTCATGCGGAGGCCTGCCCGAGGGACACTGGCCCCTGGGAACTGGGGGTCCAAGTACCTGGTGGCCAGTAACCTCTGTGTTCTACTGCTCCTTCCCAGAGCCAGTCTAGGTCTTGTGCCTTTCAGGGGTGGGAGGGGCAGGCGGGTTCCGGGCTCTGAGGCCACATCACGGATCCCACCACTCACTGCCCCGGAGTATGGAATTAAGACAAATAAGTGAAGAAATAAATCATGACACCACTAACATATAACACTCAGTGTTCTTTGAATCATGCCGGCAACTTTTAACACAGAGTTAGTCCACCCACTGCCTTCTGGGGGTGTCTGTGCCTCATGCAGCTGCCACTTGTGGCCCATGGAGGGGTGGGGATGTCAGTGTCCTGCCTCTCACCTCAGCAGGTGAAGCTGCCAGGCCAGGCAGTGGGTTGGCACAACCCCCGAGATGTGGGGTCCTAGGCCAGCCTGTCTTGGTTGGAGGCTGTTGCACACCCTCCTGGGTCTATCCTGACATTGCTGCCAGGCGTTCCCACCTTGCACTGGGGCACAAGGTGATGCTTTGTCACTTTCTGTCCTCAGATCACCAGAAGCTGGAGAGAGAGGCTCGGATCTGTCGCTTGCTGAAGCATTCCAACATCGGTGAGTGGTCCCCGTGGAGGACAGGGTGAGCATTTTTGAGAATGCTCACAGGGGCATTTGGAGCCCAGAATCTGGGGCCAGTGGCCTGTCCAAGCCTCACTGGCTAGGCACATCAGAAGGGTCCCCAAGAGGCCTGGGCTGGCACCATCTCCGGCATTAGGACTGCTGGTCCTGTCAGGAAGAGATGGGCATTTGGTGAGTGAGCCACCTGTCTGCCTGTGATGGGAGAGCTAGGAGTCAAGACTTTCACAGGGTCCTGGCCTATAGGCCAGGTGTTAGTCCCCAGAAAGCACAGCCACACCACCTGGCAGTGCTCCTTCCATAAGCCCCAGATGAGTCCTGTGTTGGGGTCATAAACACAGTTCAAGGAGCTGCAGGAACCTAGATTTCCCAGGCCACTGGGTCCTGCCTGCCCCTCGCCTTCCATGGCTCCTGTTAGCACACATGTGTGCCTGTGTTCAGATGCCTGTCCCTCTGAACTTTGGTCCCTCTGAGGACATCTGGGGAGCAGCTGGAGACACCTTGGGAGGCTCTCTGCTGATGGGGATCCTCAGGCTGGCCTCAGAGACACCAGGACTTATCTGTGGATTCCTGGGCCCCTCCCTCTGAAGCTTGTTCTTTTTTGCCAGGACAGAGCCTAGGAAACTGTGGGTTTCTTTCTTTTCTTTTTTTTGGTACTGGAATTTGAACTCAGGGCCTACACCTTGAGCTACTCCACCCGCCCTTTTTTGTGATGATTTTTTTTTTTTTGAGATAGTGTCTCACAAAGTATTTGCACAGGCTGGCTTCGAATCGTGATCCTCCTGATTTCTGCCTCCTGAGCATCTAGGATTACATGCGTGAGCCACCAGTGCCTGGCTAAGAAACTGAGTTTTAAAGGGGCATCCCAGAGACTGTGCAGAGGAGCCAGCATTCACACCCCTCCAGCCTACGGGTGGAGGCAAAGAGGAAGAGTTAGGCCTGCCTTACACATGTAGGAGTCTTAGGGGACTAAGAGCGCCTCAGGAAGGCTGGTGCCGGAGGTCTCTGCTGGGACTCCAGGGTGTTGAATATCCTCTGCTGTCTCCTAGTCCAGACTGAGAGCTGGATGGGGAAAGACATGTCTTTCATTTTGGGACTGGCCCACCAGTCTTTCAATCTCAGACTCTTCTTCCTGCTGACACACAGGTGCCTGGGCCTTCCTGGGAAAGTCCAACTCAGAAGGAACCTAGATCTTACCAGCATCATGGGGACCCCCAGGCCCACTGGGTGCTGGCCACTCAGGGCTGAGAGCTTCAATCTACCTCACCACCAGGACATTGCCTCTCTTGCTGGGGTCCTGGAGGTTGTCACCTCCCACCCATCCCTGCCCAGACTATTCCCTTGCCCCTCGAAGTCCTGCTTGCCCTTCCTTCCTCATGCCTGCACGCTCTGAGCTCCGGCCAAGGGCAGTCACTTTTCTGAAGCCTCCGTTTTTGTGGGAGATGCAGATGTTCTTTGAGCTGGGGCTTTCCAAGAGGGCATCTCTCTGTGAGGTGCTGGGTTGGTTCTCAGCTCTCAGTCTGGAATGGGGAGATGTGGCTGACCACTGGAGGTCCTTGTAGAAGCTTAATTCCAGCCACTTGGGGACCCAAGATCAGACCTGCAGCTGTGGTATTCACAGGGAACCCTCTTTGTACATCCAGGAGCTCTATGAGGAGGAAGAAAGAACTTGTAGGGGAGACAAGAGGAACCCTCCCTCACGGGGGTGACCCCAGCCTTTTCTCAGGGCCACCAACCCTATTTCTGCACAGAAAGCTGCTCACAGGCCACCTTGGGACCATGAGAGCAGGTCCTGGGGGTGAGGTGGCTCTAGCGGGGGCAGCTCCCCTCTTTGCTGATAGGTCAGGAAGCAGTGTGTGCCAGGCTGGAGAGGGGAGCAGCCTCAGTTTCCCCCCTCTGAAAAAGGAACTGTTCCTCCCTCCCTGCCAGGGTCCTAGTAAGAGGAGCCAGTATGGACACTGGTAAGTCATGGACATTGCATCTGGTTTTCTGAGGCAGCCTGCTTGGTGTGTAGAGGGCAAAGGCCTGGTTGGGGCCCACTCACGAGCTCCGAGCAGACTCCCCGTTTGTGAAGGGGATGTAAATGCCCCTCCTGACTTATAGGGTTGGTTCATGAGTGTGATGACTCTCTGTGCTGCAGAGCAAGTGGCCCCCTGGGGAAGAGCTTAGCTAGTGGGCAGGCCCCCACATAACCCACGGGAGCCAGTGCAGATGCAAGCGTGGGCCCTTTGTTCTAAAGCTATTGAGAATGTCAAAGCAGCTGCAAGGACAAGAGCCCTCTGGGGCTGCGCAGGTCACTGTCCAGCTCCAGGCCCATGTGCCTGCCCACCCAGGGCTCTTGTGCCCACTCTACACTAGCCACAGCTGTGACTTCTGAGGGCTTGACAAGCCTCAGGATTTGCTTCCAAGGTAGCTCCTCCCATGGCTGTTGACTGGGGCCTCAGGTCCTCCCTATGGGCATCACCACAGAGCCACCTGAGCATTGTCATAACATGGTCCACCTCCCCGCAAGTGATGACAGAGGGACAGCTTGCTAGTCAGCTTCCCATCACTGTGACAGAATTCCTGAGACAATCAACTTACAAGGAAGAGAGGTTTGTTTTGGCTTGTGGTTTCAGTCCATAGACACCTGGCCCCATTGCTTTGGGCCTATGGCTGGAGAAAATGGTGGAGGAGATCTGTTCATCTTATGTAAGTAAAGAGAGAAAGAGAGGAGAGGGGGTCCCTATGTCTTCTTGAAGGCACGCCCCCAAATGACCTCACGTCCTTCCACCAGGCTCTCTCTTTAAAGGTTCCACCACCTCTCAATTGCACCAATGCAGGCTGGCAGAGTGGCTCAAGTGATAGAGCACTTGCCTTAGCAAGCATGAGGCCCTGAGTTCAAACCCCAGTACCACCAAAGTAAATAAATAAATAATAAGCAAAGCAAAAAGGGCTGGGCTGTGTGGCTCAGGTGATAGAGCACCTGATTCAAACCCTAGTATCACCAAAAGAAAGTTATTATGATAGAGAGTGTAATCGCAGCTATTCGAGGCAGAAATGAAAGGATAAAGGTTCAAGGCCACCCCAGGCAAAAATGTTAACAAGATCCCATCTCAACAAACAAGCCAGGTGTGATGATTCTTGCCTATGATTCCAGCTACTCAGGAAGCATAGGTAGGCGGATCACATCTACAGTGTAGGGTGCACAGGTGTCCATGTCCCAGTGCTCACACAGGGGAATGGTCAGGGATGACTGAGCCACTTGGAGAAGCTAGGGGTGGACAGCTTTGCCTGGGCCTCCTTGCCAGGAAGCAGGTTGTCCCCTCATCTTTGGACCCCAGGTATGCCTAGCCCTTGTCAGCAAGGAGTCCCCAGAGGAGAGACTCCAAGCAGGGCCACAGGGATGAGTTCATGGGCTTCAGTGAGGCCACCTTTGGGTTGTCTGGAGAAGAACTCAGAGGGTCTGGAGCTCCTTGGACTCTATGTCATTCCATGCAGGCACCCCACCTCCCACCCCCAGTCAGGCCATCCCTCCAAAAGGGTTTGGTGAAGGAAGTCCTTGACCTTGGCTGTGTATAGCACTGGCTTCTGGCCTGCTCAGGGGGCCTCCCCACCACACACTGCCCACTCTTTCTGGGCCTGGCTTGGCAGCTGGCAAATCCTCAGCACCTGGCTTTGTGGCTGGAGCCAGTCTCCCTCAACAGGTATCCCACTGAGGAGCTGGGTAGAGGGGCTCCCAAGAGATGATGAAATCTGAGGAAGGCACAGGGGTGGAAGGTTCCAGAAGTTACATCCAGGCATTCTTCCTTTAGGCCACCATTTTCATCACGTGACCCTGCTGACTAGGGCTATGGTCACCACAGGGGTACAGGAAAGGGTCCAAGGCTGCCAGGGGGAAAGCAGAAGTTCCCTCTGGAGTCCCCTTGTCGCTGGTCCCCTGGAGTATCCTTGCCCTAAGACCCCCAGGCCCCTTTCCCCATGCAAAAGTGCAGCCCCAGGTCAGTTCTTGGGATCTGGATCCTTGAGTCCCTTCCCAGCTGGTGTGCAGTAATGAGAGAAAGAAGAATCCCAGTATCAGGGAGCCCCAAAACAGAGCAGGACAAGGGATGTCCTTCTCACAGTTGGTTGAGACTTGCCACCGTCCACCCGACCCAGGGCTTCCAGACTGGATTCAAACATACACCAAGGGCCTAATTCACTGCCACCTTGCTTGATGCCACCAGCGTTAACTTGCTTACTGCTTTTATTTAAATAGATTGTATCACAATTCACTTTTTTGCTTAGACCCGTCTGTGAATTCACAAGTCTGATGTGCTAGTTAGATTTTCTTGTAAACCACAAAAATAAGCACCTATGTTTAAAATGTTAAAAAAAATTTTTTTTTAAGTGTGTGTGTGTGGGGTCCATATGCACAACTGGTTGGAGTTCCCACACAGATCCTAGTAACTCCTAACCGAGGGACCTGCTTCTTGGCAAGGAGGTGGGACCTACCTGGGCCTCACCCTGTCCTGCACAGGGAGATGGGCAGCCTCTATCTGCAGGCCATTCCTGCTGCACCAGGGAATAGTGAGGTCACTTTGTGGACTACCTGGGTCTCCCTGGAGTGCTACCTTCCAGGGCTCCAAGGGATGGGTGGGAGAAGCTGTCTTTCCTCATCCCCACCCCCACCCCAGAACCTTCTCTGGTCCCTGCAAGTAAAAAGTTCAACTCCAGGGATTTCACAGATGGGTCCTGGAAGAAGGCTGCCAGTGGGAACCTGCTGTGTCTTAGGGAGACAAGGGCAGCCTGGGTAGAGTCAAGGTGCATGCAGTAACAGGGAGGTCAGGGGACCAGGTGGAATTAGAAGTCAGTCTGTGGGGAGGCACAGCTGTGTGACCTCTGTCTGGCTCGGATCAGTGTGGCTCCCAGATGGCCTCAGTGGATGGAAGTTACCCCTGGCCTAGGGAGGTGACAAGGATGGGCAGAGCTGGGGCCTAGAACAGGGAAATGAAACAAGAAATGTTTACTTACTCCACTGTGCTGCTGCCCTCTGGGCCCACATCTCTCTGACCTGGGCTTGAGAAAGCAGCTCAGGTCCCTAAGTGGCCCCAGAACTCATCACCTGGAATTCCTCACACACCCAGATGGTAATGGTGACAGTAACAGTATCCAGGCTGTGGTCCACGCAATGCTAACTGTGTCCTGCCGGCTCCCCACAGGTTCCACAATTCATCTTCACAGCAAGATGAGTATAAGTACTGTTTTAATCCATTTCACAGAGGAACAGACTGAGGCTTGGATGGCTGAGTACCCTGTCTGAGGCCACACAGTCAGGATAGTAGCTGTGGCCTTACATTTCCTGGATCTGTGGAAGAACCTGGGGTTTGATTTGCACTCAGGGTGGAGAGCTTTGTGCCTGAGGAGCTGAGAAAGACTATCATCCACAGGGCAAGACCTGAGCCTCAGATACCAGATCAGAGTTCCCAGGCTCGAGGATGCTATGAGGCTGGCCCCTGGGAGGACTGGGGCCAGGAGGAGGGGCTCTGGCAGTCAGTTAAAAACTAGGACAGCACAGTAGAGCACCTGGAGCAGCATGGGCTGTTTGTGCCTGAGGCCCCAGTAGCCTTCAGGACCAGGTCGAAGTTGGCCACCTTTCTACTGCTAGCACCTGCCTGTGGTTCAGTCTTGGGTGGTGGGAGACAGTGAGACCTCCAAGATCTGACTGGCCAGGTCCCAAGGAACAGAGGGGCCAAGACTGGTTCAGCGCAGGCCCTGGAGCCAGACAAGATCCCTGAGCCCACAGCCCCACTTCACCTTTTGTGGGCTGTGTGACCTTCAGTGGATTACTCAACCTCTCTGTGCTTCGGCGCCCCCATCTGAAGCCAGGCGAGGTGGGTGGCAGGATAATTCAGTTGACGTGTGAAGTGTTCAGAGCAGCCCAGGCATGTGGGGAGTGCTGAATGCCCGCTGTTGTTCTAGCAGAGGGCAAAGCCCTGGCGTGGGATAGCGGGTCCCAGAGTGAGTCATTTCTAGAAAATCCCTGTGGCTCAGCAAAGACAGACCCTAGAGGGGGCTTGTGTTGTGCGGAGACTACACCACGGTTCCATTTGCATTCCCATGTGAACGTCTTTGGGGCTCCTGTCCAGGGGCTCAGCTGTGTGAATCCCTCCTGTGTCTCCCTCTGGCAGAAGGAGACAGGAGACCAGGCAGGCAGCTCAGGGTGGGGGAAGGGCAGGGCAGTGCCCAGAGTTGCTGGATGCTGGCCCAGGGCTGGTGGCCTGCAGGGCCCAAAGCACTCTCTCCACCCTGCTCCCTGGTGGCCACAGGGGCCTCTCCAGCCTGGTCCTGTGGGCCACCCTTGGCCTTGGGCAGAGTGGGGTGGGGGAGCCCTCCCAGATCTGCACCACTGGCTGGCATGTGGATAGGCGACCTGGCCAGGGTAGAGGTGGAGGGTGGGTTGTGTCCACGTCTCATGGCTTTTCTGTCTCCTCAGTGCGTCTTCATGACAGCATCTCCGAGGAGGGGTTCCACTACCTGGTCTTCGATCTGTAAGTGCCAGAGCTGAGGACTCTTGCCCCCTCCTACCCCCAGCCCAGGGCAGGGTGGGGTCCACAGCCTCTTCAGACCCAGGGACAATTCGCACCCTACATAAGGCCTGCAGTGAGTCACCTCACTCCCGGCCACACTGGCCTGGCCTCCCTTGACTCTTCCTTGGCTTTGCATGGGTTTTATGGAGTCCCCAGGGTGGGGGTGGGGTGGGGGGGGCTGAAACCCTGAGCCCTCTTCTCCATGCAGAAGGTCAGTGGGTGGGAGAGGGGAAAGGAGGACCAGAAGGTGGGCAGCAGTACCTTTACTACCCCTCCCTTGGTGCCTCATCATGGTGAACTGGGGCACTGCTGGCTGGCGTGAGTGTGTGTGTTTGAGTGTGGTGAAAGCATGTAAGTGTGTGCACATGTGTGGATGTGCTAACGCATGTGGCTGCCTGAATGTGTGCTGGTGTGGTTTGTATAGATAGGGTACATGCATGTGTGTGCATGTATATTTGCATGTGTGTAGGCGTGTTAATGTGCATGTGCACGAGTGCATATACATGCTTATGTGTACACGAGTGTGTGCGTGTCTGCATGCGTGTGTGTAAGTGCGTGTGTACATGAGTGTGTGCTTGAGTGTGCACAAGTGTGTACATGAGAGAGAGTGTGTGTGTGCGCGCACGCGCGCATGCATCCATACGGTAGCTGAGCCAGAAGGCGTCTGGGGCCAGTACCGCCTCGCACTTCCTGCCAGATTTAGAAGCGATGATCTCATCTCCCTCACTCTTGACAGCTCCCGCTAAGCAGCCCTATATTTAGCAGTCAGCGAAGCGAGACTGCTCCAGGACCTTGGGCTGGGTGGGGCCCATGGGCCTTGGCCTGCCCCTGTGGCCTGCTAGCCACACAGCCCAGGGAAGCCTGGTGCTGTTGCCATGGCTACAGTGCCCTCCCACAGATGCCCTTGAGCAACAGGCTGAGGAGTGACCACAGGCACCTTCCGTGAGGCTGCCTCTCAGCCCTTCCTCCCTCAAATGACAGATGCTTAGGCTGTGGGGTGTGCAGGACTGAGTGGCCTCCACCCACGTGGGAGTCTCTGATGAAGAGAGACCAGGCTGTCCCTTGTGTGGGCCTGGTCAGCTCTCAGGTACCCCTGTGTGTACCACAGGACCCTGCCTGCCTGGAGTTGTCAGCTAGGTAACCAGGGCTGATCCAGGCACAGTCTTGGCTGCCATGCCCTTGCAGGGGAGGCTTACTGTAGCTCTTCTGTGCCCCAGATTCTCCTCTGCCAGTCTCTTTTCCCAGGACACAGAGAGGCCCTGGACTAAGGGTGACCTTGTAGTCAACAGATGGCTGCATGTGGTTCAGAAGCTGTGAAGGGAAGAGAAAGTGTGTGATTGTGTGTGTGCACGTGTGTGGGATGCTTACTTCTTGCTCTGGTCCAGCCCATACCAGGCAGGTGTAGGGAAAGACTGAGGGTGGTGAGTCCCAAAGGCCTGCACATCCTTTCCTCAAACCCTGTGGCCTCCAGGGCAGCAGCTTCTAAATGGGCTGTGTCGCCTCTTAGAAGCCGTGAGGTCCCTTGGCAGTTTGGGGACTGCATGGGTCTGGAAGGTTGACAGGTATCCATCTCCATGCTGGGAAATGTTGGGAACTGGCCCGAGGAGAGGACTCCCACGTGGGCCACAAGCTATAGCCTGCAATTGACCTTATAGCCTAAGAAAAGGAGGAATAGCCTCCCAGACTATACCGTTCCTGGGCCAGCCCTGCTCCTAAATCCACCCCCAGCAAACAACTCAGTGGAGGCACAAATCCTGACCTGAGGTTCTGGACCAGGAGATGGCCCTGGCCAAGGAGTCCCAGGTGCCCATCAGACCAAAGTACAAGCTGCCTGGGGTGGACCTGGCCCTGGCCCAGGTGAGGCACTTCTCAGGGGGTTCTCTGAGATGTAGCTCTGGCCCAAGAATTGGTGGCCTTTTGCCACTGTGCTCCACTAAGACACAAGGTCTACAGAGCCTGTTCTGTAAGCTGATGTATCAAGACCTAAATAGTCAGTCAGTCATACAGCACTGGGGTATCAGCCCCTCCCCTGGGCCACACTTGAGACTTGCTCCCTCTGCTTCTCATACATGTGCACACACATGCACACACATATGCATGAACACCTGTCACCTTCATGTTTCTGTTTCCACTTTAAGGGTGGAAACGCCAACAGTAAGATCAGGCAGCTGAGTGGGCCCAGCCCAGGTCTCCTGAGCCCAGGGCCACAACTCCAGCACTGTCACCCCCTCAGATAGTGCAGCTCAGGTTTACAGTTCCTCCATAGAGAAAGTGGTTCTCCTCACTCCAAGGGGTGTCCAGGTTCCCTTGGGGTCCTCAGGTTTCATTTAGCCTGGAGCAAGGACACCCTAACACTCAGCCCATCTTGTTTTTATTTTTCTCCAACACTGAGAACACAGTGTCCACCCATGCCAGGGTCATCATTCAACAGTCCCCACTCCCTCAGTTACCTCTGCCATGGGCCATGCCAGCCCTGAGGACTGGGCACAAAATGAGGAAGACCCAAGACCCTTCTTCCAGAATGAATGAGAAATAGAAATATCTTGCAGCCATAGTAAGAGGGATCTGGGGAAGAGGCCACAGGCCCCCTCTGCAGGGAGAGCCTGGCCTCCTCAGGTGGGGGCTTCCAGATTGTGTCTTTCATCTGACTCAGAGCCACCACGTTGGAGGAGGGACTTGGGCAGACTCAGGGGGCCCCATTCTGCCCCTGGGCAGCCCAGACTCTTTCCGGGTTCTCAGAGGCCCTCCAGACAGTAGCTCCTTCCCTGAGGCCTCTTCTGACTGTGTCCTGACAACCCCGTACTCAGGGACCCAGGGCAGGAGGGTATGTGGACAGAGACACCCTTCCCACTGCTGTTGGCATCTCTGTTCTCCTCCTGGACGTGGGATGTTGAGTACTTCAAGACATTGGCACACCAGGAAGACCAGTTCCAGGCACCATATCTTCGCCCCTTCACTCCTGTGTAGGGCCACAGCTCTGGCCTGGGGGGAGGGGTTGAATCCATCTCTTCTCAGACCTCGAATTAGAGTCACAAGGACTGGGTATAACACTGGAGAGACCTGACTGAAACCCCTGTGCTGTCCACTCTGTGGGAATGTCACTTAAATCTCTGAAACTCAGTGTTTTTCATCCAAAAATGGAATCGCATGGCATGGTTCTGACAGAAATATTAATATCATGTGTGAGTGAGTGAGCACGTGGTAAGCTGTCAGTCCTAGGTGACAATAGTACTAGGGTGGAGGTGGTGATGGTGATGACAGTGGTGGCGATGGTGGTGGTGATTGTGATGTTGGTGACGGTGGCAACGAGGTGATGGCTGTGATGATGGTGATGGTGGTGATGGTGATATGGAGGTGACAGGATGACAAGGGTCTCTAGCATCCATGACCATGTGCTTTCCCTGCAGGGTCACTGGTGGGGAGCTCTTTGAAGACATTGTGGCCAGAGAATACTATAGTGAGGCTGATGCCAGGTGAGTATGGAGCCGCATGGTCCTTTTTTCTCACTCCTGGCCCATCCCTAACTCAGCCCCACTGCTTCCACTTCTGTCACGCACATCGTCTCCTGTGCATCGGGGCCCTTTCCCTTCATGGCCCCTGCAGAGAGTGGCTGGGTGCAAGGGTCACTTGGCCCACGGGCTTGCTGGGAGCTCTCTGAGCTATATGTCTTTGACCAGCACAGAAGCATGGCCATGGTGGAGGAAGGCTGGCCCTGCTGTACTATGAGGGGTACTCTGCTTGGGGTGGCTGAAGAGGGAAGAGCAGCAGCCAGTCCTAGACATGCTGTCACCCTTCTCTTGAATGCCTCAGTCCATGACCCATGACAGGCACCTCTTACCTCACCTTCCTCCCAGAGATGAGTGCTTTCTAAATGCTTTTCCCAAAAGGACACCCCTTCCATGGTGTCCTCCCAGGGCCACCTTGGACACCACCGTGCTCCAGCAGAAGGTAAAGGAAAGTTGACCAAGTATCCTGGTGCACCTGGCTGGGAAAGGTGTCATTGGATTTTCTCCCAGGGTCCCCTGCACCGTTGCTTACCTCACCCTGGGGCAGAGGGAAGAAGCCAGGGGACATGTGAAATTTCGGCACTGGCCCAAGAGGCCACCTCTCCTCCCAGCCAGGGTGCCGGTCAGGGGGCTCGACCCTGGGCCTTCTTCTTTAATTAGTATGAATTATATTTCTAATCAAGAAAAATGAATATTACTGTTTTAGAGTAGCTTCATGTGACTTGCTCTGCACCTGCAGGTAGCCTTGCCCTTCACAATAGGCCCTGAGTCCCTGTGGAAGCTGTGACTTTCCTGGCTTGTCCTGGCCTCTTGGGCCTCCCCATGGAGCCAGGCAGCAGAGGCCAGGTCAGGGAGAGGGACAGGTTGCACAGGTTGTGGTTCCTCTTGGCCTTAGATCCCAAGGGACTAAAATCACTGGCCACTTCCTTCAGGAAGGACTTTGTATTGGAGTGGAGGAAGGTGATGTTTTCTTTACATTTTACTTATAAGAGAAACAGAAAGTAGAGTGGAACCCTTTCTGCTGTGAGATGCTGGTGGGGAAATGTCTTAGAGTTGGATTGCCCGCTGGGCAGATGGACTTGAGGGTCCCCAATGGCCCTTCCAGACATCTGCTGAGGTATCTAAGGCTCCTTCTTCCTCCTCATCAATGTCCTTCGGCCCTGCCCCCCGTTCTCTGTATGGATCCTTCTGCCTCCTGTGTGGTGTGGGGTCCCTGTAGGACCTGTGATCCATGGAGGCTTTCATGGAGTCACTCCCCAGCCACCCCTCCCCACCAAAAACGCTTCCCTCACAGAGTGGAGACCAGAGGGGCACGCACCCCAGGCAGCCCGTCTCTGGGTGGAGGGGCCAGTGGGCGCCACCCTCAGCTCCAAGGTCAGCTGTTCTTGGAGAGCATCAACACTCCGCCCTATTGCAGGGCAGCCTCTGTCTCTCCTTACTGGCATCCAGCCTCAGTCCATCTCTGGCACGCCTGTAGCGCCTCCTGGTGGTCACTGTGGGCTTGGCTTGCAACAGGAATTCTACCTTGCCTGGACCCTTCCTGACACAGGCTGGTGGCAGGTGGCGGGGGCTGCCCCTGCTCAGGACTGAGCAGCCTCAGGTGTGCTGAGGAAAAGAGAGGCTGGGGCTTCCTGGGTGCTTTGGCTATTTGTATTCCAGGAGCCCTTGGGAAATCACGGTGTTGTCCCCTACAAGCCAGAGCCCTTCCTGGGGAACCCCAACCCTCTCCAAGGGTACAAGGTACTCCTGTGTGTTTGGGGGCCTCTGAACCTGGCCCAGAAGAGGTAGGGCTCCACCCCACAACATTCTCACAAACTTTCTGCATTTCTGGGACTTGAGGCTTTACTGGAGGGTGCTCAGTAGTCAGACCAGGCAGGTGCCAGGACCCAGGCAAGGGGAAGGGGAGGGCATGAGGGAGCCCTGTGAGGTGGCCCCTCCTGGGCTGGTCACACTGGTGAGACAACTCTAGCATCCACATCCACAGGGCAGCCCCTCCCTAGCCCCTACACAGCCTCAGCCTTCCTCTCTCTCTTGCCGAGCCTGGTCCTGGACCGGGAGGGAGAATTAGGCAGCTGGTTGGTTGGATCTTGTGCCTTAGGCAGTGGTGCTTAACGGAGTCTGACTTGGGGGCCCCTGAGGGTTATTACCCCATAGCCCTTGCCTCAAATTCACAGCAGGAGTGTGCAAAAGAGGGGAGCTTAACTAGCCCTAGGGTGGAACTCCCTACTGACTGGAATCAAAATTATACTAAGATAGAGGCCAAAAGACCAGGTGTCAGGGCAGAGTGGCCCAGAACCATCTGGTTGGACCCTGACCTGGTGGGAGGTGCAGCGGTCCTCATGCTCACAGATGTGGCCCTGGCAGGTGTGTTGGGAGGCCCCAGGTGCCAGCCAACCAGAAGTGGAAGAGCCTCTGACAGATTGCCAGAGAGCAAGAATGGCTTTTCTGAACCTGTTTTTAACCAAAAAGGCTGGAAATTCCTCTTGGGATAAAATGAGATTTTTATTTTGGAGATTGGGGAAACTCAAAGGTGTCCAAGACTTTTGCAAAGCAGGGAAAGCAAAGTTCAAAATGTTTAGAACCCATTTCTTAAAAATCTTGGGAGCCAAGCATAGCAACACACATCTGCAGTCACAGCTCCTGAGGAGGCTGAATCAGGAGTATTACTTGAGCTTGGGAGTTCAAATCCAGTCTGGGCAACATAGTGAGACCCAGACCCCTTACAAAACCCAAAACCAAAGCCAAAGTTCATAAGAGATTTGAAAAGGACCCAGTAAGATGCTGAGTGTTCCTGGGGCAGGGCCTGGACAGTAAGAGTAACATCCAGAACCTGGCCAATGTTCAGAATGCTGCTTGGGATTGATTCTGATGACAAAAATGACTTCCAGACTGCCCAGAACATAAAGAAAATCCCAGAGGGGTTGGCCCTGCCTGGGAGGTTGGTGTGGTGTTAACAGAAGGTGGAAACCAGGGCCAGAGCAACCTGAGGAGAGGTCCCTGGAGGGTGAGGACTGCCTGAGAGGCTGCTGGTAAGCTGGGTGGGTATGCCATCCCACCTGCAGATCGGTGTTGTCACTTTGGTTTGGCATGTCCCTAGAACTGTGTTCTACTGGGGAACCCTGGCTTGCCTGACCACCTTGTTCATTAGTGCTGGTCACTCTCAGGCTGGTTTCAAAGCATGACAAGTGGACCAGGCAAAGCAGAGGACTTGATCTCAGCACTCCGGACCACACACCCCATGGATAGCTGAAGAGGTCTCTGGTGCTATTTTGGGTCCCTGCATGAACAGACAAGGGTGCCAGAGAGGAAAGGAGGGAAAGGCAGCATGCAGCACACTGGCCATAGGGTCAGGATGGCTTCCTCAAGGGCAGTGATTAGGGAAGACTGAGGCCACAGCTTGACCCAGAGCTGTGTCCAGGACTTGATGGGTTTGGGGTTTTTTTGTTTTTGTTTTTGTTTTTGTTTTTTTTGCATTACTGGGGTAACTCAGGGCCTTATGCTTGCTAGGCAGGCACTCTACCAATTTAGCCACTCTGTCAGCTCTGTGGCTGACTTGAAACTGTCTCTCAAAAGGCTGAGGCTGAAGGAAGCTCACTGAGGGAGGAAGGCACTGACTCCCGCCCTCAGCACACTATGTGGGGTGCATAGAGCAGGCTGGGCCCCTGCTGGTGGTGTCCAGGGATTCAGCCCTTCCTGAAGACTACAGGCACCACAAAAATTGCCACAGAGGGAGAGTGTCCCAGGCAGTGGGAAAGCCTGCCAGCAGGGCTGTGCTGTCCACGGAGATGGCTAGAGGAAAGGCTCAAGTTAGAACTCGAGACCTGCAGTCTGCACCCCACCCAGAAAAACTCAGGGTCCAAGATAGCCCCATGGTCTAGCCAATCTTTCTACACAGTGGTGCGTGAAGTATCAATTGGAGGGTGAAAAGAGCCCCCTCACTCTATAGGCTGGGGAAGGTCCATCCCCAACAGCCTGTTGGGAGGCTGCACTCTGCCCACTCCAGTGAGGCTTGCTGGGCCCAGGCGTGCAGGCCTTGGCAAGGACACAGCTAATCCCCAAGCCTCCATGGGGCTGAGTGCCATCCCAAGTAACAGGTGTTGGTCTCCCTGAGGGACCAGAAAGAGGGTGAGGATGTCATGGGAAACTTCTCACTGGAGCCCTGGTTTGCCCGACGACCCCTCCTCTCAATCAGCAAGAGCAGGGCTAGGAAGCCCAGGCTGGGTTGTTGAGCGCTGGGTGGGGCCTTAGTGACATTGGGAGCAGGAGGGGCTGTCTCTCACAGGCCTGCTGCTTCTGAACCCCACAGATCTCAGGACTCCATCATCCCATTAGGAGGCTGGGCTTCTGGGGAGGAGACCAAGGTGTTCTTTTCAGTGCAGTGCTGCCATGTCCAGATGTGGCCAGGCACAGTGGAGCTGTTGGAGAAGGGCCAAATCCATGCCCCAGCCCCTTCCTCACCCTTGGTCACTCCACCAACCCCCAGGACTGGGTACCAATGTTCATGACCTCTGGCCATCCCATTGCCTCCAGGATTGGGCACTGACATTCATGTTTACGAATGTAAACATTGCTGCTCCAGAGCCTACAGGGCCTGGTTCTGGGCTTGCCTGCACACCATGGGCACCTATGTCCCCACCCCTGTCCACTTGGCCCTTCCCTGCCTTAGTTTCCCCACCCTCCTGCCCACGATGCTCACCACAGTTTGTCTTATAGAATACTTCTCTGCCCACAGCTTGGGGTCAGCCTGAGCCTGGGGAGGGTCGAACTTGGAACCAGAGTATCACCTCCCAAAAGTCACTTTGGTGGCTCTGGCGCTGCCTTCTGAGCAGCACTGCTGCCCTCCCTGTGCCTCTTGCTGCTCTCCACCCCCTGGCCACCCCAGGGCCACTTGCACTAAACTGCCTGCTATTTGCCACAGTCACTGCATCCAGCAGATCCTGGAGGCTGTTCTTCACTGTCACCAAATGGGGGTCGTCCACAGAGACCTCAAGGTAAGTTCCTACCCTGCACTGTGCCAGGCATCTGTCGTCCACACCTGAAGGCGGTGTAAAAGGAAGTGCGGGCTGAGGGGGAGGTGTGTGTGTATACATACTGTGTACTTGCATTGAGGAGTGTGAGTATGCATGTGTGTGTACATGTCTGTGTGTAGGACCATGTGCATATGGGTACAGGGGCATGTGTGCATACACATATGTGTGCAGGTGTGGGTTTGCACGTGCACTTGCATGCATGTGTGGGATATGTTTGCACACATCCTGCCCAATGTCTCCAGAGCTGGAAGGGGCAGGGTCTTACTTCCTGGACTCCCACCAAGATGCAGCCCTGGCAGGTGGGGACACAGGTGACAGAGGGCTGACGCAACTGGGGGTTCAGGGTGGTGAAAACAAGCCTTGCCTGGCTCTGTCAACTCTTCCCAGCTCTCTCTCCAAGTCTCTCTGCCTTGTGCTGAATTGTAGGCACCAGGCTCTCTGCAAAAGATTTGCCATCCCCAGGGCACAGGGTGGCTACAGGACAGGCTCTCAGAAGCCTGTCCATGTGGGACCCTGGGAAGCCTGAGACCCTGTCCTGCTCACCTGGGCAAAATCAAGATGGCAGGGCCAAGTGTGACCCTGCCTGTCACCAGGGAGAAAGAGGAGCTCCAGGCAGGGACAGACACCTGCCCACCCCTGACAAAGCAAGAGACCTTGGTCCTTCCTGCTCTGCAGGCTACAACTAGAACCTTGGGAAACTCTGGTCTGCCTGGGGGGCCTGAGCTCTTAGCTTGGGTGTGCACATATCTCTGTGTAGGGGTGACACACTTCCATTCCTGGGGCCACTTTTTCACCAGGTAAAATCTGTGTTAAAAGCACGCTAAGTGGCAGTGTGGGATCTTTTTTGCTGGCTACTTATGGCTCCTCAGCCACAGCATGATCAGAGCAGCTGCCCTTTGTTTGAGATAGAGAGGGAGGTTATGAGGATCGGGGATCCCAAGCTCCAGGAGCTCCCTGGTGGTCAGGGACCAGGGCAGCCAGCAACAATGAGGCCCCTTACCAGGCTTTGAGCACTGCCCAGCAACCTGGACCCTGGGAGATGATACAGTCCCTGCCAGGCCTGGAAGCTGGACAGGAAAGTCTGGGGAGAAAGCAGTCAATGCACCCCTCAGGCCCCCAGCTGTTCTCAAGTTCAGAGGCAGCAGCCTCCTCCTCGGCTGTTTCTGTTGGACAGAGACCAAATGTCCCTTCAACTTGAGCAAGGGCACTGCTCCCCGAGGGCTTGCATAGACTTTCCTGTGGATGGGAGGTGATCAGGGCAGGAGATATCCTTTCTGTCCTATGTGGTAGTGTTGGCCAGAGCTGTGCCTGGTAGGTGGATATTCTTTCCTGGACACTGTGAACCTGGTGTTCCTCCTTGCCCTAAAGAGGGCCATCGTGGAAGCAGGGAGTGCCCAAACCTCAGTAGTCCCCACACATGGTGTCAGAATAAAAAGAGGGAGGGCTGGAGGCATGGCTCAAGCAGTAGAGCACCTGCCTAGCAAGCGTGAAGTTCAAACTCCAGTACCATTTAAAAAAAAAAAAAAGGAGGGAAAGGGCCGGTGCAGTCCCTTCAACAGGGGAGTCTCAGGTTGTGAGGACCATCCCAAACTGTGGGGGACCCTTGTAAGGGTGTCCAATATACTCCAGACTTCTGTTTTGGGATGCAAAGAATCCAAGCTGGGACTGGCAGCCCACTTTCCTCTGAAAAGCTAGGGTTCCTGTCTTTGTGCCCAAGGGAAGTTGGACTGTAAAGTACAGGCTTGGGACCAGCCATGCCTGGGGACACCTGTGTGTGTGCAGGCGGAAAGGGGTCAGAACTGTGTACCCCTGTCCTGCACATCTCGGGTTTTGTCCCCCACCCTTCCTGTGATTGTCCTCACGGCCGCCTCCCTGTAGCCGGAGAACCTTCTCCTGGCCAGCAAGTGCAAAGGAGCCGCGGTGAAGCTGGCGGACTTCGGCCTTGCTATCGAGGTGCAAGGGGACCAGCAGGCGTGGTTTGGTGAGTGCCGGGGGGGTGGGCAGAGGGTGCTGGCAGCCCCTCACGGCCCCTCACGGCCCCTTCCCCCTCCGTAGGGTTTGCGGGCACACCAGGCTATCTGTCCCCTGAGGTCCTGCGGAAGGAGGCGTATGGCAAGCCCGTGGACATCTGGGCATGTGGTGAGACTTGTGGGTGGGGAAGGTGGGGGAAACAGTGTTTGGGGCATCTCTGGGCTTTCCACCTCTGTCCTGGAGCGTGCAGGTAGCTGACTGACCCTGCCCTGGGCCAGGCTCATGTGTCAGACCTGCTTTTGGGCTGCCTTGGCAGGGGTCTGACACTCAACTTTGAATTGCCATGATTATCTGTCTCCACCTGTGCTCAGTAGTAGTCTGAGCTCAGAGCAGAATGGACCACCAGGAATGCAGGGACTGGGGACTGTCAAACCACCTGGCGGGGTCTCCTCTTGGGTAGGGTACAGTGGAGGGCTCTGGCCTGTGCTCCTAGGATGGGTGTAGAACAGGATGTAGGTGCCATTCTGCCCTGCTGCAGGGGTTGAGGGTGGGACACAAAGGAAACCAGGGCCTTCCCAGGGCTATGTTGCTCACGTCCCTGTCCACAGGGGTGATCCTGTACATCCTGCTGGTGGGCTACCCACCCTTCTGGGACGAGGACCAGCACAAGCTCTACCAGCAGATCAAGGCTGGGGCCTATGACGTGAGTGCACCCAGGGGGGTGGGGGTGGGCTTTCCTGTGGCCACTCCCTGGGTCCTGCCCTCCTCTACTCCTGATCCCTCCCTGCCTGGGAAGGAAGCTTCAGCCTTGGATGGGCACTGTTTCTTTCTGCAGTTTCCATCCCCCGAGTGGGACACTGTCACCCCAGAAGCCAAAAACCTTATCAACCAGATGTTGACCATCAACCCTGCGAAGCGCATCACAGCCCACGAGGCCCTGAAGCACCCATGGGTCTGTGTAAGTTGTCCTTGTCACCTGCTAGGGGCTGGCTCCTGGTGAGTGAAGGTGGTGAGGGCCCATGGGTTGGTCCTGGGGTTCTGATCCTTGCATCCAGCCAGTCTCTGGATGAACTGGTACTCTCATGACCTCTGGCCTGCGACACGCTGGTGGATTATGAGGACAGGACCTTGCGGACATTGAGGGCACAGCAGGTACCTCCCTCCAGACCCCAGTAAAGGGCAAGGCTTGAAGTTGCAGGCAACAGAGACAGCAGGGAGGAACAGGTGTCCTCTTGTTGTGGTCGTGTTTGGTGGCTCTCAGCACTGGGGGTCCCTGGATACTGCAAGCCCTGCTACCCTTCTTATGTCCCCCTGAGTCTCTGTCTCCCTCGGGGACAGGCTGATACCTCTCAAGCTCCCTGTTACTGGTGACCTCTCCTCTCCCCACAGCAACGCTCCACTGTGGCTTCTATGATGCACAGACAGGAGACTGTGGAGTGTCTGAAGAAGTTTAATGCCAGGAGAAAGCTCAAGGTGAGGCACCATTCAGCCCCCTAGCATGTCACGACCTGACATGCCCCATGCTGGGGGGAGGGAGAAGGGGACTGTCAGCAGGGTTTGATTTGGCCCAGTAGGAGAGGGAAGCCCCAAGACTGTGCTCCTTCACAGGCCCTGCAAACAGTCCAGAGTCTTAGGGCCCAGGTCTGGCCTTGGTCCCACGCACAGAACTGGCCCCTCCTGGTTAGCCATGATGCCTCAAGCAGCCCTGAGAGGGGCATCCTGGGGACCCCCCGGTAGGGTCCATCCTGAGGCTCTTGCAGGCCTGGCCCATAGGGCCAGGTTGCTAAGGAGAGCACAGAGAAATGCTGGTCTTATGGGCAAAGGAGGTCAGGGAGGGAGGTGGGCAGAGCAGACCTCCTGTCTGGTTGACCCAGCCATCTCCCCAAGCCCTGGGACCACTGCCTGACTAGTTCTCCCCAAAACTCCCAAAGACAGCCTCCACTGCCCCAGGCCTGAGGCGGGATGAGTGCAGAGGTGCTGCTATGGTGACAGGTGGTCCTGGCAGGCAGTGCCTGAATCTCGGAAGTCTTGTAGCTGTGGCTGGTGATGGAATTAGGGATCCTGGGTGTGCTTTAATTGTGGATGTAGGTGTTCTGCCTTGGTGCAGCTGCTAGGTTCCTGGAACTCTTCCTGTTGGGAAGACTGACCTTGCAAGCTGGTAGGTGGGATCTTCTGGTCAGAAGCCAGAAGACTAATAGGGCTGCCCTGGCTCTGTCTCTCCTCAGGGAGCCATCCTCACCACCATGCTGGCCACACGGAATTTCTCAGGTGAGACATTCTTCTCCAAGGAGGATATGCCATTCTTGCCCTGCAGATGGCATGTGACAAGAAGCCCTTCTGTCCCCACCAGCCCTTCAGACCCTCTCCACCAAAACATCTGGCCAGTGCCTGGCCTCTGCCCTCAGCTCTGAGACCTACTGCCCTGCCCAGTAGGCATCCTGGGCCCCTTTCTTGGGCAGCCACCTGGGCTCTGCCATCCTCTGCCCATCTCCGTCATGTTGGGTCTGTGTCCCTTTCCTGATGCCTCAGTGTCTGTGCTGCCCACCACCCAGCCTGCCACGTGTGTCTGTCTAGGTCTCTATAGGGCAGCCCTGTGATCTCCTTGTTTTCAGCTCTCTGAGCATCATGTTGTATGTGGGAGGTGGCAGAAGGGGGGTTGGTAAGTGTGAGGTTGGCGCACCAGGGACCTCCCTTGTGACATCTGGATGAGGCACCTACCCTGGTTACTCAGAGTGAGTGGTGGGAAAATGAAGTTTAGAGAGTCTGCTACAGACCCCCCTGGGGCCCAGGGCACTGCAGGCCCACCCAGGGGATCCGGTGTTGGCCCCAGCGCCCAGATAGCTATGCCTGTGGCTTCTGCGTCGTCTGACACTGAGTGTGCGAGCGTCTATGGTTGTCTCTGGTTGTCTGTCTGCATCTGGCACCCTGCCCCCTTCCTGTTACTTTGCTGTGATACTGCACTGCCGTGAACAGGCACGCACAGTCACACCAACACTAATGGGACTGTCCTGTCTGCTGTGAGCCCGGCATACCCCCACCGGGCATGAGAAGCCCCACTGGGGTGTTCTAAGGAGAAAGGAGGCAAAGGCTTTTTGGTATTCAGTCGATCCAATCTTGTTTCACTCTCTGAGAAAGGGATTCTGCAGCCATCTGCCACTTAAACTTTAACTCTAATCTTCTTCTGCTTCCTTTGTCTCTTCTCTTTCCTCACCTCGCCCCTCCACCCCGTCTGTGTCCGCCCCCCTTTTCCCCCCTCGTTTCTAACCCGGTGCTAACAGTGGGCAGACAGACCACCGCTCCGGCCACAATGTCCACCGCGGCCTCCGGCACCACCATGGGGCTGGTGGAACAAGGTAGATGTGTCTTGCCCAGCGTCCACCCGCTCACGCCCATCCGTCCTGTTGGCATGCAGCCCCCCGCTGCACGCAGCCTCTGGCTAAGCCCCAAGAGCCTCCCCAGAGGCTAGCAGGCCCCCCGGGAGCCCTGCTCCCGCTGGGGTCACATTCCAGAAGAGCCCCACCCAAGGGCAGGAAGGCAGCCCCCCGACCTGTCTTGTCATTTATAAGAGGAGGTGCTGGCTTGGTGAGCCCTGGTCATGTCAAGCCCTCAGGACATATTTGGCTGAGATCCTCTGGAGTCTGGAGACCTCCATTCAGAATGACCTTGACTTCACAGGGAGCCACTGGGCCTGCCACTGGGGGGGCGGGTAATGTGGTCTGAATCTGGAAGGGATGCCCTGGGGGCAGGGAGGTAGGGATATTGCTCCAAAGGAGCATGGGGCCCAAAGTGGGTCCCTCCTTTGGGGCAGGAGGAGCTGGTGGTCTGTGCTGCAGAGGTCCCCCAGACATGCCTGCCCCAGAGCAAGAGTGGAGGTGGCCTCAGTGCTGAGGAGACGCCAAAGGCCTTCTCTTGAGTTATTTCTAGAAACCCTTCTCACCTGGTCCCAAACCCTGTGAGGGAAGAGGCGGCTCTGCCGACCTGCTTCTGGGGGCCCTGCTCCATCAGGAGCTGGGGGACAGACCCCCTGGGACCTCCTCGTGGGCCCCACAGTCACCACCCAGACTGAGGGCTGGCATGCAGATGACCACCACCAAGTGTACAGAGCCAACCCAAGCCCCTCACTGGCCAAACTTCAGTTTCCTGTGGAGCCTCCAGGGTCAGCTGGGGACAGGGGCAGGTTCCAGAGTGTGGGCACCGCCCTTCCAAGGCGCCACCCTTCCTGTACACCCACCTGGCTCCACCTCACAACTTCCCAGGGCCACAGCGAAGCTTTCACGGACAGACAGAAAACAGAGAACCTTTCCGCGGGATGCCTAGGCCATCCTGGGAGGGGTCTGTGCTCCCCACAGGGGCCCAGTGAACAGTCCCAAGTCCACATTTACAGCCTTTTTCAACTGAAGCCCATGGGGGAGGGAGAGACTTGGTTAGAAAAACATGAAAACTTGTGGCTCCTGGGGAGGCCCCGCTGCCCAGGGGACAGTGGCATGAGACAGGCCACCTCTGAGCCATGCTCTGCCTGGGGCTCCTGCTGCCATGCCCGCCTGCCTGCAAGTGAGTGAGGAGCCACGGTGCATGAAGCCACCTGCATGTGTGGCTCTGCCCTGGGTGTCGAGGGCCAATGTTTCCTGGAGGGTGGTCAGTGCATGTGGACGGAGCCCAGCATGGCTGCCAGGGTAACCAGCTAGGGGGTGAGGCAGAGGTGGGGCTGAGGGTCCCACCTACCCAGCCGCACATGGGTCAGGGGTCTCCTTGTGTCTGTCAGACATTCTGGTGGGACAGCAGGCAACCTCAGCCAGCAGGGAGACCCTTGCTGTATGCAGCATGTTACACTTAGGCTTTCACAGTCCCTTTCAAACTGAACAGATAGGAGATCTAAGGAAACCCATGGCTATCAGGGTCCGGCACAGGCCTGCAGGTCCCCTCCCACCCCCAGCTTAGGTGTCTGGGATCCCGTGGCTGTTCCGTCCACCCTTTGGCTCCGGCTGCACTCATAAATGCTTTTAACTTGAGCATCCTGAAGGTTTATCTGCCTTTGAACTTGGTGTATGTGAAAGGAGAGGCTCCTGGCCACAACAAGTCTGTTGTTAGTTCAGGACACACAAGACTCTTGGAGAAAGAAGTCGAGGAAACAGATGGTCAAGAGCCATGTCTCACAGTGCCCAATACTTGCCCAAGAGCTGCTGTCAAAACACAGGCCAGGGCTTCCCAGGCCTGGGCCACAGTCATGGCCTACTCTCAGAGGCACACGCACCCCTGACTTAACTCTGTCCTTTGACGTCCTGTGGATAACTGTTAACATCTCTAGTAGTGCAGCTTGGAAATGTGGGTTTTGATAGACTGGGGGACCCAGTGCTTCCTTTCCTGTGAGGATCCTCAGGATGTCTGAGGGGGAAGGTGGGAGGGGACCATGCCAAATAGACTGTCTCCGACTAATACTGGCCTGTATTGGTTCCACTTCTGAACCCAGCTTGATGTGCGCAGGGTCAGGCCAGCCTTCTGCTAACAGCTCATTAAAACTGCCACCTTTGAAATCTGTGTTCCTAGAGGGGTAGAGGTCCCTCCCTTGCTGCTCAGTCACCCACGACAGGTGTCTCAAGAAGGGCTGGGCTGAGTGTTGCCTTCCTTGGGCCCCAGGGACAAGCCTGTTCCCCAACTGAGAGATTCTGCAAGCCACAGCCTCAGCAGTACAGGGCCTGGCTCCTGTACCAGGGTTGGCCCAGGTTCTTGGTGCTGGGCAGATGTCTCTGAGGATGAAGTGTGTGTGAGAGATGGGGAGGGAGGAGAGAGAGGGCTGGGACCACAGGAAGTGGTGGAAGCTGTGCTTGGCCAGGAGTAGTCTGGCCAGAGTTCAGCCGGACTGAGGGCCTGTGTTTCACAGTCTGCACAATAGGTGGGAACCCACCTGGCAGGACTGCCCTGGGGTGACAGGGAGGTGGTCCTTGCATCTTCACCAGGGACCTCAGGTCTTAGAAGGATGAAATGCATAGGACAGAGACCAGGAGTTGGGTTTCTGGTCCATGGATCTTGTAGGGATCCCTGGGTTTCATACAGAACTTTTAGAGTTAACGGATCCTGAGACAGGAGGCTGGGAACAGAAACCATGTGCCCACCACAGCACTGGTCCATGTGACTTGCAGGATCCCAAGACAGTGTGTAGCTGTCAGGCAGCCATGGTCTCATGCCCCCACCCCCATTGGCAGGACCTGTCGTGGTCTGCTGGCCAGGGAGGAAGGTGGTCAATAAGCAGTGGCCTGGTCTCTGAAATGAAATGTAGCACAAGAAGACCAGGTGTCAGAACTACTCTTGGGCCTATGGATAGATGCTGACACCATTCCCTGCACCCCCGCCCTCCTCACCAGCCCCCACCTTAGGGTTCCGACTCAGGAGGGAGAGGTGGCCTGGGAATTTGCACTTCTGATTTTGCAGGATGACACTGTTGCTGCTACTACTGAGGGGGGCGATCGAGAATGCCACAGCCCTAGTCTAAGTGTACCTGTCCCCATGTCTCCACTCAGGCCTGCCACGGGCAGCACAGGTTCCCCTCTAGTAGGCAGGAGAGCCTGATGTCAGGTATGGCCAACCAGGGCCCAGCCAGTCAGACCAGGCAGATAGGGAGCTGTACCACCTCCTTCCTCTCTAGGTTCGGGGGCAAGGGGACCCCATGCCCCTTATGCTGTGCCACCCCTGGCTGCTTCTCTAACCCTGCTGTTCCAGCCGCACGGCCATTTGGCTCTTCTTGGGGAGCGCTGGCCAGGACGGACTGGCTTTGCTGCCCTGTGTACGGGCTGCCTGGACCGACACAAATCTTGTTTTCTCTCTCTTCTTCTCTTTCTTTCTTATTCCCTTCCTTCCTCACCTTTCCTTTTCTGTAAGGTAAGCTGACTTCTTCTTTTTTTTTTTCCTTTTTAAGTTCTGTAATTAAAATTCTTACCTCTGCTATGGAGGGTGTAGGTGCTGGGAGAGGAAGACAGGGCAGATCCAGGCCCACCCTGACCTCTGAGGGGGTGTTGGGATCAAGGAGACCATCTGTCAGGCTTGAGTGTCTACCAGGGCTTATGGGCAAAGGAGCCAGCAAGAAGTGGCCCCATGGCCAGGGCTGCTGGGAAAGCTCAAGGGGAGAACAGTGAGGCCAAGCTGTTTGGCCCTGGTGAAGGAGGGAGGCGGGGCTGAGAGCACGGCAGGTACTGGGGCTGGGACAGACCTCCTTGGTGTAGACAGCCGTCTGCAGCCTATTCTCCACAGAGAATGGTGGAGGGCACAGCAGGCATGATTTTTCCTCCCTGCTCAACTACCCACTCCCCTGACCTGATGTGATCCCCAGAGGTGGTTGGCATCCTGTCTTCCTTTTGGGAGCCAAGGGGTACCGGGTTGGAAGGCTCCTGGGAGCCCAGGGTCAAGGAGGATGCCGGGGGAGGGTCCCTCCTGGAGCAAGGGTCCCTGGGCGTCCTGGCCCAGCCCTCTCTGGAGGTTCTGCTGCTGCTCAAGGACAGCCTGGGGACCAAGGCCATACCTGCCTTGGGTCCTGAGTTTCTTTCCTGGGGAAGTGGGGGAGGGGGACAAGGGCTGCAGGGGGTCCCAGGCCCCCAGCACTCACTATGCCTCCTTCCCTCCCTATACAGCAGCCAAGAGTTTGCTCAACAAGAAAGCAGATGGAGTCAAGGTGAGGTGCCACCTTAGCTCTGGGAGGGGAAATGGGTGTCCCTTCTCCCCCTAATACTGTCTTCTCTCTCTTCATAGCCCCAGACAAACAGCACCAAAAACAGTTCGGCCATCACCAGCCCCAAAGGATCGCTTCCTCCTGCTGCCCTGGTACTGAACTCTGTAGCCCCTGCCTCTCCCACACCTTATTGTCAGAGAAGTCCCATGAGGTGGGGTCTGGCCTGACCCTGCCTGTCTCTGAAGACACACAGCTGCCACCACCAATCCCACATGGACATGGAATGGAGTGGCATGGAAGGGGAGGAAATGCCACTGTCTGGGATTGTCAGGCTCAGGCAGGTGCAGGGCTTCTGGGGGAGGCCTTCTTCAAGATGCAGGGGAGAGGCCTGGTCTCCCACTTTTACTGACTTGGGGCCATTCCCCTGCTAGAAGCTTCAGCAAGAGGCCTGTGAGGCAGAAAACAAGGGGACTGCCCCAAGTCCCCATCACCCTGGGGACTCCCACCTTCTACAGGCTGACCCATCTTACAGGGGGTGAGGCTGGGCTCTGCAGAGGTTGCAGCCTGCACTGGTGAACAGTGGGTCCCGGAGGAAGCAGGAGAAGCCTTTCCAGGTGTGGTGGGGAGGTGTCCAGTAAAGCAGCCAGGCTGGGTGTGTCCATCTGTAAGTGTTGCTGTCACAACCAGGACACCTGCTGGTCTGTGGGTGCTATCCCGGGAGGCCTGGGAGCTCCCTGCTGAGGACGGGTGAGGGTAGCCACAGTGCCTTGCTCAACAGGGCACATTGCCAGCTCTGGCCCCCTTGCCCTGGAGGCTCCTGTGCAGGTAGACATCACAGCTGATGTTTCTAGAAGGGTTGCGGTTGTGGCTGGTGGGCCCCAGCTCTTGCTGGAGCACCTTGTACCTGGGCTGCCCTGAGGAGTTGGAATTTGCTAGAAGTATGTTTGGTAACCTCTGTGGGTTCCAGGAGGGGCTTCTGGGGAGACAGCCCAAGACTAGAAGGCTAGCTTGGCCAAATGGCTCTTCTGAGCTTGGGGGGAACCTCCCAGGAAGGGAAAGCTGTCCTGTGGAGGAGCTGCCCAGAGCAGCCAGGCCATGGCAGGAGAGTGCCATGTGCCAGCTAACGCAACACCTCCCAGCAGTGAGGGTCCACGAGCCGGCCTCACAGCCAGCCCTCCCTCAGACCCCATCCATCCCACGTGCCACCCCCACCCCTGTGACATCTTCAAGCCTATGCCCCACCATGCTGGGGCAGAAGGGCAGGCAGCAAAGGGTGGGGAGAACTCCCCAAGGCAGAGCCCCCACACATATGCAACTGCTGTTGGTCCCCATCTTCAGTCTGGGAAGGTCCATGGGTTCTGCCATATTAGTCCGACTCCAGCCTGCTCTTCCACTCAGGGCCATCGCTGACTGCCTGCTGCCTCCATTCCTATTGGGCCATCTTGCTGACCACCTGCGTCTCCATCCCTGTCCCTCTGCTCTGCACTCTCTTTGGGTGGACTCTGGCCACCACCCACTCCTCTGTCTCCCTGGCTCACCCTGTCCTCTGCTTCCTTCTTTCTCACTCTCCCTCTCTTTCCTTCCTCTGTCTGCTGCCTTCTGTAGGAGCCTCAAACCACCGTTATCCATAACCCAGTGGACGGGATTAAGGTACTGCCACCGCCCCACTCCTCACCCTTTCCTCGGGCAGGAGGTGTGGGCCCAGGAGGAGGGTGTGGACGGTGACCTGGAGAAGCCTTTGTGCCCAGAGTGGAGGGCAGGTGTGCAGTGGCCTGTCCCTCAAGGCAGGCAGAGTTCACAAAAACTGCCCAGGGGACACAATGACTCAGTAAAAGAGGGTTCACACAGCCACGCATATCACCACATGACCAGCTCCCTCCCACCAGGCTGTGGGTCTGGGCCCCAGATGCTGGGGCCAGTCTACATCTCAGGAACTTCCATCCTCGCCCCTCTGGCTACCCTATGCCTCCTGCTCCCTGGCGTGGCCCCAGCGGCACCTCTGCCGAGCAGACCCCCACCCCCTGCTCTTCTGTGCTCTGCCATCCGCTCCCATCACACTGGCGTCATCTCCTGGGGCAGGGGAGGGGCTGGCTCTCTGTGTGGTGGGAGGGACAGGCAGGAGGCTAAGCCATTTCCAGTACAGCAGTCAAGTCACACCTGGGCCTGGGCTCCCTGACAAGCCTCCAAAGTGCCTCTGTGGGGACCTCTATATCCTTCTGCCAAAACCCAGGCCATTCTCCGTGGCAGGATTAGGGAGCTTTGGCAACCCCAGGGCTCGGCACCAAAGGTCTAGCTTCCTCCCACCTGAGTGGCGAGTGTCCCTTGGGTCCTGTGAGCCTGGAGTGGGGTCATGTTTCCCTATGAGAGACTTCTGAGCTGGGATAAACCCTGACTCCACACTTGAAGACCCCCAGTTGTGGCCCAGAGCAGAGACCTTGCAGTATCCGTGCTGGAGAGCGGTCCCACAGAGACCTGTGATGTTCCCTCTGCTTCTCAGGCCTTCTGAGAACACGGAAGACAGGATGGCAGGGGCTGTCCCTGGCTGACAGTGTCTCCCTGGGACAGGCCTGGGAGGGGCATGTGGCTATGGGGGGGTGGCTCACCATTTTTGGGAGAAGGGATCACACATCTGAAAGCTGCTCACCTTGTCTGCTGAGTGCATAGGCTTCCAGGGCCTTCTACAGCACCCAAATCCTGTGTGTTTCAGGTCTTGGAGTTTCAAAAAGCCAGTTTTCTCTTGTTAGTCAGCTGAGTGTCCTAGGGTCTCACTGGGGAAGGTGAAGTTGAGGCCTTTGCTGTTGGGGAAGTGGGTGGACGCAGCCTGCAGGGGACAGAATGAGCCCTGGGGAAAGGAGGAGGATGCTCTCCTAGGAACCCACACAAAGTGGGGAGCCTTCTCCAGTCACTGCTCCCTGAGGATTTCAGGGATGGGACCCAGGCACCCTGAGTCCCTGTGGAGTGGCCAGACTGAGGTCTGACTCAGAGTCTGGGCTGGTTCCTGCTGTCATCTGCCTCCTATCTGTCTTTGACCACATTCTGAACCACACCTCTCCTGTTTCCTCAGGAGTCTTCCGACAGCACTAACACAACCATAGAGGATGAAGATGCCAAAGGTACCTGCATGGAGGCCTTTCCTGGCCTTGCTGGGCTGCTCTTCGGGGTGGGTGGGCCTCCCAGGGTCTGTATCCTGTTTCATGGGCTGTGTGTGCAATGGCTGAGGGGCCTGATGTCCAGGCCTGCCCAGCCTGGCCAGAGTGTGTCTGAAACACAGTGTCCAAGTGAGGAAGCCAGGGCCCGGCACTGGGGCTGGTTCTCTGTTGTTCCAGGGGCCAGATCAGTTTCTATGGGGGACCAAGTGTGTGGGTAGAATTTGCTCAAGATGTTGTTCTGTTCTTTAAGTTCCTTAAGCTTCAAGTTCCATGCAGCTTGCACACGATGAGTGGTCGGGAGGCCAAATGGCGTTTCGGTGTTTTCTTTGCTGATTCAGGAGCCCCTTGTGCTATGGGCTTCTTTGCCATACTCCGGGGTGGGGGCACTCCCCACACTGAGCCTGGCCAGTGGTTTTGTGTGTTCCCCCAAAAGACCCCAGAGTACCTGGCACCAGTGAGTACCCAGCCTTTCTCCCACTTTTTCTGCCTCCCCAGGATGGGGTCTGATGCCTCCAGGCTGCCCCTTGCATACATAGGCCCTTAGCTGCCTATGGGGTGTCAGATGGGTGGGGTTTCCTCTCTGCTCCTACCCACCCTACCAGCTACGATGCTACCCCTGGGTGTCCTCCATACTTCAGAGCAGAGGTGAGAACAGGGCTTTGGGCCCTGAACAGGGGAGAGCTGATGTGTGTATATTTCCCCCACAGACTGAAACAGGCCCCATGAAGGCCACCCATCCCTCCCGGTTCAGGGTTCTTTCCTCAGCCTGGCCAGAGTGACACGGAGCAGTGAGGGAGTGGTTGGGCCTCAGGCCTTCAGGGGGCCAGGGGAGGTCAGGGCAGAGGTGGAGCTGAGGTAGGTCAGGCCTCAGGACGGGACGGAAGAGCAACCCCTCAGCTCAGCTTTGTAGTACTAGAGAGACACCCCTCCCCTCTGCCAGGCCACAACTAGTACACAGCCAGGGCTGACCCAGTGGCCATCATTTGCTGTGACGACTGTCACTCCCATTTCCTGGCCTGGCCACTAGAGGCCCTAGCTAGTGGCCACCAAATGAGCCTCAGGGGTGACTTTCCCCACCTCTGTCTCCCAAGCTTCCTATAAGTGGTCTGGGGTTCTCCTTCCTCCCCATTCTGGCCCTGCACGGGTCCTGCCACCTTCTCTCCCAAGTGCCTGTGGCCCATCCACCTGCCTCTGTTTTGCCCCAGTCCCCAGGGTCCCTGATGTCCTGAGCTTGGTGAGGAGGGGCTCAGGAGCCCCTGAAGCCGAAGGGCCTCTGCCCTGCCCATCTCCAGCTCCCATTAGCCCCTTGCCAGCCCCGTGTAAGTAGCCTGGGCCCTGCTGCTGTGGGGACACTTTGAAGGGCCTGGCAAACTTGTCTGAGGGGACATTCAAACCAAGGGAGATTCTGAGCTTGGACTGCTGGCTCTAGCCCAGTCCTCACCATAGTCCCCACAGTGGGACTCCCTATGGCTGCCTCTGTCCAATGAGTACCACCTCTATGTACACCCTGGCCAGAGCCCTCTGCTGGCCTGTGGGGAGGCTGCCCTGGCCCACCTTCCTGCTCATGGCCACTGGACAGTCCTGAAGAATCAGGCCTTGACCCCATGGTCTCCAGGGCCCACCCAGGCCTCTCTCTACCCCTCTCCCCCAGGGGCTTCTTGGTCCTGAGATAGGCCCCAGATGGGGAAACTTGGGATGAGAACAGGGCCCCACTTCCTCCCTCCTTCCTCTCGGCTCTGTCATCTCCTCATATGTCTGTCTGCCTCGTGTTCATGTCTGTCTGTTCCACCCAGCCCCCAGGATCTCTGACATCCTGAACTCGGTGAGAAGGGGCTCAGGAACCCCAGAAGCCGAGGGCCCTCTATCAGTGGGGCCCCCGCCCTGCCTGTCTTCGGGTCTCCTAGGCCCCCTGTCTGCCCCGTGTAAGTAGTGGCCCCCAGGCCTGCTGCCTCTGCTGCCAAGGGCTCCCTGTGAATGGCCAGAGCTCAGCTTCCTGCACCTGCTGTGCACGGCCCAGGTCCCCGAGGCCAGGATACCCATGGCATCCAAGCCTGACTGGGCTTCCTTGGGGCACACGCGCTAACTCAGCAGGGCAGTACCTGGCTTCTCCCTTCAGGGCCCAGTCCCTTCTGCTCATCTCTCACCCTCACTCCCTTCCTGCACGCCGCCCTCCCCACTATCAGCTCCAGGCCTCTCCCTCAGAGGATCTGTCCCATTTTTGGGCAGTGAGCTGTCCCTCCTAGGTCCCCCTCAGACCCTCTCTGTGGAGAATTTTCTAGCATCACTGACTTCATGCCCAGCCTATCCTGCCCTGGTCACAGTGCCTAGGAGCCTGCTCCAGCATTGCCCCTGGCTCCTGATGTGCCCCTCACCCTAGCACCACTCCTTAGTTGGGGGGGTGGGGCCAGGGCCGAGGAAAATGCTGGAATGGGAACTTCAGCTAGGGCTTCATGGACAAGGACACAGTATGGAGAAGAGGCCTGGCCTTCCTTTGGCCTGCACTGTGTCCACATGGGTCAGAATCATGCTTCCTCTTGACATCATTTCTCTCCCTCATCCATTCCTTTTACTCACCTGTCACACACTTCCCAAGGGCCAGTTACATGCAGCCTTGTCCTCTGGCTTCCTGTGGGCCAGGTTGCCTCTCCTTGGAGGGCAGCCTCTGCCCACAACAGCTTCCAGCTCAGCCCACCTGGACAGACAAAGGCATCTGTGTTCCTCCTTGTGCCTCCTTCCACATCCCGTTTCCCCCCTAGGTCTCCCTACATCCCTATGTTTCCCTTCCATCCCTCATGTTCCCCTCTGTCCCCCTGCCCCCCGCCCGGCTTGGCTCTCAGCCTGTAGGTTTCTTTCCTGAATGCCCCCCCACCCCTGCCCCACCCGTGTTCATGTCTGTCTGTTCCACCCCAGCCCCCAGGATCACTGACATTCTCAACTCAGTGAGGAGGGGCTCAGGGACTCCAGAAGCCGAGGGCCCCCTGCCAGTGGGACCCCCACCCTGCCCATCTCCGACTCTCCCCGGCCCCCTGAGCACCCCATGTAAGTAGTACCTTCAGTGGTCCTTGGAGGGGCTCACAGGAGGTGGACCCCACCGTGTGGGAGACACAGGGTCTGCTTCTGGGTCATGGGAATTATATCAAAGCACGTGAAGAAAATGCAGATTATGGTCATGGGGTGTGTGTGTGTGTGTGTGTGTGTGTGTGTGTGTACATTCCTGTGTAGCAAGAGCATCCAGAGTGGCAGATTTTGTGTCTGGAGCACTTGTTTCCCTGTAGCCACAGCTTTCTTCTGATGGGAGACCAGAGTGGGCAGGCACCCTTGTAACACAGGCCCACCGTTGGGACAGGGCCACTCAGAGGAGGGTAAACCTGCAAGGACAGTATGACAGGAAAAGAAATGCAGGCCCGGGCCCTGAGGCATTCTGGCATGCTGGCTGCCCGGCTAGACATCAGGGAGCAGATTTGGGGGGCAGCCAGAGACAAGGGCGGGAGGGAGAGACAGGCGCAGGCGGGGTGGCCTCCCCAGCTTGTCTGCCGACTGCCCGCCAGTATCACTTACAGGGATGGATGACATCCCAGGGCTGCAGCCACCACTGCCCCCGCCTCCAGGGAGACACAGGGCTAGGGGTGGTGCTGAGATGCTCTCAGAGGACAGGCTGCTGGGCCAGGGGCTCGGCATGGCGGGGCAGTGGCTTGGTGAGTACCTGTGACAGGTGGGACCTGCAGTGACCCACCCCATCTCCTCTGCAGGCTAGGTCTGGGGGGCTGCAGATGATCAGGGCAGAGAAGAAGTGGGCATAGAGCATCCTGGTGGGGAGATAACCCCCCAGAGTGTTCCATGGTCAGCTGAATGGACTGAGGTGAAGTGCTGCGGTGGGAGACCAGGTCCTTGCAATGATGGGGGCAGGCAGGGAGCAGACAGCAGTCAGAGCTCACAAGGGAGGCCCAGGGAGGGGGTTGTGTGGCTGGTGGGTGCAAAGTGGACATGAGAGTGTCAGCACCCCCATTTCTGCAGCATCTGATTTTAGGGGCCCACCACCCCGTGGAGGGCAAGCCCTGAGCATGGCCTGCCCTGGGGGGTCTGTGCAGTAGCCTGGTGAGTGCTCTAGGGCAGGGCCTGTGGAGGACACTGAATTGCCGGGTTACTTTAGGGGCCATGGCACAGACCTGCCTGTTTAGGGTCTGTCCTGAGCTTGGCTGGGGGAGGTGGGGCTGCACAAAGGGGGCTGTGAGCAGGGCATCCTGGGAGAGGCTGGGTAAGGCTAGGCAGAGAGCAAAGACATTCAGTCGGACTTTGGATAAGGAGGAGGACCTCAGGTAGCTGGCTTCACAGGTCCTTCCCTTTTTTGGGAAGGTGCCCACCAGTTAGCTATCTTACTGTGTGATGGAGCAGGTGCCCACCAGCTCTCTTGAGGCCAGTCCCGTCCCTGCTGTTGCTCCCTGCACCCCAGGCCTTACTCCCTAATCGGGGATTACGAACAAGATCCAGGCTCATCCAGGCTGATCCCTGGGCAGCTGGCCTGCCTCTGGCAGCCTCTGCTGGCTCCAACAGTGGGGACTTTGGGCCAGCAGTAAGGTGGGGGAGGATGGCCCCGTCTAGATGTGTGGGGCCTCCCTGGGGATCTGCAGGCAGGGAGGGTCCCCCATCCACACTGGGCCCAGGGAAAACCTCCACGCCAAATCTTGCCCACTACTTCAGCTTTTTCCCTCATATGAGGGCAGCTTGCCACAAGCTACAGGCTTAACCACCTGGACATGTCCCTTCATGTTAGGCTCCTTGATAACCTTCCTCCTGGGTCAATTTCTGCTGAGGTCTGGCAGCAGCCATTCTGCATATCAGGAGGTTTCTGGGCCCCACTCAGCAACCTCAGCTTCCCTATTTGTAGAATGGGAGTTCAGCTCTCCCAAAGGACCCTATTTCCCAAGCTGCCGCCTCTGACTGGTGCTGTGATCAGACATTCTCTGTGTTTACTTAACCCTTTCTCTTCACACTGACTCGCGTTTTTAATTACAGTTTGCTTGAAAACAACATTACTTCATTACATGAGAGATTAGTTCTTTTTACCACAATGTAGGGTGACTATAGAGTCACAGCTGGAATCAAAACAGTAATGCCATAGCCACTTCCGCTGTGTGCTGAGGGCCTCCTGTGGAGGGGGATGCAGCTCATCCCTCTGTGAACAGGGGGGAATTAATAAATGTCGGGGTGCTTGGGACGTGTGGAAGACAGAGGGAGAGCCCGGTAGGGCCTGGTTCTGGGGGCTGGGGAAGGAGCTAGTGGCAGGTGCAGAGAGATCAGGTCTGAAGCCCGGAGCCACCTCCAGAAAGGATAAGAAAGAAGGGTGCGGGATGTCAGGGGAGTATTTTTGCAGCTGGGAGGGACAGGTGCTGCCCTGGAGACTTACGTGTCAGGGTCCCCAGGGTAAGGCCAGGAATAGCCATTATATGTTTGCTACTCTCCTAAGCTGAGCACAGAGACGTAGGGCTGGGAGCAGGAACTGGAGGGGAAGGGGCTTCTGGACCTCACTGCCCGCCCTCATAGAGGCCAGCTATGCAGGCTTGACCATGCCGGGTGGGGGAGTGGGCACTGGTGGTGAGACTGCCCTGAGTGTGCACCATGACACTTACAAGGTGAAGCAAGAAACCAAAACAGGACGGTAGCAGAAACACACCTGGGTTAGGAGAGAGGGCATTTGCAAATGGGCAGCCCATGAGAACACGTGTATGCACTTGTGTACAAATGTGCGCATGCACCCACACATACCTGTGTCCACGTGTGTGCATTCCCACGCAACATGTGTACTCTTAAACGTCCTGCACACACACACACACACACACACACACACACACACACACACACACATTGCTTGTATGACCACTACGTCCACGCACTCACGCACAGGTACATGTACGTGTCTGCATGCATGAGCACATGTGTGCCATCAAGAAACCCTGCTGTCACTGCCTAGGTTCTGCAGGGCCTCAGAGGGAGTACAGCTCACATGTTCCCAGGAAACACAGAAGCCCTCATACTGGCACACACAAGGCCCACCCAGGCCCCCATGCAGCAGTTGGCTTCTCTGCTGTGGATTCAGTCCCCCTCCCAGGAGGAGCACCCAGTGAGGTGAGCACCCAGACAGCCTAGAAGTGCTGGAGAGACAGTAATGTGTATAATATTATTCTCCCTGCTTCCACATTTAATTATTTTTTTCAGTACTAGGAATTGAACCCAGGGTTTTGCTCATGCTGGGCGGGTACTCTACCCCAGCACTTTTGTTTGAACTTTGTTTTTGAGACATTATCTTACTGCCTTTGCCTGGACTGGCCTTGAGTTTGAGGTCCTCTTGCCTTTGCCTCCTGAGTAGCTGGGATTACAGGTTTGAACCACTACGTCCAGCCCTACAATTCTTTATGATTAAAATTAATTGTAATTAAAGCAGCAAAGGGAGCTTCCAGCAGGTGCCCTGGAGGCCACGGAGCCTATCTAAAAGCCAGAGGCTAGCACTCAGGAGAGGCATTGGGCCTGGGAGTTGGGGTGGGAGGGTCTCTAGAGGCAGTACATGGACCAGAACTACAAGCAGGTTGAGAGGAACGGAAGAGGGTGTGTGCAGAGCCCTGAGCCATCTTGCCCCTTGGCCTTTGCCCAAAAGCCTCCCCACATGCTCCAGGGGACACTGCAGCTCCTGCCTGAGCCTTCTGCCAGCTCTCCTTTGCCCACTGCCTGCATTAGAAGCGCTCACCAAAGTTGTTGGGGGAAGGAAGCATTAAGTGAATAAGACACAGGTGGAGGATGGAGCAGGCGGCAGGTCAGGGGCATGCACTGCAGGGAAGCCCAGGAGTGGGGTCAGGAGGGTGATGCAGGAGGGTGACTGTGGGGTGGATTATGGGCGGTTTTTTTCCCCCTTTCTGCATTTTCCAGACATTTTGTAACATGGATGGAATATTTCTGTCACTTGAAAACATTTTATTTAAGAAAAACAAGATAAGCCAGGCACAGTGGCTTAAGCCTGTAATCCTAGCCACTCAGGAGGCCAGCCCAGGCAAAAAGTTCACAAGACCCCATCTCAACCAATGGCTGGGTGTGGTGGTACATGCCTGTCATCCAGGCTACTCTGGGAAACGCAAATTGGAGAATGATGGTCCATGCCAGCCTGGGCATAAAGCAAGACCCTTATCTAAAAATTAACCAAAAAATAACCAACACAAAAAGGGCTGGCAGAATGGTTCAAGCGGTAGAGCACCTGCCTAGCAAACTCTAGGCCCTGAGTTCAAGCCCCAGTACCATCAAAACCAAACAAAACAACACACAACAAAAAACCCAAGATAGGCACTGTTGTAGTTGGAACTGAGGAAGCCAATGGTGACCATGGAGGCAGCAGTGTGATTGGGACAATTTGGGTACAGGTGCCAGGGCCTGGGAGTCCTTTCTAAGGAAAGCCAGGGCGGGAGGCTTTGTGGACAGCATGTACAGCTAGAACTCTAGCCAGGCCCTTCAGCTGGGCTCTGATGGGGGTTGTCGAAGGGTGGGACAGGCCAGAGCCCAGTGGTCACGGCCATGTCTCCCTACAGCCCGGAAGCAGGAGATCATCAAGACCACAGAGCAACTTATTGAGGCTGTCAACAACGGTGACTTCGAGGCCTATGCGTGAGTCTCCAGGGCTTGGGTCGGGGCTGTGAAGGACAGAGACAGAGGATGGGGCCCCTCCTCACCTGGGTTTGCCTCCCCCAGGAAAATCTGTGACCCAGGACTGACCTCTTTTGAGCCCGAAGCCCTGGGCAACCTGGTTGAAGGAATGGACTTCCACAGATTCTACTTTGAGAACCGTGAGTGAGGAAGTTGGGGGCAGGCGTGAGGGGTGGACACCCTCAGGAGAACCCCTTCGCCCTCAGTCAGGGGCAGGGCTGTGACCAAACACAGAATCATGCAACCCTGCGCTCTCCAAGAAGGGGAGCCAAGGTGGGTGGGCAGGGGGCTGGGTACTGGGTGGACTGCGGGGGGCACGTGAATGGGTAGATGGGTGTCCGCAGTGCCCAGCCCCCTGCCCGTCCACAGTGCTGGCTAAGAACAGCAAGCCCATCCACACGACCATCCTAAACCCACACGTGCACGTCATCGGTGAGGACGCAGCCTGCATTGCCTACATCCGCCTCACACAGTACATCGATGGGCAGGGCCGGCCCCGTACCAGCCAGTCCGAAGAGACACGTGTGTGGCACCGCCGTGATGGCAAGTGGCAGAACGTACACTTCCACTGCTCGGGTGCACCCGTGGCCCCACTGCAGTGAGGTGAGTTCCCTGGGGACAGTGGCGGCCAGTGTGGGTGGGGGCATGCCCAGAGGGATAGGGGCTCAGGAGGCCTGAGCAGCTGTGCAGGCCAGAGCTTGGTGGATGACGGCTGCATCAGAATTGTTAGCACCCAAGGTGGGGGTACCACAGGTGGTAGGTGAGGGGCCAACGCTCAGGTAGCAGTTAGGTCTAGTGCCTGAGCCCTCTTCAGGCAGGCAAGGCCCTTCCTGGACCTTACCTTGCTCACTCCTAGTGGGGGCGGATGGCAAAGCGTTGGTCCTCCAGGGTCAGGGTGACCTGCCGAAGAAGGTGACCTGCCCCTTGTTTCAGAGCTGCGCCTGGTTTCGCCGGACAGAGTTGGTGTTTGGAGCCCAGCCGCCCTCGGGCGCACGGCCTGCCTGTCGCATGTTTGTGTCTGCCTCGTTCCCTCCCCCGGTGCCTGTGTCTGCAGAAAAACAAGACCAGATGTGATTTGTTTTAAAAAAATAAGATGACGACAATGACAACACACACACACACACACACACACACACACACACACAAATTGACATAGGATGAAATGGGAAAGAAAAAAAAACTTAAGAAAGGAAAAAGCTGTACAAATCTGGTATTGGGGTGGGGGAGGCTTACCTCCCCCCCACACACACCCAAGCTCTACGTGTGTCCATTGCACTCCTGGCCTTGGGGGACCCTCGGGGCATGAACATGCCCACCAGGCCCCCATTTGCGTGCTGAACGGTGTTAGTCTGTAGGTATCGCACCCACCCCACACCTCAGGCGTCTGCATCTCCCACCAACGCAACGCATGGGCCCTGCGTGTGCTCACCTGGCGTCAGGTGTCTTGGGGAGGGCTGTGGGGCCACCTCCTTTCCTGCTAGTTGTGCCTGAAAGTTGCTGCTCTTCCTGCTTTCCTTCCCTCCCTCTTCCCTGTGAAGGACTGGGCATGGGCTCCCCCTTGCTGAGGACCCATCATTCAGCATGGATGGCCCCTCGCCCCCTGGAGTGTGCAAGAGATGGCCAGCTCCCAAGGCCATCAGAGAAGCCCCCAAGGGCCCTGGGCTCTGGCTCTGGTTCTTTGGGAGTGAGGTGTGAAGGGGCACAACTTGTCTCCGGGCCTCGTGCCTAGCAAGAGTCAGCTAAGATGAGGACATTTGGACGCAGCTTTGACCAGTCCAGCCATGGAGAGGGGATTCAGCCAGACTGGCCTCCTTCCTTTTTGGAGTGCCTGTCCCTTCCCTGCCAGACAGCAACAGAGCAACAGTGGCCTTCCCCCTGGCCTGGGAAGCTCCTCCCTGTGCAGCTGAGAGCAGACCCTATGAAGGACTGTGGGCCTTGTGTGCCCAAAGGATGGTGGGAGTAGGCCAGGTTACATCTAGGGTATTTGCCTGTGGAGCTTGGAGGCTGGGGTTCAGGGAGTGGTTGAGTAAAACAGTAAGTGGCAAAAAGGGGTGAGAAGTCAGGGTGCTGGGCTCCTGGGCAAGTATCAGCTGAGGTTGGAACACATAATTGGGCCTGGAGCAAAAGCCACAGCACAAGCCAGCCAGGGGCCCATGGGAAGCCAAGGATAGGTGGGGCTGCAGTGTGTGAGGCCCTTCCAGGTGGGCCAGGGACATAGCCCGGGGAGAAAGGCTGGGACAGAGATGTATGGGTGTGGGGCCCAGACACCAGCAGGTGACAGAGAGTTCATGGGGACATTGTGCTGCCTCCAGGGGCCCGTGGTGCTTCCAGACATGGACTGCCTGGGCTTGCTGTGGGTGGCCCTGGCCCCTCGTGATGGTGGGCACTGTGGAGAGGATGGGGACACCGCAAGTACATTTGGGCGGGGGAGGTGGCTCTAAAGCTGAGTTGGGTGGTGGGGACAATCAGGAGCCTTGATTGCAGAGGTTCAGGGGCCTTCACCCCAGTGTCACCCACCTTCCATTCATGTCGTTTTCAAAAAGGATTTTCTTTATTTCCCCCCACAAATCAAGCCAAGGGAGGGGCAGGACACAGGATCCTAAACTCCAAGGGGACTGTCCACCCATGGACATTCAGAGTGGACACCATCTTTTGTCCACACTGTGCCCAGGACAGCTGTCCCCATCCATGGACACAGGGTAAACATACGCCAGGCTCTGCACGAGTGGCTCCAGGCTGCGAGACAGTGGCCGAGCTCACCATGGACAGTGTGTGGCCCTGCGGCCGGCCACCCTGGCGTCCTGGGGCCTCCTCCCCTTCTCTTCCACTCACCTTATCTCCATGGAGCTGCCTGTCTGGGATAATTTGGGGACTTTTTTTTTCTGGGGGATAATTCTTTTGCATGACCCTCTCTAAAGCGCGGATCACTCCTGTTCTGCTAGCTAGGTGTTCACGGGTGGTGGCGTCGGCCGCTGGCCAGCACTGCAGGGGGTCACTGCCTGCAGTACTGGTGGCCATCCCTCTTCCCTCTTTTTGCTGAGTTTCATTGTCTTTTCTTTCTGAGCCTTGTAGGTGTACAAAAATTATTCTTATTTTGTTCTGTCTCGGGAAACTGCAAATAAAAGAAAAACAGGACAAAGTGTTTCAAGGGCAGCTGGGTGCTTTGTGTCGGAACCCTGCCACTTCCTGGCCCAGACCTAGCTCGGCCCCACTCCTGATGGTGAGTGTGGAGTGACATGGGGGCCTGAGTCCCTCAAGAGTGCCTACCAACTCTCCCCACACCTTCATCTTGTCCCCTCCAAGTCCTCTGGGCTCCAGGCTGTCCACCCAGGATGTTGGAACCAAAACTGGCCTTTAGTCCCAATGCTCTGACCTCTCCAGTCACCCAAGTGGCCAGTAAGATGAGACCAGGAAGGGCAGCTTCTAGGTAGGAAGGAGACCAAGGACCAGGACCCGAGTGTCCTGTTGCGTCTTTCCTTTCACCAGCCCTCCTACTTAACACATGTTGGCTGTTCTGGACATAAAGTCGTGTGTCCATGATCACCACACACTGCTGCCAGGGGTTATACAGACAAAAGGCACTTGGGCTAGCACTGTATCAGGCAGCCACTGCACAGTCAAGAGGCTATACTTAGGCTACAACTGGAGCTCAGACCAGAGATCTTGGGTTGGGGCAGAGGGACTCCAAGAGCCAGACTCTAGGACAGCCAGGAGCAGCCAAGGGACCTGGAACAGCATGGCCAGGTGCTGAGGCCTGTGCACCAACTTTGTTCTGGGTATGAAGGGGAAGGCTCCTCCCTTAGGCTTTCCCTCTATGTTTCCATCCCAAGGACAGGGCAAACCTAGTTCCCTGTAACCTCTGCCAGGCCTGTCCTTCAGAAACTTTGCCCAAATGTCCTTCAGCTGTCCACTTGTACCTCATAGCCCAGGACACAAAGTCTCCTAGCACCTCCCTCAGAACACTGGACCCAGCCTGTGCAGCCTGAGCTATTTTTGCCACCTTGTCACCCAATTCCTTCTCAGACACACCCTAGGCAGCCCCTGCTTGCCTCTCTGCTTTCATGGCAACCTGTTCCATGTGGCCTAACCCCTCCACCATCCCAGAGCCTGTCACTGCTGTGTGTTCTTCATACTTTGTGCATTTCTGGAACAGAAGCATGAACTTCCAAAGAAACACAGACACCAAACATGCCCACCCCTTAGCTCCAAGTAACTTCTAACAAGATGGATGTCCCTGTACCCTCTGTCCTGTCCACTAGGAATAGGGGGACCTGAGGGGTCTCCCAGAACTGGCCAAAGCTCCCAGCTGCATTTTCCAGCTTAAACATCAGGTTATAGACACCTTCACCTTGATGTCAGCTTCCTGGTCCCTATGGACTACACCTGCAAAGAGCTCTCAGGTACCTGAGTAAGTGGGGGGCAGATCACAAGAGCCAATGCAAGGAATCTAGGCCACTGACCACAACAAGTGAAGTGGTGACAGGTACCGTATGTAGGGCTGCGCTCGCCTATCAACTGTAATCTGAGCCTTTCCAGGCCAGGCCTCCCCCAGGAAGGCTGCCTACTACAGATCCTGTGCCTCCAACATGCATTATTCCTGAGGTCTTTCTACAGATGCTCACAGGACACCTCTGCTGGGGCCTAAGGGACAGCATTTGGGGCTAACCACTCAGTATGGGGCCGAGCCCTGCAAGCAAATGAAACACTACCAAGGGGCGTTTCAGTCATCACTTTTAAACAGCACTGACTTTGGGGAATGCTCCGAGTCACCTGTCACCCCCAAAAGGCTCAGGTTACCTTCAGCTCTGCTAGGTCCTCAGATCGGGAAAAGCTGGCACCACAGACCCACACTGCTTCCATGGCAGACGGATCTTCAACCACAAAGATCAGAAGTACAGGCAGAAAGCAAGGCCTGGCCAGGCTGCTGAGACACAGGCCAGAGGCCTCAGACCACCAATAACCAGCTGCTGAGGCCACTCCCTGCACTCAAGGCCAGTGTCCCCATCCCAACCTGCAGGGACTGGCTACACTCCTCAGGGAGGATCCCCACCTTCACCATTCTGTGCCCTGGTAAGTTCCCACCTGTGCATGGTGGGAAGCCAAGTGGTTTCAGCCCAACCAGGATGAAGGGGAGCTTTGGTGAGACAAAGCCTCCTTTCCAGAGATCTGGGAAGATCTCCAGGTTGGTCTCCAGGTTGTGGACTAGAGAACAGGATTCAGAGCAAACAGAACTCCTGCTCTAGGGCTCCCTCACCTGCTAATAGTAAAAAAGGTCTGAAGAAAGGTTAAGGTGCTGGCCCTGGAGCTACATTTCCTGGTTAGGATCTTGACACCTGCAGGTGCACAGCACCTGGCCTCTCCCTCCAGGGACTGGACTTGGGAAGAGTCACCCTGAAGCTCAAACAAAGCACAGGACCACAATGGAATTTCAAAAGACTTTTTTTATCTAGACAGTATCCTCTTAGAACACAGAGAAATTAGGCAGCAGTTATTAAAATACACTCTTGCCAAATGACTCAACATTAGAATACGAGGAGCAGGGAAATGCAGGGCAAGCTATCCATCCATCCATTCCAGGGTGGAGTCAAACCCACCCACTCCCACCCTGCTGCAGTAGGGCAGCCAGATATAGGTGACAGTCTCTTCCTCTTTCCCCACTCACACCTCCATTCCTCCAGAGCAGGTAGGAGAAGCACCATCTTATCTTTCCTTCTTCAGGGTCCAGGCCCATTCATTCCACCTCAGGTACCAGCAAGCTGACTAGGTTTGTGCCTTTCTTGGGGCCCTGAGCTGGAGATGTCCGTGGCAGTAAGAAAATGACAAGGCAGCCACTCCTGGTAAATTAACCAGGGGATGGGGACCTCAGAACCCATGGTAGACCCCCTCTCCTACCCACCCACTGCCCTCGTGGGAGTGCTCAACAATATGGATGCTCAGGGGCAGGGCTCCCAAGGATGGCACTAGTTCAAAACTCATAGCTGACACCATCCCAGCAGGAGGTTCTGTGGTGACAGGACCTCAGTGGTGCAACTTGAGCAGTGGGGCACGAAGAGGCAGTTTGGGACCCAGCACATCCTGGGTCCACCCCATCCCAGGCCCACCCCTTGAGCTGCTGCAGCCTGGTTCCAGGGCTGGGCCTCAGGGCCCCAGTGGTTCCTGCTTGGGGTGGGCATGAACGCAGACCAATCTTTCAGGCTACCACCCCTACAGTTGCCTTTAACCAGGGGTCTTGCAAGTAGGTACCCAACAGACCACAGGTGGACACTGGTTCTTCAGGCTGCTGACCCCTCCCCGACACAGAGACTTGTTTAGATGTGCAGACCCCAGGCAGTTGCCAAGGGAGTCTTGTAGTCAGAGAGGCTGTTCTGAGAGACGACAGCACCCATTACTTTGATCTTGATGTTCAAAGTCCAAGTGCAAGCCCAGGCAGGTGTGCCTCCATGCTGGGCAGCTGAGGGCACCTGTGTCTGAATCTTCCCTGAAGATGAACACTCACAACTGACCATCCAAACACTGGGAGAACACCCGTTTTATGGGCTGAACCCCCAGCTTGCTGGCTGGTGTAATCATGACCTGCATATCCTACCCACCTCAGCTACTTCCAAACATTTCCCACAAGTCACCGCTGTGGTACGGGATGGAAGGTGCTTTAGGATGGACCTGCCCTTGGCACATGCCAATCCTAGCAGGCAGGCAAGCAAAACAGGCCCAGAATTTGTGAGACACTGTGACCACTGCCCTGAACCACTAACCCAGCACACAGCTCTGGCCACCATGGTGGGCTACCCCTTTCCCACAGTGACCATTCAAACTCTGCCCACCCCAGCTCTATCCCCAGGGACCCCTCCCCCACCCCACTCACTGAAAAGTTAATATCATTAATGCACAAATGAAATCAAAGACACACCAAGGGTCAAGAAAGAGCTGGCTCTGAACTCCCTCCCACAGAGCCTTCCAGAGCTAGCATTTACATCTATAGGAGCCATCAGAGTTTATGGTTTCATTTGCCCAAAAATACACCTTTGTGGGGGGTCTCAAATTCTTCCCAAAAGTCACAACCAGACATAGGAACTTGAATGTTCCCCACCCTTCCACCACCCCTCAGTTCCTCCTGGGAACTTCAAAATAAAAATAGCCAGTCTGCCCAACTCTAGGTCTTCTTTTAGGGTTTGTCTTCTCCAGGGGCTGCAACAGTTCTGATGTGAAGTGACAATCCAGCGCCGGGCCTCTGTGGGCTGTGTCACATAATTGCACAGCACGAGTTTTGTTTCCGGGCCTTGAAAGAAAAAGAGGGGCTGAAGGAGGCGGGGGGAGGGTGGTCCCAACCCCAGCAGGTATGGCAGGCAGAGTGCCACCAGAAGCAGTCTGACTGAGAAACTAGAACTAACCAGGAAGGAGGACTGCCCACCAGTAGATCACACCACACAGCTTCCACTGCTAGTCTGAGATTCTTATCTTTTTTTTTCCCCTACATCTCATTAATGCCATCAAAAGTGGATAAAATTCCTGTTAGGCCAGGTACAAGCAAAAGACCAATAATGCAGATTGAACTGGCTGAGTAACAATGTCCCCACTCCTGTCCTCCAACAATGCTACCTGACCATCCTAGTAGTGTCATTTCCTAGAGGATGGTCTTCCAGAGAACGGATATGGCTCCTGCTCACATTTTTGTGGCGACAAAATGGCTGTCACACCTCCTCTTGGGTTTTCTGTCCTCCTAACCCCACCTAGCCATCTCCCTCCAATGTGCATGCACTGGCTCATCTACTACTGTCCACCAATGGGCCAAGAGTGCCTATCCACATTGGGAAATGTGAGCACTGCTTGGACAGAAACAGGCAGCCAGTAGGAGCTGTCCTGCCAACACAACAGAACCTCCTGCAAATGGTGAGCTGCCGCTAGGACTTAAGCCTAACTACTCAGCAAACAGAGGCATGAGGGCAGACCCTAGTGATCAGAACTGGAATCAATGTGGTGAGGGGGTTTGGGCTCCAAAGACAGCACATCAGAGCACAGCAAAAAGTGTCCAAGTGAATCTGTCCCAAATCACCATGGTCTGGGGCACTTGCCTTAGGCTACCATTCCCCAACGAATGGAACCCAAATTCCTCCAGTGGGCTGGGGAGGTAGCTAGCTCATTTCAAACCCCAGTATCAGGAAAAAACAAAAAACCAACAATCAAAAAAACACAAAATGAACAAATGAGCAAAAAAACCCACCTTAGTTATATAAACTAAGAAGGACCTGTTCCTAGTGGAGAGTGCCAGAAGAAACAGGCTGCAATGGCTATGTGGGAAGGGTGCCCGAAGGACCAGGCAGCAGCTACTCACAGTTTTATAGAAGGCTTTGGACTGTGTTCCCAGAACTTCCGATTTGGACACCAAGTCATCGAGCTTCTCGCCTCTCTCTAACAAAGACTCCATGGTGTTGTGCTGGACAAAAAAAGAGAGAAGAAATTATTTGCTGTGTTCAGTAAGTGACTGTTCACAAGAGCCCCTTGTAGAAGTTCAGTGGCTGGAGAAGCACCTCTCTGGGCTCTTCTCCAAGCACTGGGACTGGGTCCCAGAAGAGTTAACATTTTAGTTGGTGGAAAAGGTCTTAGTGGCATTCCCATGGAATCCAGGAGTTCTCACTCACCCCAAAACTTCCCTAGCACAGACTTAGATGAGCACTTCTCTAGGAAAGCTCATGCATATACATATTTATACTTGTGTGTGAGCACATACACACACTGGAGGTGGGGGAGGGAGCTCTAGAGGAAGACACTAATCCATGCAGCTACTCCCACCTGATTTTTGACAAAGGCACCTAAAACAAATGATGGAGAAAAAAACAGCCTCTTCAACGAATGTTGCTGGGAAAACTGAGTATCTGCCATATAGAAAACTGAAACTAGATCCATGACTGTCACCCTGTACAAGTATCAATTCAAAGTGGATAAAGGACCTTAACATAAGGCCTGCAGCTTTGAAGGTAGTTCAGGAAAAAGCAGGGAATACCCTGGAACTTACAGGCACAGGCAATAGCTTTCTAAATAGAACTCCGAAGGCTCAGCAAATAAGAGAAAGGATTGACAAATGGGACTATATGAAACTAAAAAGCAAAGGAAATGGTCACCAGATTAAAGAGGCAGCCCACAGAATGGGAGAAAATCTTTGCCAGCTGTACATGTGACAAGGGATTGATAACCAGAATATACAGGGAACTCAAAAAACTAAACTCCCAAAGAATCAATGACCCAATGAAGGAATGGCAAATGAGCTGAACAGAGCTTTTTTAAAGGAAGAAGTCCAAATGGCTGAAAAAACACATGAAGAAATGCTCACGATCACTGGCCATAAAGGAAATGCAAATCAAAATCACATTAAAATTGCACCTCACTCTTGTTAGAATGGCTACCATCAAAAACACAAATAATAAATGTTGGCAAGGATGCGGGGGAAAAAGGAATCTCATACACTGTTGATAGGAATGTAAACTAGTACAACTACTTTGGAAAACAGGCAGTTCCTCAAAAAGCTAAAAACAGAACTGCCATATGATCTAGCAATACCATTCCTAGGGATACATTCAAAGGAATATTAAGTCAGGATACAATAAAGACACTTATACACACCCTTGTTTCCTGCAGCATTATTCATAATAGCCAAGCCATGGAAACAGCGCAGATGCCCTACAACTGATAAATGGATTAAGAAAATGTGGTACATATACAATGGAATTTTATTCAGCCATAAAAAAGAATGAAATTTTGTCATTTGCAGATTTGGATGGAACTGGAGAACATTACCGTAAGTGATGCTAGCCAGGCTCACAAAAACAAAGGTCTCATGTTTTCTCTCATATGTGGATGATAGATCTAATAGATAGATCGATCGATAGATACAGATATATAGATACACAGAACATGTTTCCAAAAGTGGGAGTGTTAGAGGAAACTAAGGAAAGAGGAAAAGAAAAAAAGAATGATAGAGTGAATAATAACAAAACACATCACGTCGGTGTAGGTACAAATCACAACACAATGCACCGAAAACTGGTGAACACCACCAGGTAGGGGAAAAAGGAGAGGCAGGGTAGTGGAGAGGGTAAGACTGATTTAAGTACAATATATTTACAGTTAAAATACCAAGGCAAAACCCCACTGAAAAACGAACAGACACTTAAACAATGAAGGAGAGGAATGTGAACAGGTTATGTTAAGGGAAGGGCACTAGTAGGAGGGGAAAGAAAAGAAGAAAGCAAAGGAGAGAGAATATGGTTGGTATACTTTCCATACAAGTAGGAACATGGAACACTGAAACCTGAAGAAGGGTGACTTCTTCAGAGGTAGGAGGGAGAATAATGGAGGGGAAAAACAAATTCAGGGCATAAAACATGAACATACAGAAATGTCACAATGAAACCCTTATATAACTAACATATACTAACAAAAATGGTGTTTTTTTTTTTTTTTTTTTTTTTTAAAAAAAGGACAGGAAGGTAAAACAGGTCCTGTCCAGGAGGTAGGTACCAATGGGAGAGGGAGCATAAGGAAAGGGTGAAGGAGGTGAACATGATGTAATTATTTTGCGTTCATGTATGAAAACAGAACAATGAGATCGGATGAAACTGTTCCATGAAGGGTAGGAGAAGGGATGAGGGAGAAGGATGGAGGGGGATGAATCTTAAGATACATTGTAAGCACATTGTAAATATCATAGTGTATCACCTTGTAAAACTATAATATGCTAATAAAAATAAATAAAACACACACACACACACACACACACACACACACACAAGATGAAGTCATGCTGGATTAGGATGGGCCCTACTGCCATGACTTCTAAGAGGAAACAGAAACAGACACGGAGGAGAAATTGGAGTGATGGTGTCTACAAACCAAGTACTGCCAGTACACACCAAAGGCTGCACAGAGGCCTTGAATGGACTCTCACAGCCTCCAAAAGGAACCAGCCTTGCCCATGCTTTGATCTCAAACTTCTGGCCTCCAAACTGAGACAGAATACACTTCTGCAGTCTGTGCATAACAGTGATCAGCCACAGGAAAGTAACACAGTGGGAAAGCTGTACTGTCTGATCTGGGCAAACAGCTCTCAAGCACTTGAGAAGAGAACAGTCCAAACAGATGTGTTTCAATTGCAAACACACCAGATTTCAAAGATTCAGGATTGACATGCAACATACCTTCCTTGGGACTTTTATATTGGTTACATGTGAAGGTAAGATGTGGACAAACAGGATTAAACAAAAAATATTATTAAAATAACTTTCAACTCCTTTCATCATTCTAAAATATGGCTCCCATCAAATTCAGAATTGCACGATTTGTATATACAGTGTATTATATTCCTACTGACAGCACCATGCCAGAACATGTCCTGCTTCCATAAAAGGGCTATATCCTAAATGTCATCACTGCCAACTCTGCACTTGGAAAACAGGAATAACAAGCCCTTTCTGAAGGGGTACAGAGATGGAAGCCCTCAGAATAGCCACTTCTCTCCCAAGAGGGCAATTACCAGAGCAGCAGTACACAAATGGGAAATAGCACCAGCTGAGGAATTAGCAGGCGTGTACTTTATCCCTACACACAGCTGAATCACGCAGATTTTAACATGAAAAGTTAGCCCAGGACTGGCAAACTGGCTCAAGTGGTACAGTGCTTGCCTAGCAAGCATAAAGCTGAGTTCAAACCCCAGTACCACAAAAATAAACAAATAAATAAATAAATAAATAAATAAAACCCTAGCCAGAGGGCTGGAAATAGCTCAGTATAGCTCAGCAGTAGAATGCCTGCCTAACATGTGCTAGGCCTTGTGCCTTAGTGTCAGCTGGATTAGGGTATGGACAGGAATGATCCAGATGTCACAACTGCAGCCAGAACAGGGCTGGGTAAGCATGGCTCATCTGCTCTCTGGTGGAAGAGACAGTGGATATCCTGGTATCTTAGGCTCTGAGGGTGTCAGACTCACACTCAAGCAGCACAAGGAAGAGATAGGACTTAGGCAGAAAATGAGGAGAAACCCACCTCAGAGGTCAGAAAGCCCAATACACTTTTCATTCCAAAGCTGTGTTATTCAGAGCGTGATCCAAACACCTGTGTTTGGGCTGGGGGCATGGTTCAAGTAAAACAGTGCCTGCTTTGCGAGCACAAGACCCTGAGTTCAAACCCTAGTACCACAAGAGGCCTATGTTTGAAGATCCTGGGCTGCTTTATTTATCCACTTACTTTTTTATTTTAACACAGGGTCTCCCTATGTAGTCCGATCTTCCTTGGAACATACTAAGTAGCTCGGGATAGCCTCAAATTTGTGATCCTCCTGCCTCAGCCTCCTGAGTGCTGGGCCTGCCCTGCTTTTCATAGAATACAGGTCCTCAAGCACCTCCCAGACCAACTAGCTTCAGACCAGGAGATGCTTATGCCTGCTAAAACTATGCCAGTGTCATCAGCAAATCTTGTTATCAGAGGTGTTTTTTTTGTTTTGTTTTCTGAGCTTCATATCAGTAAGTACCAGCATAAGCTAGACATTGTATAGTGGGCAGGGATGGAAAATCAGTCCCTGGAACTCACATGCTGGTCAGGGAAATGTGCACACAAGCAGTGGCAACAGTGACCTTTGGAAAGGCCTGAGCATGAGGTGTTTGCACGTAAGCTGAGCAGAAATGGGTGTAGAAGAGGACAAGAGACTGTTGGGGGGCATGTGCAATTATCCTGAACAGATGTGAGAGCTGGTGAAGGACTTTACAGAGGAATGACAGGTCAATGTCTACTGACTGGGTGGACAGACGGGAGGTGAGGGAACCAGTTAGAAACAAAGGCCACAGGGAGCAAACCTGAGGAGGAAAACAGATGGCTGCTCACATTCACATGTGTGGAGAATTCAAACAAAGTTGAAGCAGCGTGCAAATCAGTAGATTCCAAATAAAAATGCAGGGGTTCCAACTCAACTAAAACAAGCCCATGACACAGAACACAGTTGTCTCTGATCAGTGCACTGTGCATCAGTGTGCCCCCTTGGACCAGAGATTGACAGGTAACCTAACAAAGGTTACAGGTAATGGAAATGAAGTACTACTGGAGGTCACACCATCAGAACTCTGTAACTGCCAGATAAGGAGTGGTCATAGGGAGGAGACTGAAGGGACACACTGTTTCCCAGCTTGGTTCCCTCCAAACAGTGGGTGCTATGAACCAAGACAGAGCAGGGAAGGGACAGTCTAATGAGGGAGGTGGGGTGGCAATCAACATTCCATGGAGAATGCTTGGCCAGTGCCATATCCTTCTGCCCTTCAATTCTCAGGTTTGCTCCTCGCCTTCCTGCTTACCAGAATGATTTTGGTCTCATCTAGTTCAGCTTGCACTTTACTCATGGGGTCAGCTTCTCGAGGGTTCTAGGAAAGAGCCAGAATAAGAACAAAGTTAGGACTGGAGTGGCTACCTGTAAGTAAGCACAAACCAAGGAATGTGGACCAACTTTCACAATGAAAAGACACAGCCTATTTAAACACCGGACAGAAAAACAAAAAGCCTGCTTACAGCTTGGCTTCCCAGATCTGAAAGTGATTGTGTTTTTCAAACTGAAGGTTTGGGAGAAAAGACTAGCAACAGAAGTTACCAGAAATAAACTATCATGGTGGCTGGCCTTTTCAGTATCACACACATTCTGGGCCACATGGCTACAGGATACTTGTTTAAACCTACCTGGTATCTACTAAGATGACCATCCAGGGCTGTGTACTGGATTGTAGCAGGGGATCCTACTGGCCAGTCTATCCTATCGACCTGCTTGGAGAATTCATCTAATACCTGCAAGACAAAGAAACTTCAACAAATATCCCACCTGTGCTCACCAGCACCCTCTGTGACAGGGCTGCACCCCTCAGCACTTCACCCCAAATGAGGCTCCCAGGCTCCCCAGAGCCCAGAGAGGGAAGAAGACAACAGTCCAGGCTAAAGTTCCTCTTTCCAAATACTTCCTAAGTAATCATCCAGGAATCAAAAGTGAAGTATACCCAGCCCTTTTTTTTTTGTCTTTTCTTTTTTGGTGCTGGGATTGAGCAAGCTAATCAAGCACTCTACCACTGAACTACATCCCAACCTAATGTTCATGTTTTAAAGGACAGATTTCCAGGGCAAAGGCCACTGGCCCTCTAATTTTCCAAGTAATTCTTCAAAAAAGTGAAGGAGGTCTTTGGAGGTAAGCGACCGGTATCAGGTACTTGGGGCATTTTAGTGCTGGGGGATGGGGTGAAGCCCTTGACTTAAAGTTTATAGTTAGAACCACACAAGGAAATGAATGTTCAGCTGCCCAACCAGCTCCATTGGGAAAGGCTGCCGTGACTACAGAAGCAATGTGGAGAGAGCAAGGGACCCTCAGCACAAGTGCAGGGAGGAGAATGGCAACTCTGAGTGTCCCAGGCATAGCTGGCCCTGTTCCAGCAAAGGTACCACAACCAGTGGTCAGGACATGGGTCATGTGAGGGACAGAGGTAGCACGAGTGAGGGAATCTGTCAGGGAAGTCACTCTTTCCTGGTCTGGGGCAGGAGCAATGGATGAAAACGTGGTCTTTGGACCAATTATCCCTTGTGCCTCAGGCACTGTCCACCATGCTCTACACTTGTCCGCCTAGTCCAGTCCAGCCAAATCACACACTTACCTTCTCCAATAAGGTAAAGGCCACCCGGGATGGGTACTCACTGTCAGCAATGACCACACCTGCAAGACTGTCATTTCGGACATAGACATGGCATAGATACTCTAAGGAGAAGACAAGAGATCATACATGTGAGGGTGGCGTGAGGGCTTCAGACTATTTTTAATCCCCCAAATCGAAGAATCGCAATGCTGGCTCCTGCTTTTTGAGTCACATGAAGCCATTCTGAAGCCACTTTATAGCTCAGCTGCTCTGGATGAAGTCTGTGGAGATGTTCTGCAGCACAGCTTCACAGATTATAGACAGAAGCTAGCCCAATACCCGCTTAGGTCCAGCAGAGCCCAGAGGCTTCATATGCAAAGCCAAGGTTGCACTGAGCTGCTAGTGTGAGAAAACACAATCCAGGAAATAAACCCCCAGGAGCATTTCCAGGTCACTTCCTTGAGTAAGGTCAGGCCTGGTTGTGTCTTGGCAACTAACAGCCTTCTAAAGGCCCTGTGCTGCTCCCAAATTGAGGGGACCCTGGACAAGTCAAGCAGCTTCTATTTTCTTTGAAAACCATTCAGAGTGACCAAAAGACAGGATATTAACTCCCAGGGCCTCAGTCTACCAATTGTGGCAACACTGCTTGACCTATCCCAGCCTGTGGTTGGTAACTGGGGGGAACTGTCTAGGAAAAAATTAGCCATTGCTGACACAAGTTGTCATACGATCAAAGGACATGGACTGTGATGGGCGTCTGCAAAATAGTCACAATCCACAGCACTAACAATATTCATCACTTTGAAAAGGGTCAGAGATGACAGTTAACCACAGCTTACAAATAAGAACCTTCTTGTCCTTATGTATCTGACCCAGAAGATTCTGATGCTAAACCATAGGGAAATAAAAGGGAGGGAAAGACTGTGAGCCCCTGATATCAGAAGAGGGCAGAGATCAGCAAGAATAGGAATGAGGCAGCGAATGATTTTGTATACATTCTTAAATCAATGAGATTCAAACACAGGGTCGAAGTGCACACAGAAACCGAGAAGCTGGTCAGTGTCTGAGGAGTGATCTTTAAGTAATAAAGCTGGGAAAGACCATCTGAAGGAAACTGAGAAGAGAAAACTGCAATGTTCATGATTCAATTTCACCTCTGTGATATTCACAGCACAGAGATCACACGTGAAATATACACACTCAATACTGCTTGTGGCATAACTAATAGTTATATCATCAATCCAGTAACTTCACATGAAGTGACATAAGGTCAGTGCACGTGTGAGGTGGTCTTTGTTTCTGCCTGATGAAATTCATGTAACTTTTCTTAAAAATCCATGTAATTTACAAGTTTAAAATAAATGCTTAAAAACTGTTTCATAAAACCTGAGTTAACGAAAATGAGAAAAGAATGAGTTTCCAGATTCCTAGTCAAAAAAAATCTAAGGAGTACAGAATGCAGTATTACCTCAAGAGTGCTAGCTGAAAATCTTTTCTTGAGGAGACAGGGAAGAATATGAAGACTGCTTATTGCTCTATGACAATCAGACCCTATCACTTCTCAGCCTTTTGGCTAAGATCTACTGGAGAATCAGACTATAATCTTAAGTGAGTTCAAGCCTAAGAGGTAATTTTATCCAGCAAGCTTAAACATCAACAGTGGGCACAGAATTCTGTGTAAACAAGAAAAGGAGGAGGAGAGGAGAGAACAAGCTAGCAGGAGCTGGGTCCCTGTGGCACCCCACCTAGCACTGAAAGAGCTGTAGGCTGTGTGCGATGCGGCAGCCAGGCCAGCACACACTTAGAAGCTGAAAAGCCCTCTTACCTTGTTCTTTGACAGAAGCTCTGCTGCCTTTTGCTGACCGCTCCACAATCAGTTGACTTGTGAAGGTCATGAATTCCTGAACGCTAAGAAACACAACATATATTATCTTATTCTTATCACTTGTCCCCAGCACAATACAAAGTGACCTCTGAGCTTGTAAGTTAAGGAGTCATTCCTTTCCCTCCTAACTTTAGTAACAAATATAAACACTATAAATGAACGGGAACATAGATGCCACCTTTCAAGTCACATCTGTTTCCCACCTAACTCATCACACAACCCATTTCCAGACTTCTGGGGAATTTTCTTCTGGCTACAGTCAATTTAACATTTTGGTAAGGGTATGATTTGGGACCCAGTGGAAAAGTAGGAGGCAGTTCCTGCTCCCAAAATCCACTAACATCCAAGAAGCAAGACAAATATAAACTGCTCTAGGAAAACACTAGTTTTGTCAGGCAGGTACACAACCAGTTATTACTGTGGCAATATCATAGTGCTACTCAGGTCTGCTGGGGCCCACACATTCTGGAAGTAATGGAAGGAAATGGCTTAGCCAAGACAGGAAAGTGGGAAATAGCTCGTACAAAGTCTGAGAGGGAGAAGGCCTGTCATGGGCTCTACAAAGGGATTAACCCAAAATGAAACAGTCATAGAAGATGGTCCAGCCAGCAGATCAGATTCTAAGAGGGAACCTCAAGCCAAGGCCATCAGAGCAGGGTCCTTAATTGGGAGTTCAAACAGGACTCCTGCAGAGCCATACAAAGTCTGAAGACCCAACTCCTTAACTCTTTCTAGATGTCAGGCAAATTACCATGCTGTGCCTCACTAGTAATATCAAAACTGGCATGACAGTTAAGTGAGTTAACACATGTAAAGCACTTGGCACAATGCCTGGCACACAGTATTACAAGCTATTATTAACATGAGGGAATAGCATGATCAAAATAATCAGAGAAAAGGAGAAAATAATCTTAGAAAAGTCAAGTCCTCAAACAAGGAAGCCTTTGAAATAAAACTAAAAAGAGACAGTACTTACAGTAGGGCTACAACTAGACAAAGGAAGAACTGCATTAATTTTGAGAGCCTGTCTACAGTGCCAGAAAAGCTAAGAAACTATTCAAAGGTTTTAAGCTTGGGGTCTGGTAATTATGGAAGTGAGGTCTTATGAGAAAATGGGCTCAGCTAGAGCATCTCTACACTGGTACAGATGTCCCTTTAGTATTGTTATTGTTAAGTCATCTGAGACTAGCATGTGTATCCCAAAGAAGGTGTAAGCTCTACAGTGAAATCTCTGAGAATCTTCAGCATAAATGGAAAGGAAAAAGGAAAAAGAACCAGGGCCAAGTTGACACCAAAACTTCCATCAGAGAAGCGCAATAACAGAGAAGAAAACTGAGACCAGGGAAAGTAAACCTAAGTAACAAGAACTTTGAGTCAAAAGATGATGCCACAATTCCACTTCTGGGTATATACCAAAGAAAACTGTAAGCAGGATCTTAAAGAGATATTTACACACCCATTTCACAGCAGCATTAGTCATAATAGCTAAGATGTGGAAGCAACCCAAATGTCTACTGGTAGATGGATGTGTATATGTACAATTAAATATTATCAGCCTCAAAATAAAAGGAAATTCTGATAAATGTAACAACATGGTTGAACCTTGAGGATATTATGCTAAGTGATATAAGCCAGACACAAAAAGACAAATACTGTATGATTCCACTTACATGAGGGCCTTAGAATGGTCAAAATCACAGAGACAGAAAGTAGAATGGGCGGTTGCCAGGGGCCAGAGAAGGAGGGAGGTGGCATTTAACAGGCACCGAGTTTCAGTTTCACAAGATGAAAAACTGGACACTGCTGATGTCTGCACAACATTATGGATGTGTCTATTACCAGCGGGCTGTACACTTACAATAGTTAAGATAGCAAATATTTTATGTGTATTTTACCAAAAAAACCCCAAAAAACAAAAAACCCTAAAGCAACAGAAAGTTTCAACAAAATAAAAGAAATTGCTTTAGATCCAACCAGCAAGCCACTAGCAAAGCACTCTCATGATGAACATACAGGTGTACTGAAACAATGAAAACAGAATCTGAGTGGCAGGTCCCACCAGACTCTGTGATAGGATGACCATGGATGCTGACCCTACGGGTCCTTCTTCTGTGCCTGACTCGCTCTGCCTCCTACCACTAATGGACTGAACCTGTCTGGGGCCTTCTAACACACACCTTCCTGCAATCAAAGCATGCAGACACATCTAAACCCCTGTAAGTCCTACAGTCCCAGCTCTTAAATGTAGAACCTGTTTGTATCACCAGTGCCCAGTTCAAGTCTATAATCTGGGTTCCACTCCTAGCTTGGTGAGGACAATCTCTTGGGGCCTCAGTGACTTCAGTCATGAAAAGAACACACCAATGTCTATCATTCTGAATTGGTGGAAAGTCCCATGAGAAAACACCAGGTGGCTCTCAAGACCCAGGCTCCCTGCCATCAATCACTGGGTGCCAAGCGTTGGGAATATACGTTTCTGAAGCTGGGCGTGGTGGCTCACGCCTGTGAACCTAGTTATTTGGGAGGATGAGATCGGGAGGAACAAGGTTTGAGGCCAGCCTGGAGAAATAGTTCACAAGACCCCATCTCCAAAACAACCAGAGCAAAATGGACTGGAGGTGTGGCTCAAGCGGCAGAGCACCTGCTTTGCAAGTGTGAAACCCTGAGTTCAAACCCCAGTCCCGCCAAAAAATAAATAAAACATTTCTGTGACCCAACCTACTCATCCAGAACATTTGGGCGTGAACCTTAGAAATCTGTACTATTTCAAAATCCCCATTCTCATTATTTTAGGGCAGAAAATTCGGAAAATATTGAGTCTAGAACAACATTCTGGGTGGCCGCGGACTTTCACGACGGGATGCTCTAGGATTCCTCAGAGTCCAGACCGCTAACGGAGGAAGAGGCCATGGCTGGGGGGGGGGCGGGGCGGGGTTCCTCTGTAGGACCCTCCGGGCACCCCACCCCCGGCCACCCCGATCGCCTCACCTGGACCTCTGGAAGAAGCTGAAGGAAGACACGTCGTACGCGGCTTTGAGCAGCACCACCTTGGGGTCGCCCTTATAGAGGACGCTGAGACTGTAGAGCTTCATGGCGCCGCGGCCCCGGCTCGCACGGGGACGCGCAGCGAGGCCGCCGCCCCTCGGAACGGCCTGCTGCTGACGGGGCCGCGCCGGCTTCTTCCTCCAGGCTCGGGGTCCCCTTCCGGTTCCGGTCAGAGGCTGCGTACGTCACCCGACGGGGGGGCGAGGGAGAGTGTGTGTGTGTGCGTGTGTGTGTGTGTGCGCGCGCGCGCGCGCGCGTCATGCCCCGGATGCAGGTGCAGGGAGGAGCGGCCGGAAGTGCGCTGTCCCGAGGGGTGGGGCGTACGCGCGCGAGCCAGGCTGCGTTTAGCGCGCGGGGAGCAGCGGGCCACGCCCCTCTGAGTAGGGTTTCTTTGGTTGTGTTTTTTTTGGCCACACTGTGTCTTTTGGGGCCGACCTGGTCACTTCTGCTCCCCTCTCCGGGTCATGAAAGCATCTGATCCCTGACTCTTGGGCAGTGACACCCAAAGCAACACCCACATGGTCGTTCTCAGTAAACCATAAGCATCAGTCTAACCTCTGGTTGTTTTCAAGTGCAGAAGTACAAAAGGCTTTCCTACATCCCCTCCATTTTAGTGATAAATATCAGGAGCAGCCATGAATCCAGGCTCAGCTACCCCAGACGTAGACACATTAAGCCTGACCAGACAGCCCCATCCGCCTGCAGTGCCGCAGTAGCCCTACAGGAGGCAGACGAGAGACGTTTCTAAGGAAAACGCTTGGAGCCCCTGGTCCTCCACCACCCAAAGCTGTCCACAAGGACCAGGAGGACAGTGCTTGGATGGGACAGATTTAAATGTATCCATCTGACACCTAGTAGTGGCTGTCCTGAGGTTTCCCTGTACCAGGCACTTTCTATGAGCTACCTCATTGAATCTTCACAAAGGCAGGAAGATACCGCTATCACTGTAAAGACATAGACATAGACCAGGTTGTGAAAATTGTTGGTAAGAGGCACAGCTGGCGTTCAAATGTGAACACCAAAATGCTTAAACTGTCTTGCAGCTTGGCTCCATCACAGCACCTCTCCCCCACTTCTCTCTGGTCTTGCTGAGTCTCTGGTGCCACGATGAAGTCTCACTGGGTCATGTAATTGCAGACTTCCCAAGCTCGTTATTATTATTATTAATACAAAAGCAAGATCTGTCTTTCACTCTGTCACCCATCTTGAATTGAGTCTGAGCACTGCTGCACCACAAAAACAACAAGAGTGAACAAACTGTCCCCCTCTCTGAGTCTCCTTTTTTTTTCTTTTCAATCTGTTAAACTTGAAAACACCTTTCTAATGTGGTACTTACACACAATGGACTTTTACTCAGCCACAAATGAAATGTTGTCATTTGCAGGTAAATGGGTGGAACTGGAGGACATCATCTTAAGTAAAGTTAGGCTCAGAAGGCCAAAAGACACATGTTCTCCCTCATATGCGGATTGTAGACCTAAAACAAATGCAGCAATATTACTGGACATGAGTCACGCTAAGGGGAGACTGTGCACAGGAGGAATAGGACAAGTGAAGGAAACCAGAAACTTGAATGTGTTTGATGTTTTCTCTGTACTGGAATAAATATAGAAATCTTAAACTGGCCGGGGCCACCATGGGAAGTGGACTAGGGAGGAGTGAAGAGGACTGGTAGACATGAGCCAGTTGGGGTTGTAATACACATATGCATGGAAACAACACAAGGAAACTCCCTGTGTAGCTATCTTTATCTCAAGCTAGCAAAAATGTCATGTTTTTCTTTTTATCTTTTATCTTTTTTTCTTCTACAAAATCTGAGAACAGGAGGGCAGAACAGGTTCTGCTGGGGGGTGGGGGAAGTTGGCACCAGTGGGAATGGGAAGGGGAAGGGGAAAAAGGGTAGGAGGATTAATACGGCACAAATAATATATACACATGTATGTAAATGCAAAAATGATACCTGTTGAAACTGTTCCAGGAATTGGGGGAGAGGGGCTGAAGGAGAGTAGTGGAGGGGGTGAATTCAAGTATGATATATTTGATATATTGTAAGAAGCTCTGTAAATATAAATGTCACAATGTACCCGCACCCAACATAACAATAAAGGAAAAAGAAAAAATGGGGGGATGTTGCTGAGAATGATTCAAGAGGGGGTGAATTTGATCAAGGTACAAAGGCATACCCACCTGCCTTTGCAGCTTTGTCCAGATCACAAGAGGTGCCCACCCCAGGAACACAGCAGAACTCCGGGGACCAGGGAAAATTCATTCAAGGAACATACTCCTAGAAAGCCCAGCTATGCCACAGACCCTACTCCTACAGTCTCTCACAGTTAGCCATGGCCAGGTAGCTGGGTCTTTCCATATAATGTGAGAGACAGCTTATATAGGAAAGGACCATTGAAAGGGGCCACCCATGTGGCTGAAACCAGAGTTTTGGACCCCAGGCCCAAACTCCTGGGATTCCACATGCCAGATCCAGCCACTTACCCATATATGACAAGTAAAGAAGCATGGTGAAAGCAGAGAAAGATTTATTTTATTACACAGCTCTGGACATGTCATGGGAAGAGGCAGAGTGAGCACTCAGTCCATCTTCAGCCATCTTCTGGGTACAGAGATGAGCTATAGGTTTAAGTAGACAAAAAACTGGGGGCAGGAGACAAAGGTGTGCATAGTTCAACAGTCCCAGTCACAGGTGTGGTCTGGTTAACCATTATCTCAGTCCAAGGGTTCCCACAGAGGTTCCAGAGAAGTTGTCATCGCTGTCATCACTTGAGGGCAGTGATCTGGTTCTCATGAGGTGACTGCTCCTGCTCCAGGGTGCAGCCTCATCATTATAGGTTATTGTCCTCATTTGGAGGGGTGTCCGTCCTGCAAGTCTCCACTGTTCCTGATGAGACGTTTCAGTCCCTTCTCATAAAGATGTCATCGATCATCCTGTCCTTCCTTGATTCCAAGGTGGCTGCAGGAGAGAATGGCTCAGAGCAAAGGACAATAGGTACAAAATGAAGCGAGGGATGGCAAGCTCTTCTCCTGTGTTTAATTTATGGGGCCAAATAAGGAGTCAGTGCTCTTCAGCAAAAACAGTTTGAGCACCCATTACAATGGTCAGTGTTCCATGACTTGACAAGTCACTAAGCTTCAGTTGCACATCTGTGTGTGCGTGTGTTGCTAGGGATGGAACCCAGGGCCTCATGCATGCTACACAAAATGCTCTGCCACTGAGCTACACCTCCAGCCTAGTGCACAGATTGAGATGACATGAACTAGAAACATCAACTGACCCAGCCCCCAGGAACACATTCAGTCCCATGACCCTCAGTGAGTGTCCCAGCTCCTGCTGGGTTCTACAGACCACAGGGAAGGAAGACATAGTTAGTCACCAAACAACTGAGCTCTGCTACTAGCTATGCCAGGAAGGAATCACAGCCAACAAAGACAGGATCCAGGTGAGCCAGGTTCAGGAGCACTTGGAATTAATGATGCACATGCCTCTACCTTGAGACTGTCTTCCCTGCAGGGGTTTCCCAGAAGTTGTGTTTGTCCTAGAAACAGCCCTCCCCAGTTGGGGAGCTAGCCACACTGGACATCGGCCAGGAATTTGGAATTGAGACACATGATCATTTGGGTGGGTAGCTTGTCCTGTCAGAACCTGATGACTGTGGGACTTCCCTACACAAAAGGTGGAAGAAAGTCTGCTGGGAAGATGAATAGGGGCAGGAGAAGAGCCTCTGCTCCACAGCTCTGTATTCCTCTCAGAGTTTCAGTGGGTCTGGGCCCCACCTGAGAACAGAAAGGATGCAGAGGAAGGGTGAGAAAATGAGATGTGTCCGCAGAAGAGCTGAGCACACCAAATACAACCTAACAAATTATGGCAAAAAGCACAGAGAAAAAGTCTTCATAAGGAAACTACACTGCAGGCTATGCATGGGCTGGCAGGCTGCCCTGCTACCATATGATGGCCAGGCCTAGCCAATCAAGGAGCAGCCCCATTGCTGCAGCCACTGGTTAACAGATAGGCACAAGATCCAAGCCTCAGCACTGGCCATCCAGTAGGCTCCTATCTCACACCATGCGCAAAAACGCTGCCCTAGGACTTATGAGAGCAGATAAGAGGATTTGGAAGAATGGAGAGAATGTCTGGGTATATTTAACACAAACATTCCCAGAATGACTAAAGTGTTAGACATATTTTTTAAATTTATTTTTAAATGTTAGAAGGAAATGTGAAAGAACATTTTTACAATTTGGGAGTGGAAAATATTTTCCTTTACAAGACATGAAGTCCCCAAATAAGAAAACTGATAGGTCTCAACTTGACATCACTTACGCCATCTTAAACTCTGCTTAACCCTGGAGTTGTTGGCTCCAGTAGAGACGGGCTCCCCAAGGGAAACATCTTGTTTCTCAGCACCTGTGCCAGAACACAAGACCTAGCTCCTTGACTACCCCCAGAAACTCCTATTGCTGCCATTGGTCCATGACTGAAATGTCCTGGTTCCCAGCACCTGTACCATGATGGACAAAAGGCCTAGTTCCTTGACTACCCCTAGCAATGGGCAATGTACAAGCCATAGTGGAAAAAACTCCCCCTACCTTTTGTTTGTTTGTTTGTTTTGCAGTACTGGGGCTTGAACTCAGGGCCTACACCCTGAGCCACTCAGCCAGTCCTTTTTTTATGTAGGGCATTTTTGAAATAGGATCTTGCAAACTATTTGCCTGGGCTAGCTTAGAACCACAATCCTCCTGATTTCTGCCTCCTGAGTAGCTAGGTCCCCCTACCCTTTACCAGGTCCTTCCTTTCCTATAAAACCCTGAGTCTATAAGCAGAAGTGGTCTTTAGCTCTCTTGTTGCAGACCCACTCCACAGGTTTCGTCTCCTGAATAGATGTGTGTTGACAGCAAGTCATCTCTTTGTTGATCTCTCTGTGATTTTCAGTCTAACAAAACCAAAATTGCAATTCATAAAAAGTGAATACTTTTGTATGATAAAAGACACTGTTAATCAAGTTGTAAGTTTAGCAGTAGACTGGGAGACACAGAATATAAGACATTACACACTGAACATAAAAATGATTTCCACAAATTGATAGGTAGAAAATAGTTCAGTAGCAGCACAGTTATAATATAAACAAATCACCCTTAAAAGAAGAAATGTAATAACCAAAAAAATGAAAAGGTGGCCAGGCCCGAGTGACTCACGCTTGTAATCCTAGCTACTCAGGAGGCAGAGATCAGGAGGATTGCAGTTCGAAGCCAGCCCAGGCAAATAGTTCCACGAGACCCTACCTTGAAAAAAACCCTTCACAGAAATACGGCTGGTGGAGTGGCTCAAGGTGAAGGCCCTGAGTTCAAATATCTCAGTATTGGAAAAAAATGTGAAAAGGTATCCAGCATTTTGCCATTCAAACAAGATGTCAGATCAGTAAACAACCATAGAGATGTATCATCTCAAGGATTAACTAGGACATATTGGCAGAAGCCTTAATAAAGTTGTAAATCAGGTGCAGTGGTACATGCCTGTAATCCTAGCCCTCAGGAGGCCAAGGAAAGAGAATTGCAAATTTGGGGGTAATCTGAACTACATAATGAGACCCTGCCTCAAAAAAAAACAAGGACTGGGGATGTAGCTCAGTGGTAGCGCGCTTGCCTAGCATGTACAAGGCCCTAAGTTCAATCCCCAGCACCTGAAGAAAAGAAATCGGTAAAGCCACTTGAGGAGTAATGTAGTCCCATATGCCAAAATGTCAGAGATATATGGCATTGAATTAGCAATTCAGCTTCCAGGAACCATCTAGGAAAAAAAACACAAAAAACTTTTCAACATGTTTACTCAGGTGAAATACTGAGATTTCTATAGCAGCGTCCTTGGTAACAGTGAAAAACTGAATCTGTCTCCATGACCAAGCCAGTAGGAGTTTGGTTTTGAACTAGTATGTCCATCTGGAGACATCTCAGTGCCACTCCTCCTCACTCCAGTTGCTGGGCCTCAGAACTGGTCCAGTTGCTGGACCAACTCAGGGCTTGGTCCAGAGCTCTCTTTGCTGTGTACCCACAACCAAAAATACTCAAGTCACACTGAGTGCTTGAAAATGACCAGTCCTAACTGACAAAGGCTGTAAGTGTGAACTCCATACCAGATCTCAGCATCCTAGGCCAGAAACACTGTGTTATGTTCCAACCTGCTGGATGAACAGTTAGCAAGCTAGCACGTGAAGTTGCTCCAGCATCCTGGCCTCCAGCTCCACCCACCAGGTCATCTCATTGTGCAGGCTGACCTCTCCAGGGGCATTGGGGCTGCAAGGGTGAGGGTGGGGGTGCATCCTCAGAGAAGCTTCTGAGCAGGGCAGGAGGAACACACAGTCCCTGTGGACCAGGCCCACTATTCTGGTTCAGGCTTCAAGACAGGAGAAGACAGGAAACAGGTGAGCCAGGTTCAGGAGCATTTGGAATTAGTAAGGCAGATGCCTTTATTTTGAGACTGTCTTCCCTGCAGGGGCTTCCCCTGGGAACTGAGCAGGTGGCAACCTCTTACCAGGCTGGCGGTCACTGTGGTGACAAGGTGACAGAGCAATCACCATGGTGATGGGGATGGAGGCCTTTGGCTTTAAGTCCCAGTTTTCTGCATGGTAGCTCTAATGACAGAATGGTCACCATGGGAACTACGGGCCCTTGCAGGAGCACAGAGGCCCTGGCAGGAAAGTCCCCTGTTCCACACCTGGCCAGAGCAGGAAGCACTGAATGTAACTGAGTCCAGGGAAGCAGGCTGGGGTGTTAGGGACACAGTCACCTGGGGTCTCATTACTTGAAAGCTATCTACAAGTACCTAAAGGGTGAGACCTTTTCTGCTGAGTGTGTCAAGAAGACATAAGCCTGAGCATCTCTGCACAGCTGCAGAGAAAGTCAGCTTCACTGAGGACCCTGCCCCGAAGCTATCATGGCCCTGGCCAGAGAACATCTGGCCTGACAAGGCCTCAGTGGGAAAGAGTCCGGAAGAGAACAATGAAAAGGAAGAAACTGTGACTGAATCTCAAACCCAAGACCAGTGTGAGGTGGACCACATTCTCCTGGAGGCCCAGCGCTGACCGTGACACCTGCTTGGGATATTTCTGCTTTGGAAACCTGGTGGGGAACACTGAGGGGTCCCAGCTCCCCTGGGCTGGCTACTGCGCAGATGCTGGATGACAGAGCCAGGATGGAGGCCGCCAAGAAGGAGAAGGTATCTCTGTCTTGTGCAGCATTCTGGAATCATCTGTTTTTGTGTCCCCAACACTCAATGATTTGTTTGGCATTTAAAGAGATTTGCATCTCAAAAATCTGACTTTATATGTACAGGCTCTTTAAGAAAGATGTGGTTGGGGTGCCTTGTGGGGCAGAAAGGTCCTTGCTTTCTAGGCAGGCCTTGCAACCTGAAAGTCAGATTGCTCAGAGGTCCAGGAAGCAAATCCCACTTCAGACAGGCTCCAGGGGAGTTAGAGCCCTAACTGTTGGGGGGGTGGGTGTTAGGGGCCTGGGATCATAGCAGAAGAGCCCACTGCCTGATTTTGAGACAGTATGCAGCAGACCTCATGACAGATCAAAAGTGCCTGGGCTTCCTCCTTGCAGGAAGCCTGAGGATTATGGCTCCCTGGTGATAAGTACAGGGAAGTCCCTTTCTTCAACAATAGAGAGATGCTGGCATCCTCTGAGCCAGCCCTAAGCTGAGCAGTGAGCAAGGAGAGAGATGGGAACAAGGGACACTTGCTGTGAAACATGACAGAGAACACAACTACCTTCTCAAGCCAGCAACTGAGTAGAACAGGGGAAAGATGGAGTCCATAGGCAGAATCAAATCACTGTGGGCATGTTTTCCTCTAGCTTCTCTCCTCCTCTGTGTGAAATGATAAGGTCAGCATAAACATCCCACCAGTCTGCTTCTGGCTGAGCTAATGATGTTAGGAGATAAACAACCAGTCCAAGTCAGAAGGTTAGGAGATAAACCACACAGCACAGGCAGTGGTTGGGGCAGGGCCCCAACTAAGACCCACACTGCCTGTCACTGGTTCTGGGGTTTGAATAAGAGAGTCTGTCCAAAGGGGCCACTGCAGTCCGTCTGGGGAAAAGGAAGGTGGTGGGAGAGAAACCATGGCGAGTGCGTGTGTGCGCACGTGTGCTCTTATGTGCACAGTGAATCACTTCCCTGAGCCCCTGCATTCACAATAACTTGTGGCGTGATCCCTCTCTTGGTCTGGGTGTCCATTCTCAGACCCTTGAGCTGCCCACACCCTTTCCGATTCTGTCCCCATGGTGGGGGGTGCTTGTCCTGGTCAGGCCAGCTATGGAACCCTGAGGAAGGAAGCTGATACCTGTCAGCTTTCTCCCAATGGGCTAATCATCCTATTTGAACTGTGTTCCCAAGTTTGCTAGACTCAGGTACTGAAGAATCAGTTTGTCTGAGGCTCTTGCCTGCAGCAGAAATGAGAGAGACAGAGAGAGAGAGAGAGAGTCATCAGTTGTCTATTTTCTATAAACACCTTGGCTGGTATTCTGTCATGGCAGCCTGAGCTGGCAGCTAGAATGCTACCTCCCTTATTTCTTTCCCGCAAAGTGCTTACCTAACCTCCCATGCCAGAGCTTGGGTATAAACTTCAAGGTAGTGTCAGAAATGTCACTCATCAAGATAAACACTAATTTACATGACACTTTTAAAGAATCAAAATCAATGCAAACATTTATAATGAACCAATATGCAATGCTAAATGAAGGCAGGAAGACTGTCTCTAATTCCAGTACTAGGCAGCAGGGTCTGGGGTCAGATGAAGTGTGGACCTGCAATGCTCACTCCCTTGCCCCTGCTCTGGCTAGGTAAGGACTCACCCCTTGTCTTGTAGGAACCTGGCTTGGTTTTAGGATTGTTCTAAACATCTGACTTTCCCCCTTGACTTCCCAGACCCGCCAGGTCCAGCCCTGTGTCCCCTAGGAACTGTCTCCCTCCATCCCAAGTCTGCATCTATCCTTGGAGAAGTGGGCAGAGCCTTCCTTGAACTTTCAAAGATGTTCCCAGTTGTGGCTCCCAAGAGGAAATGTCCCATGTCTCTTTTTGACTGTTTTAGAAGGGTCTGCTTTGATCTGTTTCTCTGGCTATGAGCAGCCGTCTTGCTTGGACTGACCTTCCAGATTTCGAAGGTAGCTGTTCTCAGGAGCACATGGCCTCAGTGTCACATCCAGTGGCTTCTCCATGTGGACATCAGTTCTGTAGAGGCAGGCCTTGTCCTCCTGACATGCCCTGATCCCTCATGGCCCCATCCCACTGGCTGTGACATCATACTCCATTCCCTGATGGATCACCACTTCTAGGTGACCTGAACATGGGCTTTGGCCATCCTTTGGAGGACTTTCTGGTCTTTACTTTCCCTCCCCTCACTGTGACCCTTCCACTGGTCCCAAAATCAATTGGGTAATCTACACTGTCCACTTGGTGAGTGGAGGAGGAAGGGTCCACAGTAGCTATGGTTAGCTTGGCATGGAAGGTTTGGTGAGCACTTTTCAGGACGGCAGTTGAGGAGGTTGCATTCTAGGTGTATGGTCAGCTCAGGCTGCCATGAGAGATACCACAGACAGTGTTGATAAACAACAGAAATTTGATCTCTGTCTATGTCTCTATCTTTGTCTGTCTCTGTCTGTCTATCTGACTCTCTATATATAGATATATGTATGTACATGTATGGCGTGGTACTGGCATTTGAACTCAAGGTTTCACAATCACTAAGCAGGCACTCTACTGCATGAACCACACCTCCAGCCCCGTTTTTCCCTCTGGTCACTTTTGAGATAGGGTCTTGCTTTTTGCCTAGGCCAACCTGGATTGTTATCCCTCTATTTTAGCTTTCCTGCCATAGCTGGGATGACAGGTGCACACCACTAAGCTCAGCTTTTCTCCACTGAGATAGAGTCTCACAGACTACCCCCTACCCCCCACAGCTGGTCTAAAACCATTATTGTCCCAATCTCAGCCTCCCATAGCTGAGATAGCCGGGATGACAGGCATGCGCCACCGTACACAGCAGTTTTTCTGTGTATTTTTAATTCCTTTCCCTTCTCTGAATAGAACCACAATGTTCTCCTGAAGTCCAGGGTACTCATGGCCCTCTGCAGCAGGCCTAGAGGTCAGTTTGTCTGCCATCTAGGTCCTGACTTCCTTGGGCTCCCGTGGTGGTGTCCCGGGGTGCCCCTGAGGCATGTGTGTGTGTGTGATGGTGTGTGTAAGGGTCCCATGACTTGGCCAAGTCAGGCACAGATGAGGATGGGCCTCAGCCAGTGGTCTAAGTAGTTGTCAACAGGCCTGGAATGGAGCCACATGACCTCAGGCAAACTTTCTGCTTCTCCCCAGACCCATCAACTTTTCAATTCCTGTTTCTGTCTCCATAGGTTACCAGGTGTTCAAGCCTCTAGTTACCTGTAGCTGCTCCTATGACCTTGCTACATTCCAGGTCCTGCCATATGGATCCCCTGTACCCCCAGATCAGGTCTGCACACCCCCCTACTCTCCACATGGGTCTGTCCCTGATGGAGGTGAGCACTGGGCCTCAGTGGACAGACAGAGAAGCCACTGTGAGTCCTAAGACTGGCACTCTTTGGGCTGAGGCTAGTCACTAATTAGAACAATGACATTTGTCTCCAACAGCTGCTAAGGAGACCTTCCTGTCAGAGTGGCAACTGACAGGACAACTGCTACACAGAGGGTGGCCTGGACTAGAGGGAAGGGTGCACACGTTGAGGTGTGGATACTTAGGACCAGCTGGGCATGGTGATACATGCCTATAATCCCAGCATTTAGGAGACTAAGGCAGGAAGATCTTAAATTCTCAGCCTGAGACTACACAGCAAGACCTTGTCTCAAACAAAAAAACATTTAGAATGCCCAGTCAAATTTGAATTTCAGGTAAAAACAAATAAATGTTGTTGGCTTATTTGTTTTGTTTTTTTCTTTGAGACAGGATTTCTCTATGTAGCCCCAGACTGGCCTTAAATTTACTACATAGCCCAGGCTTGGAGTGCTGGGATTACAGAGATGCACCACCACACCCAGCTTAATAGATAATGTTTTAATATATGTCCCAAATATACATGGGATACTGTATTTTCTCTGCCAGTTCTAGGGAAGGCAAAACCACCCAGGTGAGGCAACTTCATAGCAGTCCTAGAAGAGCAGCCCAGCTGTGAGCTGCCAGCAGCCAGCCCTGAGCCTCGGGGAGGTGGCAGTGACCCAGCAGGCACCACACATCCATCCAAGAATCCACATTATTTGAAGTGAGCAAGATTACTCATCCATACAAACCCCCTCTATTGAGTTCTTTAAGAGTTATATATTTAAAGCTGGTGCTTTAAAAAGTTTTCTTTATACCATGCACACATGCTCATGGGCTTGCAATATCCAGACAGAGTTTTAGTGCTACATGGGTTTTAAACATCACACTTTCTCTCATGTTAAACCATAGAGTACCATAATCCTATAAAGTAATCCTACTATCTGTAAGTCATCTCTCTAACACATTTTCAAAATGGCTGCAAAGGTCATGAGTGTGGGTCACTCCTCCAGGAAATCCAGGAGGGGTAGTAGCCTTGAGCAAGTTTAGATAGTTGGACAATTAACACTGGAGTAAGTCAGCGAGTGGTAGGGCAGATTGCTTCCCTCAAGCCTTCCAGATACAGCCCAGACCACTCCACTAAGCCACCCTGAGAACAGGAGCCTCTCAGACTTGGGTAAGGTGGCCCAGTGGGTTGGAAGGATCAGAAGTTAAAGGAAATTCTTGGTTTATGGACAATGGGACTGAGCAGGGGAGACTTGGGCTGGGGATAGGAGATGGCTCAGGGTGATTCTATTAGCAGATCTGGGAGCTGGTGCTGTCTGTCTCTGCCCAGCTCCCCTAGAGTGATATCAGGTTGGTCAGGTTGGCGAGTTTACAACACAGAAAGCAGCACTCAGGTCTTTCCCCTGTTAACCCTTTCCCAGCACAGCACTGGGGGGTCCATCACCTTGCAGAGAGCTACCCTTTCCTGATTCCTGCCTCACCTGCCTCCCTCCCCATCCATGGTCACTACTTTTTTTGTCCACCTCACCTTGCTCCCACCTCTTCAGAGCTCCTCTCCCTCAGAGTCCAGCGATTGACATGTTAACACCCTTGTGTCAGGTATGGGTGTTAGGCTGCACCAAATACCCAACTAAACTGAGCTCATCAATAGTCTTCATCATCTCATCAATCAATAGTCCAGAGGCAGGTAGTTTTCAGCCCCATGTGGCCTCTGGGACAGCTTTTCTGATTCCCTTGACCTTTCCCTCATGGCTACCAGCTGTTACCACAAGCTCCAGAAGTACAGACAGACCCAGCAATGTTCCAGAAGTAAAACCAGGTGGGCGTTCTGTTGCTGAATCTCTCAGAGGCCTTGCAGTTCAGAAACCAGTCTAGTGGATGAGGGCAGGTGGGACAAGTCAGGCGGGTCCAGTGCTAGGCCTGTTGCCACCTGACCGTGAGCAAAACAGAGGCCGTATGGTTAAGAAGGAAGGAAGCGCTGGTTCTTGGGCAAGCAAGAAAGTGTCCTGTAGGAGTACCACACAGAATAGGAGCTGTCCAGGGGCCTCCTCAGTCCAAGTGAGACCAGAGCTTAGCTATAGGAATGGTAGAACAATTGCTGAGTGCCAACAACCCATGATAATCCAGGCCCTGAGGCTCTGGACTGCAAGACACAGACAGGCTCCTGCTCTCCTGGCTCTGCCTCTTAGGGGGCAAAGATCATTAACCCTAGACAAATAGAACGAGAAGTGGTTTCCAACAGTGACAGGCTCCAAGTGACATTTGGGCTGAGACCTGAAAGAGAAGGTGACAGACACTTTGCTTTCACAGCATTCCCTTTCTCATGCTAGGGAGAGGTAGCCTGAGATCCAGGACAGGGAGTCTCAGGGAGCCCCGGCTCTCTTGATCCAAAGCCTTTTGGGGCTCAGATCTCCTTGCCCCTACACAACAGAAATTCTTGTTTGAATGGCAGGATTTCTTATCTTAGCTCCCCCGTAGCTCTGTGGGATAGGGGTGGGCACAGAGAGGTTTTTGAGGAATGACGTGCTTATCCAAGAGAGCTAGTAAGAGTCCTATCAGATCCTCAGGGCTCCATCTCTTGCCTCAAGTCTCTTTGACAGAGCTGAAATGATGACTTCCCTGATTCCAGATCTCCAAAGGCAAAGATGTGATTGTCTTTCCAGTCAGCTGCTGGTATCTGACTATCTCCAATCTTACCCTCTGCTCATCTTCCTCTTTTTAAAATGAAGACATAATATCCAATATAATAAAATCCACCTTCTAAAATGAAGTCTGATGGGGCTTGGGATGTAACTTAGTGGTTAAGTGTTTGCCCAACATGCCCTGGGTTCGATCCCCAGTACCACTAGATAGATGGATAGATAGATACGTAGATACATAGATACATGGATACATATATACATAGATACATAGATAGATAGATGATACATAGATAGATAAAAAAAATAAATGCAGTCTGATGAGTGTTGTCAATCACCATCAAGACATGCTTCCCCTCATCACCAATTCCTCTTAGTACCACCCCTTGGCTGTCAATCACCTCTCCCACTCCAGTCCCTGGAAACCACTGTTCTATTTCTTCTCCCTTTAGTTTTGCCATTTTCAGAATGTCCTGTAAGCAAAATCATCGAATGCAATAGGCTATGTCTGGCTTCTGTCTTGCTGAGCAGTGAGTGTCCTGCAGTTGGGCTGTTTCCAGGCTTCGGCTGTCACGACTGAAGCAGCTGTGAATGTCCTAGTGTAAGGGGAGCAATGACAGAGGAAACTCCATTTTGGATGAGAGGCAGTTTAAACATAGACATCTAAAGAGGCATGGGAAACAACAGGCTTCTCAAGAGAAATATGAAGCCTCTCACCAAAGTCACGAGATGCAGCTGCACGAGGTTCGTGGTGGGCCCCAAGGCCAGGATGCGTTGGACAGATCTCCAAGGCCAGGACGAGCTGACCAGACCCTCTTGGAATGTCCAGTTCGATAAGGAGAGGGACGGACGAGAGGTCAGATTTAATGAGAAGTTAACTAGGCACCAACCATCACAAATGTAGTCCGGAGGTAGAATAGTCGGACCTAACCCAGTTAGAGCCCTGTATCATCTCCTAGACCTCAGCCTTTCTTGCTTAGCTCTTTCACTAAGTCCCACCCATCAGTGTGCTTTGCTGTCCTTTCAATAAACTTTGTGCTTGCTTTACTCTTAACTCCTGGTCCAGTGTCTTCAATCATCCACTATGCTGGGACACAAACTTGGGGTCATCCACCCAGTATCACTAGCACAGACAGGTGTTTGTGCAGATATGGCTTTCATTTGGGGAAGGGGATAAATACCTGAGGTGACATCATGCAGGTGTAACACAAGCTTGGAAAACATGACAAATTGTAGCATTTGACATCCCTACCACAATGTTTGAAGATTCTGGTTGCTCTACATCCTGCCCAGCTCTTGGTTTTGTAGACTGGTGGGTGTGTAATGGGAAGTAGACATGGTTTTAATTTGTACTTTTCTTTTTTATTTTTGAATTAGCGTACATTAATAATACAAGAGGGTTTCATTTTGATAATTGCATCAGTGCAGACAGTGTTCTTAGAACAAGTTCACTTCCCCTATTATATTTCTATTCCCCCCTCCCTTATCAGGCATCTTAATAGGTGAGGTGCTCTATACAGATCCTGGGCCTAAGTCGACTTTTGCTTCTGTGACTTGTGTCCCATGGACTGCAGACCAGCACCTCTCTCTGGTCACTGCTACCTCCTGGGATGCCCAGCTTGTTGGTCCCCCCAACCTCCAGCTCTCAAGGGCGGGATAGCTCATTGATTCAGAGTAGACCCTGGAAACAGAGTGCAGGCTTTACACCATGTATCAGCAAGGGTGATAAAGGTTAGTTACTTTATCACTCAATGGAACAATGACCTCCCTGACTGAAGTGAAGAGACTTCATAGATTTATCCATATGAAGAGTTTAGGACAGCTTCTGGTACAGGACACAGGTGCTCCCTGACTTATGGTGAGGTTAAATCCAGGTAAATCCATCGTAAGTTGGAAATACCTACACTATCCACCAACATATCTTAGCAGCATGGACACTGTAGTCTCAGTCATTCCTCCTTGTGACCCTGTAGTTGACTTTTCCAGGAAAGAATTGTACCACTAGCCCAAGAAAAGATTAAAAAATCAAAAATTGACATGTGGTTCCCATTTTTTGTGACGGGTTTTTTCCAGGTATGGTCTCATGAACCAGGGCAGGCTTTGAACTGCGATCTTCATGATCTCTATCTCCTGAGTAACTAGGATTATAGGTGTGAGCCACAGAGGCTGGCACATGCACTTTAATGACTGTTTTATTCTCCCAGCTCCACCCATCCCTCTGTTCACACACAGGACAGACGTCCCCTGTCTACAGAGTTCGATATCTCGACTCTCTGTACCTCACCAACATGCCTCAACTAGCATCACCTTATCAATAAGTCATGATTAGACTTTGGCATTGTCTAGACTTTGTGCTGCTCAGCTTTTCCATATATTTATTTTCAAAAAAAAATAGCTGAGTTTGCTTGGTCTTTTTTGTATGGGGTTGTTATCTATTTGTTCAGGCTCTTCTTATCTTCCTGAGTCAATTTTGGTAATTTATATTATTTGAAAATTTCCCATTTCCTCTAGATTTAAAAAATGTCTTGGGGGAGAAATGAACCAAGCCTTGTATGCACATATGAATAATAAAAGAAAAATGAAAAAAAAATGTCTTGATTTAACTCTTACATATAACTCACATAAAAATTTCAGACTCTCCCGGATCTGGGATTCAGCCCCTTTCAATGAGAAAGTTAAGCTGAAGTTGTTAACTCATGTCTTTTCTGTTATCTTTGATCAGATGACCAAGTGCTATTCTATTTTATTGATCTGTTAAAGAACTGAGTTTGGAGCCAGTTTGGTGGCTGTCTGCCTAAAGTCACAGCTACTCAGGAGGCTGAGGCAGGAGGATTCCTTGAGCTTGTGAGTTCGAGACCATCCTGGGCATAGCAAGAGCCTCTGAAAAGAAAGCACTGAAGTTGGAATTCACTGGTAGAGCTTATTCTTGTTTTCATTTGTGTGTTTTCTATCCTAACATTCCTGACTCCTTAATCCTAATGCTTCTTTCACTTACTTTGTCTTCTTTGTGTTCAGGTTTTCAGCATCTCGAGAGAAATGTTTTGCTTATCACCTTCCTGTCTCGTCTTTAGTAAGTGCATATGAGGATGTAAATGTTTCCTAGAGCACTTTGTCTCTGAGCCATCCTTTTTCTGTTCAGCACACTCATGGTCACTCATTGATGAAGGGTCTTTACCCAGTGCAGAGCCTCACTTACTGCAATACTTTTCCCTTTCCAAGTGGACAGAAATTTCAGTTGCCCTTCTGCTGTTCGTTGCTGGTCTGCCCTACCCCATGTGCCAGGAAGACCCTCTCTGTGCCTTAGGTCTGACCCCCCTGAGACATTTGCATCTCTCCAAACACTTCTGACCCTGTGCTGGGGTCCTTTGGTATGTGCTTCTCACTCTTGCACCAAGGACTGCAAGAAAGGGTCCTAAGAAACCCTGTTCCTTCGCCCACAGAGAAAACCCCACAGTCACTCTTGCGTCCCCTATAGCTTTGTGACTTTGGGTTTGTATGAATTTCAGCCACTTGTCTCTTCTGCTGGGTGGTAGGTAGTCACTGTGCTCATTTCAGCCACTAGGTCACCAAAAACAGAACAATACAGAGGAGATTAGCATGGTCCCTGCCTAAGGATGACAGGGAAAGGCATGAAGCCTTCCATATTTTTCCAAACACAGTCATCTTGAAATAACAAATAGGTAAAATAAAACTAGTCATGTTTGTAACCTCGACCTAGGCATAAACTAGGTACTCAACAATGCTGACGAAACAAGTGCTCACGATCCCCTTCCAACCCATCTCTGGTCACTGACCCATACTCAGTATTAATTAGGGAACCCAGGGGCTGCAAACAGTGCCACACAGAACTGTGTTCTCACAATGCAGTGGCTAGCTGGAGGTTCTCTGAGTGGTCATTTAAGAATGCAGGCTTCTTCTACTTTGTGGCTCCACACTCCCCTAAAACCAAACTGTTATCTGCATCTAGCCAGGGAAAAGCAAGGAAGAACATGGAAGAGCCATTCTCTCCTCCAGCGCCTGGACCTGGAATGCTCTGCAACCACTTCCACTCACATTCTACCCACATGTCTCACTGCTAGGGAGGCTGAGAAACACAGCAGGGCACCTGGCATTGTCATCACAGTGGGCAAAGGGGTCACAGAGTCGGGTCCACAGCTGGCAGCTTGTTCCACAGTCCACATACCCAAGTGTGGTTTCTTGTCACATATAGAACACACATCACGCATGCAGTTCTCACATCCAAGGCAAAGTCCATGATCTCAGGGTGGGAGACAGGGCTCCTTGTGAGGTTCAGAAAATGCTGCTTGTGCCCACTGAAGTATAAACCAAAAATGAGTAACCCATCCACCAGGGAAGATGGGAGCACGGACAGGGTGTTACTCAGCTTCCTGTTACTATAACAAATACCCAAGATAATCAACTTATAAAGAGAAGAGGTTGGATGGGGATGTAGTTCAGTGGTAGAGCACTTACCTAGCATGTGCAAGGTCCTGAATTTGATTCCCAGCACTGCAAGAATAGACTGACTCTCTCTCTCTCTCTTTCTCTCTCTCTCTCTCTCTCTCTCTCTCTCTCTCTCTCTCTCTCTCTCTCTCTCTCAAAAAGGTTTATTTGACTCACGGTTTTAGAGGTTGCAGTCCATTAGTCCATGGTTGGTTGTACCATTGCTTTGGGCTGGTGGTGGTACATTCTGATACGAGGGTATGGTGAAGCAAAACTGCTCATCTTGTGGCCAGGAAGTGAAAGAGAGAGGAAGAGGAAGGGGCTGGTGTCTATGCTACCCTCTGAGGGCACTTCCACAATGACCTAAAGAGCAACCATTAAGCCTCACCACCTAAAGACTTGACCATGTATGCACATATGAATAAAAAAGAAAAAAAACTTGACCACCTCCCAATAGCACCATCCTGGGGTATAAATCTTTGCCATACGGACCTTTGGAGGGGACACTTTGAGTCCAAACTACAGTAGTATAACGCATAAAACTCCCATTTGGAAAGAGAAAAGAATGAGAAACAAAGAAAGATCCATGGCAATGAGGAAATCTCACTAAGCAGAGATCAGGAAGGTGCCCTTTCCCAGATGGGCTCTGGACCTGCCTCTGGGATGAACTCAAGTTCCCAGTATCCATCAGGGCACCAGTGGTTCACACCTGTAATCCTAGCTACTTGTGAGTCTGAGATTGGGAGGATCGCAGTTTGAGGTCAGCCCATACAAATAGTTCACAAGACCCCATCTCCAAAATAACTAAAGCAAAATGGGCTGGAGGTGTGGCTCAAGTGGTACAGCACCTGCTTTGCAAATGTGAAGCCCTGAGTTCAAATCCAGCCTCACCAAAAAAAACAATATCCAGTCTCATCCTCACCCTTTGGGAGATTGTTTGGCAGTCTGACATGGGCACAGCTCTTCCACAACCCACTTCTCACAGATAAAGTCTGGGAGCCCAAAATTATTTTTGGACTTGAACATTCAAAGGATTTTTCAAGCCAAGCTTATAGGGTTTCTCCTCAAAAACTTAGCAGACATCTCTATGTTCACAGACAACAAAATGTGCCAGTAACTATGCCCAAAGTTCTCTCGCACACTACTTTTTTTTTTTTGGTGGAACTGAGGTTTGAACTCAGGGCTTCACGCTTGCTAGGCAGGTGCTCTACCACTTGAGCCACTCCACTAGCCCAGGCCTAGCTTTTTTAATTGTTGAAAAGAGGGTCTCAAGGACTTTTTTGTGGCTGGGGCCAGTCTGACTTTGAACCCCAATCCTTCTGATCTCAGCCTACCAAGTAGCTAGGATTACGGTGTGAGCCACTGTGCCCAGTTTTTGTTAGCCATTTTTAGTTTAGTTTCTTTTTTTTTTTTTGGCAGTACTGGGGTTAGAACTCAAGGCCTCATGCTTGCTTGCTAGACAGGTGCTCTACCACTTGAGTCACAACACCACCCCTTTTTTGTGAAGGGTTTTTCTCAAGGGTTTCACAAACTATTTGCCTGGAGCTGGCCTCAAACCTCGATCCTCCTCATCTCTGCCTCCTGAGTAGCCAGGATTACAGGTGTGAGCCACCGGTGCCTGGCTCCGATTTACAATTTTAATGTAAATTTAATTTTCATTATGCAAGTTCATACCTGCATATAATGTAGTTTGATAAATTCATCCTCTGTTCACCACCTCCTTTCCTCCCCTCCCCACTGTCTCCCTGCCAACGGTTCCCTTTTATACTCATGTCATTTTTTTTTTAGGTCTTGATTTTTCATATGAGAGAAAACATGCTTTCTGAGTCTGGCTTATTTTTCTTAACATGATGATCTCCAGTTCCATCCATTTTCCCTCAAATGACATCATTTCAGTCTTCTTTATGGCTTTCATTGTGTATATATAACCATGCTTTCTTTATCCATTCATCAGTTGGTGGCCTGATTTGCTTGGCTATCGTCAACAGAGCTGTGCAGGTGTCTCCATCATGTGCTGATTTACATTCCCTCAGGTATATGACAAAGATTGGTAGAGCAGAATCGTATGCTAGCTCTACTTTTAGTTTTTTGAGGAATCAACACATGGCTATGTGGAGTGGTGGTACTGGATGATATGGTAGTTCTGGGTTCAGTTTGTTGAGGAGCCACTGTGCTGATTTCCAGAGTGGCTGCACTAACTTACTTTCCCACCAGCAGTGTATAAAGGTTCCTTTTTGCCTCAAATCCTGACCGGCGATTGTCATTGTTTTCTTTCTTTTTTTAATTTTATTTTTTTTTACTGTGCTGGGTGGGGATACATTGTGGCATTTACAAAAGTTCTTACAATATAGCAAATCTTTGCTTGTTTTCTTGAGGATACATTATGACGGATGAGAGAGAGTCTCAATTGCATGTCACCATGCATTCTCTTTATGGCAAAGGATGTCAATATTTCATAAGGTATTTATTTGCTGCTATTACTTCTTCTTCAGAGAACTGTCTGTTAAATTCATTTACCCATTTCCTAACTGCATTATTTGTTCTTCTGAGGTTTAATGTTTTGGAGCTTTTATCTATTCTGGATATGAATCCCTTTTCTGGTAAATAGCTGGCAAAGACATTCTCCCATACTGTAAGATGTCCCCTCCTTCTGGTGACTGTCGCCTTTGCTGTGCAGAAGCTTTTTAATTTCATGTAGTCCCATTTGTCAATTCTTGCTCTTATTTCCTGAGCTATTGGAGTCCTGGTCAGAAAGTTTTTGCCTATGCCATATCTTCCCTTCATTTTCCTATAGTAGTTCCAAACTTTCAGCTCTTACGTTAAGGTCTTTGGTCCAAGCTGAATTGATTTCTGTATAGGGTGAGAGACAGAGGTGTAGGTTTACATGAGAATATCCAGTTTCCCCAACACTATTTGCTGAAGAGGCTGTCTCTTTCTCCACTGTATGTTTTAGGCTCCTTTCCACAGAAATAAGCTGTAGGCTTATTTCCGGGTCTTATATTCTATTCCATTGGTTTACATGCCTGTTTTTGTACCAACTCCATGCTGTGTTTGTTACATGGCTGTATAATATATAATTTGAAGTCAGGTACTAAGATACCTCCAGCATTGCTCTTTTTGCTCACCATTTCTTTAGCTATCTGGGGTCTTTTGTGCCTCCATATGAATTTTAGATTGAACTTCTGTTTCTGAGAAGAATATCACTGGAATTTCTCTGGGGGATTGTATTAAATCTGTAGATTACTTTTGGTAGTATAGCCACTTTCATAATATTAATTTTGCTGGCTCATGAACATGGGATGTCTTTCCACCTTCTAGTCTCTTCTTCATATTTCATTGTAGAGTTCTTTTACCTCCATAAATAAGGGGGGGGGGCATTGAGACAATTGTTAATGGGATTGTTTTCCTCATTTCTTTCTAGACATGTTTGTTATTGGTATGAGAAAAGCTACTGATTTTGTCATTTCTTTTTTTCCTTAATTTTGTGGTACTGGATTTTGCACTGTCTAGGCAGGAGCTCTACCACTTGAGCTCCTGAAAATATACTGATTTTTGTGCATTGATTTTTGCATCCTGCTACTTTGCTGAAAGCATTTTATCAGACCCACAAGTTCTTGGTGGTATGTTCAGTACAGGATCACATCATCTGCAAATAGGAATAATATGACTTTTTCTTTCCTTATTGGTATTACCTTTATTTCTTTCTCTTGCCTTATTGCTCTGGCTAACAATTCAAGCACTATACTGAACAAAATTAGAGAGAGAATATACCCTAGGTCCAAAGAAATCCAACACAATTCACGGTTTTAGAGGAAATGCTTTTGGTTTTTCCCCATTTAGTCCAATGTTGGCTACAAGTTTGTCATATATAGCCTTTATTATTTTGAGATATGTTCCTTTTATTCCTAGTTTCTTCAGAGCTTTTATCACAAAGGGATATGGAATTTTGTGAAAGAATTGTTCTACATTTACTGAGATGATCATGTAATTTTTTTGTCCTTGATTCTGTTTATGTGCTATATTACATTTATTGATTTGCCTATATTGAACCATTCTTGCATCCCTGGAATGAAACCCACTTGATCGTGGTGTATGATCTTTTTTCAATGTGCTTTTGAATTTAGTTTGAAAATATTTTTTGTAGCACTGGGGATCGAACCCAGGGCCTTCCCCACGCTAGGCAAGGGCTCTACCACTGATCTACACCCCCAACTCCTGACTTGCAAGTATTTTATTGAGTTTTACATCTATGTTATCAAGAAAATTGGTCTATAATTTTCTTTTTTGTTGTGTTCTTACCTGGTTTTGTATCAGAGTAATACTGCTCTGCAGAAGGAGTTAGGTATCATTCTTCCCTATCCATTTTATAAAATAGCTTGAGGACCACTGGTGTTAGTTCCAGGAGAACTAACAACACTGCTGGTAGAATCAGCAGTGGATCCATCAGCTCTGGGCTTTACTTTGTCAGGAGACTCTTTATTACTGCTTTAATTTCATTGCTCACTTTAGATGTGTCTAAGTTGCTCATGTCTTCTTGGTTCAATTTTGCTAAGTCATACACATGTAGAACCTTATCCATGACTGGAGGAGTGGCTCAAGTGGTAGAGCGCCTGCCAGACAAGCACAAATCCCTGAGTTCAAACCCAATACCACCCCCAAAAAAAAAAAAGAAAGAAAGTTATTCATTTCTTCTAGATTTTCTAATAAATCGGAAAATCTTCCAATTTATTATTCAAAATATTCCACAATGATCCTCTGAATTTCATTGGCTTCATTGTAATATCCCCTTTTCATCTTTAATTTTATTAATTTGGATCTTCTCCCAATCTTGTTTATCTTTTCAAAGAACCAACACTTTCTTTCATTGACTTTTTTTTTTTTTTTTTTTTTGGCATTACTGGGGTTTGACCTAGGGTCTTGCACTTGAGCCACTCCACCGGCCCTTTTTACTTTGGTTATTTTTTTGAGATAGAGTTTCAAATTTATGCCTGGGTTGTACTGGACCATGATACTTCCCAAGTAGCTGGGAAGATGGGTGTGCACCACCATACCCAACTATTTTGTTGACTGAGATGGGGGTCTCATGAAATTTTTGCCCAGGTTGGCTTTGATCCACAGTCCTCTAGATGTCAGCCTCCCAAGTTGCTAAGATTACAGATTTGAGCCACTGCATCCAGCACATTTCATTGACTCTCTGTGTTCTTTTAATATCAACTTCATTGGTTCCTGTTTTTATTTCTTTCCATTTACTGATTTTAGGTTTGACTTGTTCTTTTTTTTTTCTAAGACCTTGAGGTACATCATTAGGTTTTTTATTTGCGTGTTCTCTGATTTTTTTAAATGTAATCATTCATAGCTGTAAACTTTCCTTTTAGCACTATCTTTGCTGTGTCCCAAAGGTTTTGGTAAGTTGTGTTTTCATGTCATTTGATTCTATGAATTTTTAAAATTTCCTCCTTAATTTCTTCAATGGCCACGGATCATTCAAAAGTGTATTGTTCAGGGCTGGCTGAGTGGCTCAAGTGATCACTTGAGCACCTTCCTAGCACTTGAGCCACTCAGCCAGCCCTGAACAATACACTTTTGAGCACCTGCCTAGGAAATATGAAGTCCTGAGTTCAAGCCCCAGTACAATAAAAAAGCATATTGTTCAATATCCATGTGTTTGTACACTTTCTGTAGTTTCTCTTGCTATTAAGTTCTTATTTTATTCCATCATGATCCGTTAAGAAACAGGAAATAATTTCAACTATTTTTGTGTTTGTTAAAACTTGTTTTATGGCCTAAAGTTGATCTATTTTGGAGAAAGTCCCATGAAATGCTGAGAAGAATGTGTATTGTGAAACTGGTGGATAATAATCTAGAGATGTCTGTTAAATCTATTTGACCTATGGTGTAGGTTAAATATGAATTTTCTGTTGTTTTTTTGCCTGGGTAATCTATTTATGAGAGAGGGGTGTTGAAATCACCCACCATTATATTATCTGGACCTACCTGTCCCTTTATGTCCAATAGTGTTTGTTTTATGAAATTGGGTGCACCTACAGTTGGTGCCTAGATATTTGTAAACATCAATATCTTCTTGATGGATTGTTTTCTTTATTAATATGTTGAGACCTTCTTTATCTCTCTGGGCTAATTTTAGTTTGAAGTCTACTTTGTTGGATATGAATATAGCTACTCCTGCTTGCTTTCAACTTCTGCTTGCTTGGTATATAATTTTCCATTCTTTCCCTTTTAGTCTGTGTATCCTTGCCTGTGAGGTGTGTTTGTTGTAAATAACAATTGTCTTAAATCCAATCAGCCAGTCTGTCTTTTCCTTGGAGACATTTAAGGTTATCACTGACAGCTGTTTGTTGATTTCCATGATTTGGGTTTTTTTCCAGGTGAATTCAATACAGATGATTCTTTTCTGTCACCCTTTATTCATTTTAGGATTTTTCTGGCTTTCTGAGTTGAACATGTTTGATTCTTTCCGAATTGTCATGTGTTCATCCATTCCTTTCATGTAGTTTACTCTTTCCTGAACTCTTGTGTTTGTGACTTCCTTTTTTCCTCCTCTGTTTGTAGGATTCATTTAAGTATCTTCTGCAATTCTGGTTTAGTGGCCAACAATTGCTTTTGCTTGTGTTTATCATGGTGTGTCTTTATTTCTCCAGCAATTTTGAAAGTAATGTTGGTTGGCAGTTATTTTCTTTCAGAGCTTGACAGAACTACCATTTGACACTTTCCTGGCTTTTAGGGTTTTTGCTGAGACATTTGCAATAATTCTGCTGTGTTTGCTGCTGTAAGTTGTCATTTTCATTTTGTAGCTTTCAGTACCCTTCCTTTGTTCTCAGTCTAGTAGTGGCATATAGAGGTTCTTTTCTAGTCATGTCTATTTCAGGTTTTAAATGCTTCCTTGCTTGGATGTCCATGTCTTTTCCAATATTTGGGAAATTTCCTCCTATAATTTCACTGGATAGGTTTTCTGTATCTTTAGTTTGTATCTCAAATTCTTCTTCTACCCCATGGATTCTTAAGCTTGGTCTCTTTATGGTGTCCCAGAGTTCCAGTCATGTTTGTTATCTTTATCTTTATTGCTATCTGAATGTAATATTTCTTTGATCTTTCCTTTCCCTGATATTCTTTCTTCTGTCTGATGCTTTCTGTTGTTTTTATTTGATTTATTAAGTTTTTCATTTCCAATATTTCCATTTGCTTGTTCTTAGAGTCTCAAATTCTTTTCTGAATGTCTCTCATCCATGTTGTTGACTTTCTTGTCTAGGTCTTGAATTGATTTTCTTACTTCTTTCATCTGTTTGAATTCTCTTTGAGTAAGCTTTTGGGTGAGCAGAGTGGCTCCAGTGGTAGAACATTTACCCAGCAAGCATGAAGCTCTGAAATCAACCCCCTAGTACAACAAAATAAATTAAGTAAATAAACTTTTGAATTCTTTGTCTGGCATTGCAGCCATTTCAGTATCTTTGGGTTCAGTCATTGAGGTGCTGTGAACTTTTGGAAGAGTTATATTGCCTTGCTTTTCCATATTACTTATGTTTCTGCATGGCAATTTGTGCACCTTGTAGGTTGGTGTCTCTCACACTACCACTCAGAGGAGAGAAAGCAGACAGTAATAATGAAAACAACAATTCAAAAACAAATCAGATGTTTAATGATGTAACTAAAAACAATTGTAAACACCAATTACTCCCCCACAAGTTATAAAGGAAAGGATCCTTATAGGATAAAATAGGATTTTTAACATTTTTAAAGGTGTAGTTATTAATAATTAAGTAATAAACTGAGGGGAAAACAGGGAAAGGAAGAACTGAAGCAAGATAGGAAACAAGGGGAAAGTATATGGTGTGAAGGTATTAAAATAATTTTGAGCCAGGCACCTGTGGTTCACACCTGTAATTCCAGATACTCAGGAGGCAGAGATCAGGAGGACTGGGGTTCAAAGCCAGCCTGGGCAAATAGTTCTACAAGACTATATCTTGAAAAACCCATCCCAAAAGTAGAGCTGGTGGAGTGGCTCAAAGTGAAGGCCCTGAGTTCAAGCCCCAGTACCACCAAAAATTAATAATAATAATAATTGTGAGAGAAAATGCCCTAAAATATGTACAGAAAAAGACAGAACAGTCTAAAAAAGAAGATAAAAACACAATAACAATTGCAAAAAAGAAAGAAACAAACAGAAAACGCCAGTCGATGTATTTTCCTCCTTGAGGATGAAGGTGGATTCCGCTGCCCTCAGAGCAAGTTTTTCAAGTTCAAGCAGGCGGTTAGACCAAGAGGATTGTCTGACTTGAGAACATAGGGAGCTCTGTGGCAGAGCACCCACCCAGCACTTGGAAGGCCCTGAGCCACATCCCCAGCACAACATAAAGACAGAACATGCTTTTCACAAATTGGGCATAGTTTCCTTCCTGGTGTCTGGCAGCCAGCAACTCCTAACCTCCCAGTGTGCTCCAGGGTTCTTCCTCACCCATGTAGACTCCAGGCTCACTCCTCACATGGCTCGTGGTGCTCCTACTTTGTTCAGGTTCACTCCAACTCATAGCTTGCTCCCTACTCAACTTGTTTCGGGTTGTACCTGAGCTCACTGTGATGCCAGCAATCATCGCCAGTGCGGCAGGTCTGTCTTACACTTGCACTCTCCACCCAAGTAGTCTTGTGTCTGTGAATTTGAATCTCAGTCCCAACTAGTTTCATGGGTTTACATGTTATTGGGGTGGTTGTTTGCTTAGCCAGTGTGTGTTGCGGGGGGAGTGTTGAGATTTGGATATATAAAACTGCACCGGCTGACTGGCAGAGTGGATCAAGTGGTAGAGCACCTGCCTAACAAGCATGAGGACCTCAGTTCAAACCCCAGTACTGCCAAAAAGAAAAAAGGATAATAATAGTAAAGCTGCGGGGTCTCTGCTCTCCCTAGCTGAAACATCTGTCTCTGAGACCTCTCCTGAGATGTCTCCCAGTGAGTGAGCTGGGAAGTGCTGGGTTCCCTTCTCCAGCATCTACATTCTGTCTGGGGTACAGATCTCCCATCTTTATAGTTTCTTTGATTTTGCAGAGTGCCAGATGTTTGCACCCAACTTGTGTACTTGTGGGATCTCCCAAGGAGGGTTTCCTTTTTTGTTTTTCCTGCAGACTTGTTGAGAGGGGTCTCACCCCATTTCCTGCCACTTTGCTTAGCACTCTATGTTAGGGTCCTTTGTTTCTTCTATAAATCTAAATGTTAGACTGAAAGGGGTGCAGAATGGCTAGGTGGGGAGATGACTCAAATGCCAGCACAGAGTTTATTGAGGAGAAGTGCTCCTGCAGAGGGGGTGCCCAGCAAGAGAGCTGGAACCTGCAGCTGCTTACAGACAGGGTATTTATGAGGTGGGTGGAGAAGTCCCAGGAAGGTCACTGGGCAGGAAAATCCTCAATGGCCCTCTGACCCTCCCAAGATAATGCCTTAAGGGTGGGTCATTCCTTCTAGGCCAGGTGGGGGAGTTTCTAGTAAATGACTAAAGGTGGATGTCTATTTTACTTTAGGGCTAGGTGGAGAGTTTCCAGTAAGTCACCTTCAAGGGTAAGAGGAGGTCTAGTTCTAACATGGCTTCCTTTTCTTCATCCTAACACTAAAGTTCAACATTCCTGGGTCCCCCTGTTCTCTATCTACTGTTTACTATGGCCCTCTCTTTCCTTTCCAGGCCACCAGCCCCTCCCAAAACCTGAGGTCCCGTTTCAGATTTGTGGAGCCAGGGCAAAGGGCTGGGTGTCTCTAACCTACCATTTTATCTCTGTTATAAGAGTTGTTTATACTAAACCCTGAGATAATTAATCTTGTAAACTTGATTAAATTAAGACACACCTAGGAGCTTAGTAAAGCACACTTCTGTGAGGACATTTCCAGAAACGATTAGATCATGAGGGCTCTGATGTAATGAGTGGTTTAATCCATTTGTTGGATTCAACATTTCAGTAGGCGGTGGACCTGTAGAAGGTGGGACCTTGTTAGAGGAAGTGGGTCACTGGGGATGTGCCTTTGAAAGGTATGTCTTGGCCCTGACCCCTTCTTACAAATTGGGCATCTTATAAGCAACAAAAATCACAATTCTGGAGTCTGGAAAAATCCATGATCAAGGTGCCATCTGGTGAGGGCCCATTCTATGTGTCTCATTCTCACTGTGTCTTCACATGGTGGAAGGAGTAAGAAAGTTCCCTGGGGCCTTTCTTATCAGGGCACTAATTCTATTCATGAAACCTAATTACCTAATTAGCCTCAATTCTACATTGGGGATTTGAATTTTAAAAATGAATTTTGAGAGGACAATGGTGGTGCAGTCTGTGATCAGAAGACTTCCGAATTCTTTGTGTCCCACTGAGAAGAATCCATGGCAGGACACATGGGTGTAAATGGAGTTTATTAAAAGTTAGGGGAGGGGAGTACAAAAGGGAAGCATGGTGGGGCCCAGGTGGAATCTGGAGGCCGACAGAGCTTCTCTTCTCCAGGAGCTTTTAAAACTTTCACTAATCCATGGGAGGGGAAGAACCAGGAAATTCCCATCCAATAATCAATGAGTGGGAAGGGGAATGGGTGCTTCCCAGGCCTAAGCATGGTTAATCTGAGATGCAATACTAAGTTTCTATGAGTCTCAAACTTTCCCTAATTTTAGTCTGCCTCAGAAGCACTCGAACCATAGCACTTACTGATTTGGGTATCTTTTATTCATTTTCCTTCCCCAATCACTCTGGCTAGAAATTCCAGTTCTGTGTTGAGTTGACTATAAGTTATAAAAGTGGTTATTCTTGCTTCATTCCTGATCTGAGTGGGGGACAACTAAGTCTTTTACAACTGAGTATGAAGTTAGCCATATGATTTTCGTCTATGACCTTTTTCATGTTGAGAAAATTCCCTTCCATAGTGTCTTTGATCATGACAAGGTGTTGAATTTTGCTTTTGTGTGTGTGTGTGGTACTGGGGTTCCAACTCAGGGCCTCATGCTTGCTAGGCAAGTGCTTTACCTCTTGAACTACTCCATCAACCCAGGGTGTTGGATTTTGTGAGATACTTTTTCTGCATCAGTTGATAGGGTCACATAGTTTCTTTAACTTATTTTGTTCTTGCAGTGGATTACATTGATTTTTGTATGTTGAATCATCCTTGCATTCTGAGATCAATCCCTCTTGGCCATTGTGTATAATCCTTTCAGTATATGCTGAGCAATTTTATTTGCTGGTATTTTGTTGAGGATTTTTGCATGCATTTTCAGAAGGAATATTGACTTTGTAGTGTTGTCTGGCTTCAACATCAAGGCAATACTGGTCTCATAGAATGAGTCAGAAAGTGTTTCTTCCTCTTCAGATTTTTGGAAAAGTTTGAGAAGGTCAGTGTTAATTCTCCTTTTAATGCTTGATAGAATTCACTAGTAAAGCCATCTGGTTCTGGGATTTTCTTTGGTGGTAGGTTTTTAATTAATAACTCAAATTCCTTACTATTTGTTATTAGCCTAATCAGATTTTCTACTTCTTCCTTAGTTAGTTTTGGTAGTTCTAAGACTTTTTGTATTTTATCTGTTATTCAATTTGTTGGCTTACAGTTGTTCACAATGTTATGGTGGGTGGTCTCAGAAGACCCTGGTTGAGAAAATCTCAGGTCCTTGGTGTCCTGAACAAACAATTGGATGGAGACACACAGATCGCAAAGTCATAGCAGAATTTTATTGAGAGAGAGTGAAAGCAGGAAAGTACACTCCCCAAGGAAGAAGGGGGTATGGGCTCTGAGCAAGGTGGCTTTAGAGCAGCACCTGTAGTCAAGAGTTCCAGGGCCTTGGTTTGGTTTGGATGGGTGTTTATGCATCACGGGATTGGGGGGGGTTGGGGATCTGGGTGGTATTAGGAGTGGCTTTTGGTGATTGACAGATTGACAGCACATGTGAATTCAATGAGCTATAATTAGAGGCCCTCATGCACAGACCCCAGTTTTGGTCCAGATGGAAATGCTATTTCACAAAAGGGATAGTTTGGGGTGATTCTGGGTGGAGCCAGATCACTTGTTCCCCTATAAGACAAACCAGACCTGGTCTGGGTACTTTTCCTGAATTTCCTGCCTCAACAGTAGACTCTTACAATCCTTTATGTTTCTGTAATTTTAGTAATTTAGTTTTCCCTTGTCTCTGTCTCTCTCATATGTGGCTAAAGATTTGTCGATTTTGTTGATCATTTCAGAGAAATGACTTTTGATCTCTTTGACTTTTCTCTATTTCATTTACATCCACTCTAATCTTTACCATTTTCTTCGTTTGACTAGTTTTGAGTTTAGTTCGCTTTTATTTTTCTAGTTCCTTACAGTGTAGAGTTTGGTTACTGATATGAGACCGTTCTTTCTCTTTAATATAGGAATTTACAGCTATAAATTTCCCTAGGAACACTGCTTTCACTGCATCCTATATATTTTGTATCTTGTGTTTACATTTCCATCCATATTTTCCAATTTTGCTTGTGATTTCTTCTTTGGACCATTGTTCATTTAAGAGTGTCTTGTTGCACTGGTGGAGTGGCTCAAGTGGTAGAGTGCCTGACTCGAAAGCACAAAGCCCTGAGTTCAAACCCCAGTATCGCAAAAAGCAAAAAACAAGTGAAAGTGGTATGTTCAAGAGTCCATTATCATTATTAGTTACGATGTTGTCTATTTGTCCTTTCAATTCTATAAATTTTTGCTTCACGTTTTTGGAACTCTGCTGTTCATAGTTTTTATATCTTCCTGATAGATGGAGGCTTTTATCAATATTGTAATGTCCTTTGTCTCTTCAGGCCTTTTTTTCACTTAAAATCTATTTTTCTGGTAATGCTGTAAGTACCACATCTCTCTTTTGATTCCTATTCTTCTGGAATGTCTTTTCTATCCTTTTGTATTAGCCTATTTTTGTCCTCATATCTAACGTCATTCTTATGGGTAGCATTCAGATAGCCTTGCTCTTCTGGCCACTCAGTTGAAATCTACTTTTTAATTAGAGACTAATCCTTTTACATTTAGAGTAATTTCTGATTTGGATGGACTTACTCCTACTGTTTCACTTTGTTTTCTGTGTCATGTATTTGGTAAACATTGCTCTCAATTCCTCCATATTTGATTTTTAAATTTTAGTCTATGTCCGTGTTACTCCATTTTAATTTCCTTCTTTCACTACCTGTATTTTTTAGCTGTTTTCTCAATGGTTGCCTTGGAAATGACAATTAAAACCTTAAATTTATAAGAATCTTGTTTGAATACTTAGCTCCAATAGCAAACGTTCTACTGCTATGCTTCTCCATCCCTCTTCCTTCACATTATTGTTCTCACCGGTGATATCTGTACACATTGTCTGCCCAATAACTGATTTATAATTATTGGGCTCTTTGGTTTTGTCTTTTAAATCATATAGGAAAACAAGAAGAGTTACAAACCAAAAGTAAATGTATACTTACCTATTAGTGACATTTAACAGTGTCTTCTATTTCTTTACATGGTTTTGAGTTACTATCTAGTGTCTTTTTATCTCACCTGAAAGCCTTCCTTTATATTTTTGTAGGGGAGGCTTTACTGATAATGAATTCCCTTCAGTTTTGTTTATCTGGAACGTCTTAATTTCTCCTTTGTTTTTTGGAGACTCCTTTTGCTGGCTATTCAATTTTTTTTTTTTTTGAGTACTGGAGTTTGAACTCAGGGCTACATCTTGAGCCACTCTACCAGCCCTTTTTTTGTAATGGGTTTTCTCCAGATAGGGTCTTGCAAACTATTTGCCCGGTTGGCTTTGAACCTCAATCCTCTGATCTCTGCCTCCTGAGTAGCCAGGATTATAGGCGTGAGCCACCAGCACCTGGCCAGCTATTGAACTCTTGGTTGGCAGGGTTTTTTTTTTTTTGTCTTTTGGTCCTTTGCATATGTCATTGTACTGCCTTTTAGCCTGCAGGGTTTCTGATGAGAAATCAGTTCTTAATCTTATGGAGGATCTTTTGTACATCACATGTCACTTTTCTCTTGCTGCTATCAAAATTCTCTCTTTGTCTTTTACAATTTGGCTATGATATGTGAGTCTCTTACGGTTTATCCTGCTTGTCGTTCATTGAGCCTCTCAGGTATGTATGTTCATGTTTTTCATCAAACTTGGCAAGCTGTTTCACCATTATTCCTGAAAGCCATCGTTCCTTCAAATTTTTTTTTTTGCCTCTTTCCATCCCTTTTCTCCTGTAACCCCATTACATTTATGTTGATGTGCTTGGTGACATCCCACAGGTCCCCCAGGTTCAGTTCATTTTTCTTTTCTTTTGTGCAGACTGAATCATTTCAGTTGCCTTATCGTCAAGTTGTTTGAGTCTCTTCTGCCCGCTGACATCTGCCATTGGCTTCTATTCCATCTGCCATGGAAGTGAACATTGAACATTTTCACTTTACCTTCTGTACTTGTAGGCTCTGTAATCTCTATTTGGTTCCTTTTTGTTTTTTAAAAAAAACAATTTCAATCTTTCCATTATTGTTACCTATCTGCTCATACACTGTTCTCCCAATTACCACTAATTCTTTCTCTGTTATTTCCCTTAGCTCATTAAATATATTTAAGACAGTTGGTTTCATGTCTATTACTAGTAATTCTGGTGTCTGGGCTTCCTTAGGAGTAATTTCTTTGAATTCTCTGTTCTGGTGATTTGGCCATTTTTTTTATTTTGCATAATTTATAATATTTTGTTGAAGACTGAATAATACAAGATGGTGAATAATGCAAGATGGTGCCTCTGAAAGTCAGATTCCCCTCTTTTGTTGCTTGTTACCTCTTTTTTTTTCCTTTGGCAGTACTGGGATTTGAACTCAGGGCCTCACACTTGCTAGGCAGGCACTCTACCACTTGAGCCATTCCTGCTCTCTTGTTGCTTGTTGAGGGCTGCAGATGTCCATTTGTAAAGTGATTTTTTCCAGACCATTTATGCAAAGTTTGTATTCTGTTCAGTGGCCACTGATAATTCTGGTCTCATGTCACTGTAGTCAGCCTGTGCCCTTAAAAAGAATTCCTTAAAGTGTATGTCAAAAGACAAACAAACAAACAAAAACTCAGCATGTGTACCTCTCTAAATCTTCTGATAGATCCACCAGGAAAGCTACTGCAGCCTGAAGTGGCAAAAGCAAAGGCAAGCTGACCCTGGGCCCTCAGGAAAATACCAGATAAACCAAAATGCACAACTCCAAATTTGTAGAAAAAAAACGGTCCCTTCTGCCAACTCTTGCTCCATCTAGCTGCTCTAGGAACACAGACACTGTCCTCAGCTGGTGGGACACTAAATGATTTGCCTATGCCTCTCCCTTCTTCAGGTACTCCTGTGATTGCTAATGGGTCCAATTAGGTTCCAGAGTTCTAAAATCATTGGTTCTTAAAGGTTTTTGTTTGTTGTTTGTTTTTCCTAACTGAATGATTGTTTAGGTGGAGGGACCAACCCCTGGAAGGTTCTATTCTGCCATTTTCCATAATGTCACCTCCTAGTCATTGTCTTTTCAAACAAAAGCTTTGTTGATTTAGTGTAAGACTAGCATCAGAGTGGCTGTGCCACCTGGTCTGTCTCCTTAGAACCTTCTGAAATAATCAGTAGCACTGGGTGGGAGTTTGATCAACTTGGGATGGTCTGTGTCCTCAACTCTGGTCCACAGGCTAGGACATCCTTTGGTATGTTATGATAATGATAAAAACCAAGGCCTAGAAACATCAAGGGACTTACCCAGGTAAGAGCCAGTGAGGGACAGAATCAGTCTTTAGATTCCAGCTGGGGACCTCATGCTCCTGTATCACCCAGGTGTTGCCTCACTACGTGGGGTTTTGGATGATCTCCTGCCACATACCCCACCCCAGCCAATGCACAGGACTGCTTCCTGTCCCTCACCAGCACCACACCCTTATTCCCCAACATGGCGGTGGCTTTTAGGCTTTGCCCCTGACGACAGCCCCAGACCTCCAGCCCCATCTGCAGTCAGAGACAAGTGCAGGGGCAGAGCAGACTCTGTGACTACTGTGTCCCACCACTGCCAGTTGGACCTGAAGCCTCAAGCCTCCAGACATCTCCATCACCAAAGCAGCTCCAAAGATGATTTCTGACCCCAGCATGTACTTGGCCCTGGAAAGTACCCTGTCTAGTCAAGAAGAATAAACTCTTAAGAACCTGGAGTCGTGATGACCTGGGCATGAATCCTAGCCAAGGCCCCTGTGGCAGGTGCATCAGTCTCCCCATAGCACACAAGACCACTGTAATCCTTGTCTAGGGTCTGTCACAGCCTCTGGAGTGTGGAAATCACTAATCACACACTAGCTGTGGCATTTGATCCTGGCATTCTCTGTTGGCCCAGGTCCCCCTCCTTTCTATCCCTGACATCCTGACCACAAACCACTACCCACTGCCTGATATCCTCCCACTCACCAGGCCCCTGACCTGCCTCTTAGCACAAAGGCCCAGCCAATTTCCAGTCTGTCCTGCAGTGAGCAAACACTTGCAACACTTGCTAACCTCCAGGCTCTGTTGCATCAGTGTACTTGTATTTGATGCCCAGCTGGTGCCAGGGGTGGGGGGTAGTGAGGGCACTCAGGGAACAGGCCAGTAGGAAGAGAGGCTGCCATTGTGGGATCCCTGACTCCTGGGCCTCACTTTCTTTCCCACTGACATAGGTCTTAGAGCTTCTGCACAAAAACAGTAGATAGAGCCGAACCTTTCTGGTGCTTTTTAACTTGGCTTTCTAATATTACTCCATTAATAACATTCATTACAGGATAATGTAAGAAATACAGATAAGCAAAAAAGGAAAATTAATTAAAATCACTCTTATTTCCACCATCAAGATAAGTATGGTTAACATTTTGCTATATATCTTCCCATGTGTATATTATCTGTATCATCTACACATATCTATGACAAAAATGGATCACACTATGTTTTCTAACTACTTTCCCTATGTTAGTCATTTGTTGCTATGTGAAAAAAAAAAAAAACTTCAAGACTTAAAGAATTAAAACAACCAAGACAGAGAAAGACAGAAGCCTAGCCTCCAAAGTCACATTCCATCATTTCTGTGTCAGTTACCTAGGCTAGACCTCTACAGGAGGGGAGAGACAGGACTCCACGGAGAGTCACTGGAGGGTGGCAGGCACATTCCCTTTAAACAGCATGATATGGACATATTTCCATGCCAACGCGAAAGATCAACCTTACCATTTTTAATGTCTACATATACATATGTGTAATTTATTTAACCAAGCCCTTGTAGTTGGATATAGATGTGTCCTATTTTTTTGATGTTAGAATGAATTATCTTGAATATCCATCACTAATCCTGTTATATCAGTTACTTGAGATAAATGAAAAAAAATCAAATGATGCCTGTGAGTCAGCTTGTTGAACAATGAGAGACAGGGGATACCAACCAGGACATAGAACAGAGTCCCTTCCAATACTCTCTTCTCTTTTTCTCCCCATTAAAAAGGGCATTGGTTCACAGCCTGAGGTAGTGGTACATCCCTGGAATCCCAGCACCTGGCTGAGGAGGATCATGAGTTTGAGGTCAACCTGGGCTACATGGTGAGACCCTGTCTCAAAAAAATCATGCAATGAGCTTGTCTACTGAGATATCCTTGTCCACTGTTGCAAAGCTTGGGGTTTGGCTTTCTTTTTTTTTAAGCAAGTTAGAAACAATATTCAGCCACATTCTTCAAACAGCCCTTGAGATACTGAAGACTCTTAAGTATCTCTGGTCATCCCTCATGAGTCATTGTCCCTAAGGCACTTTCCCTTCTAGTCCCCTCTTCCCTGAACAGGCTCCTCCAGTGTGGAACCACTCCCTCCTGCACTGCCCATACTTCATTCAGCATGGCTCTGCCCGTGGGTGTCACTCCCTGGCTATTGAGGCAGGACAGGGTGCTACTAGAATTTGGTCTTGGAGGCTTAGTCAATATGAGAATCTGGGCCACTTTCTGCCCCTCACAGGTGCTGGCAAATGAGAGGAGGTTGTCCTCAGGAAAGGGCTCTAGAGAAGGATGTATGTTGGTCAAAGTACAAACAGTCCAGCCAAACCAGAAAGGGGGCTGGCTTGCCTCTGACCCTGCCTTGCTCAACAATCCATTCCCACTTCCCAGAGACCAAAGCTGGAGGATCTGGGCCCTCCTTACCTATGTGTGGCTTGGCTCAGGAGAAGAGCAAGATCCTTGGTTCTCTGCTCCTTGGCAGGGCAAGTCCAGTAGACCAGCCACTCCAAACTCAGACATGAGCCCTGCCCCCACAGCAAACAAAGGCTCAGAGCCAGGGGCTGGGTGGTCAGTGACTAGTCACATGAGATCTGGTGAGGCCATCTTTGCTCTATTTTGGGAAAGGGATCAATCGTGTCAAGGGGTGACCACACTGGCCAGGGAGTCTGGCATTCTAACAAGGCACCCTCTGTACTCTGACCCACTTGCCTGCAGGTTGTTGCTAATTTTAGCAAGGCATGGCAGGTGCTGGCAAGTGCAGAATATATTGGGGTTACTCCTTGGGGAGCCTAAGGAAGGGTCTGGTGGGGGATGACCAAAAAGCAAGCCCTGGACCTGAGTTTTGCAGTACAAAACCTAATGATCTTCCCACTTTATTACTTATTGTCTTGGTTCAAGGCAATTTGAAGAGGGTCTATTATTGAATGAAGAGTCCTGATAGATAAATCAAGGAAGCCCTCAGGACCCAAACCTGCTTCTGCTTGTGGGTACACAGTGTCCCCTCCTGTACCCCACCATAGTATGAGACATATTCTCTGCAACAACTTTGGTCTTCCTACCACCAGCCTGCCCCTTCCTTCCCAAGCACCATGTAGAACCCAGGACTGTGTGAAGTACACATCTGACCATTCCACAGATGAAAGTCCATGGGGTTCCCATCTCTTCCAAGAGCAAGTCCAATCCCTCCTTGGTCCAGAGGAGGTCTTTCCTGATCTTGGCCCACCCCTACCTGGCTGATCCTCCCGCCCCACAGACAGTTTGGTGACACCCTTCCTTCACAAGTGCAGGGATAGAGGATGGACAGACTGGCTCCAACCCTCTCAACCACGATGGCCAGAGGATGTGGTGGCTTGGCTTGTAGCCCTGTCCCATGGCCCTTGTCAACCCTGACCCCATGTCGGCCTCCTTTGCCCTTCCGACCCTGCCCCTGTGCCAAGGAAGAGTATTTCAGCAGCTGCTCCCTGGGCCCTTTAGGGCAGAAACCCTGGGCCACCTGCCTTGGGCAACTCTTAGTCAAGCAGTCCTCACTTGCCACAGGTGGCCTCAGAGGCCACAGTTCCAGGCCTAAGCAGCAAGAGCATCTCTACCTCCCAAGTGCTCCCTCTCGGTCTCTCAGAAAGATGGCAACGGACCCCACAAAGAACCGAGACCAGACAGCCTTGACTCTGGTAAGGGCTCAGGATTGGGGCGCAGCCCCTAGGCCAGCATCTTTGGTTTTGTAGCATCCAAGTTGTAGGCAGGGCAGCCAGGCACTGGACCCCTTGGCGGAGTCATGCAAGTCTCTAGGGGTCCTGGATGTAGCCCCTCTTCCCACTCCCCCCCTCACTGGGGCTACCATGGTCTACCTCTGGAGGAAGCCTAGGGAACTTGCTTCTGGGCTGTCAATGCTTGGCCTAAGGCTTCTCCCACTGCTGTCTGACTCTTAGGGGATCCTTGTGGCAGTTTGGGGGAAGGGGGTTGGGACTCTCCTCTTAAGAGTATGTGGGTGGCCATACTAGGGTCACTTCATGCTTTTTCACAGCTGTTCCAGGACCTGAGAGCAGAGGGGGCCAGGCTTAGTACTGGGACTGGCTCTGAAGGCCAGGAGTTCAGCATTGTCCAAGAGCAGCCCTTGCCATTGGCCTGGTCCTCTGGGGTCCACAGTGTCCCTAGGCTATCCTCCCAGTGCTTTTTACTGTGTTCTGGGGTGGGATCTCAAAACCTGCTCTTTACATCCACCCCTCCCAGTTTGCTGTCTACCCTAGACACCCCAGTGACAGCATGCAGGACTGTGGCATTAAGGACATCTCCATATTGAGGACTTCCAAATGTACGTTTCCAGCCAGATGTTCCTCTGAACTCTGACTTCACTTGGGACAAATGTCCCCTGGGCAAGCAAATGGTTAGCAAGCCTTGATTCCCCTACATGCCCAACCCCAGCAGAGCCTCTCCTTCCAGCCACTTAAGCAAACCCGTGGCACCCTCCCACTTGCTTCTCTTCTCACTCAAGCCTCAAACTGTCAGCAAGTACATTTGCTCTGTAGACACTCACCACCTCTCCACCCTGTAGCCACTGTCCCCGCACCCAGATTGTGGGGACAGCCTGATGCCCCAGCTTTCACTTGCCCACTCTGCAGCCACTCTCACCCCAGCCCCACCTCTTCACAGTTGTCACAGTCACTTCCTTCTCACCTCAGTGCAAGTCCCCTGCCTGGTCCTAGGAAACATCAGCTGCTAACCTCCCTTCCCTGCTTCATCTCCTCCCACCCACCTGCCCCCGGTGTCACGTGATTCTTTCCCGTGCCCCCCCATGAGCAGTCTGTGTGCTCTTGGCTCCTCTCTGGGCTACCACACACCACACAGCACTGGGCATGCAGTGGGTATCTGCTGGAGAGATTGTGAGATGCCCTGCTGGCAAAGTGGGGAGACCTGAGGTAGGAAAAGTCCTGTGCTTGCTGTGGTGGTGGACCTTAATTCTGTGTCCTGTGACCTCTCAGGCATGGTCAGCCTTGTAAACTGGCAGGCTCCCAGGCAAGGGCAGGCTCTGTCTGTGCCTCTCTCTCCAGGCTATACCTGAGGTACTGGATGGCATCTCTTGGTTCCCCAGGCAGCACCCTCCTTTCGTAACCTGCTCAGGAAAGTCCCATAAACATGTACAGACACACGGTGCTAGTCTCATCAAGAGACCTGCATAGCCTGGGCCTGGGTTCAGGGAAGCACAGGAGGCAGGTCCTAGCGGGGTGGGTGCAGTCTCATAGCTGGTGCCTGGGTTCAAACCCCAGCTCTGCACTCCCATCTCTGTTGTCTTGGGGAAGGGTTTATGTGTATGTGTACATACAAATGGAGATAATCAAAGTGCCTGGGTCTCAGGGTGATTAAGGAATAGTGGGGAAGATCCCAGGGGTGCCCAGAGTAGGCCAGCCTACAGTGCTGAGAACATCCCAGGGAGGGTGTAAGGCAGACCACGATGCCCTTTCTTCTCTTCCCATGCCCACAGCCTTGAGGGTCGTGAGGCCACGCCAGGTTGGAGCCCCCTCTGGGCTACACACTGACCCAGTGCCAGGAGGATGGGCATTTCCAGGTCCAGGGCACCCTGGGGAAAGGACCTGCATCCTCCCAAGGGAGGCTTGAGGCTTGCCTTTGAGGAGAGTTGAGCCCCCAGGTGACTGTGGCCTCCAAATCTTCCAGAACCTGCCCTCCAACCTGCAGGAAGGAATGGAGAGTGGACATAAGGAGGTGTGTGAAGGAGTCTCTGGGACCCCTGCAGTGTGGATGGGGACAAAGGAACTCTGCAGTGCCTGGTTTGGGCAGGGCTCAGCATGGGGTCCTGTGACCAGGTGACTTGGGCCAGTTTCACTACTGGGGAAGGGGACAGGCTTCCCAACTTGCAAACCCATCTCCTTACAGCCCCAGTAAGAATTCAAAACTAGTTTGATAGATATACAGTCAAAAAATTCAGATTTTTCTGTAATAAGATGCCTACTTTAAATGGATTTTAAATGTTGGCAACAAATCTAAGCTTTTGATCTTGTTGTAGAGAACAAATCAGATCCACAGGCCAGATTTTTTTTTTTTACCCAGGCCAGATATTTATTTATTTGGGAACAGGTTTGGGCTCTGCTGAGGTCCTATCTCACTTCCTCACTGACACCCAGATAGGCTGTGGGGCTCTCCCTCCTTCCCTGTGAAGGCCACAGAAGGCCCTGTGGCAGGTGTTAGGTTGATATGAGGTCCCTGATGGTGGCTGACAGATTTTTTTTTGGGGGGGGGCAGGGATTTTTCTGCCACTATAGGGGATGACCCCATGTGCTTCCTGGGATGTGCTTACAAGAATCTGTCTCAGAATAGATTCTCAGAAGTTACTAGATCAAAATTAAATTTTAATAGAAACTCCAAATTGTTCTCCAGACAGCTGGTATCAATTTGCCTTCATGCAATGCCCAGATCCTCAGCTGGCACTCTGGCCTAGAAGCTTCACTCAGAGCTGGGGCTTTCCCCAGCCACTGGCAGTATCCCCATCACCTGGGTACAGAAGGTAAAAACTTGGGCCTCTCCCACACTCTATGGGCTTTGCCAGCCCCACCATACCTGTGATAACAGAAACAGCTGCCACCATTTGTCACCTTTTCACTGGGACCCTCCAAGTGCTGGGCAAGTTCTTGCTTCATTCCTGCCAGGCAGAGATAGCTGCTATTGAAACTCTCATCTATCTGACAATATAGCCACACTCTATAACCAGTCCCTCCTCCCCCACCCTCCCGAGACCTCAGTCTAATGTGTCCACTCTTCTCATGAAGAGCCTCAGGCTGAAGGTCAGAGTCCAGGCTCCCAGCTGCCAGAAGAGGCTATCAGGATGGAGGGGCAGGAATGGAGCCCATCAGGGCCAGACCCTTGCAAGATCAGCACTGCTTGTGTTAAAAGTCCACTGGTATCTTATAATAAATAGAGTCTCTCTAAACATTGTGTCTCAGGGGAGAAGTTCAGCAGGCTGGTAAGGTCTTCCTGCCAGTGGCACCATGTGGGTGGCGTTGGCATTGTGGCATGCTGGCTGTGTGTGCCTGCACGGAACTTCTGTAAGCCTTTCTCCATCTAGAAGATGGTGGAAAGATAGCTGGCCCCTCGTCCCTGCACTCAGCTTCGCCTGGAAAGTTGCAGGAATTCAATTCAGCAAATGTTAAATGTCACTACTGCTAGTTCCTGGCAAATTCTATATTTGCATGTGTAAGAAAAAAAAGGGCAAAGGATGTTGCTTTGGGGTCATCCTGGATTGTTGAGGACAGCCTGAATTGTTTCACAAAACACTGAGGATGTCTAGAGGGGCACCCCCAACATAGCCAGTCAGGGGTGGGGTGGGGGGGGTGAGGTGAGGGAGTTGCACTCCTACCCCACGCCCAGAGCAGCAGAACACCACCTACTTAGACAATGAGGGTTTTGATTCTGTGCCTTTTGTCAGAGCCCCTTGTCAGCCCCATTCTGTTCTGACTTTCCTGGGTTTAAATTTGAAGTGTGGGGTCTATTTAAGAAAAGTAGTTATTGGGTGGGGCACAGTGGCTCTGTTAGAAATGCCATTCCCAAACAGTGATCAAAGAGACACTCAGAGTCTCTCAGCAAGGCAAAAAAAAGTTTTACTTCTGCAGAAGGGTGTAACCACAAACCTGAGTCTGATAGGCAGAACATACTGAGTGAGCAGTCAGCTCAATTTTTATCTCTCTTTGCCCCTCACCCTGATGGATGGGTTTGGGTTCACAATCTTTGCAATTGGTTACTTAGAAAAGGGGGCATGTAGGGTAAGGGGGACCTTGAAGCAGGGAGAACAAGAAAATTCTTTTAAGCAATATTCATCTTTAAGCTAGCAGTTTGAGATTAGGACATGTGGTGACAAATAGCTCTTTGTCTGACCACAAGAACCTTGCAAGATCAAGCAGCATTTCACAAAGCATATAGGCAGCAATTCAGGGAGGTTAGAGGGCATCTACACAATGATAGTTATACATTAACTCCTTTGACAGAAAAGACCTGACTTTAGTTGATTCTCACAGCTCAAGCCTGTAATCCCAGCTACTTAGGAGGCAGAGATCAGGAGGATCGTACTTTGAGGCCATTCCAGGCAAAAGGTCCGTCAGATCCCATTTCAAACAATGGCTGGGCACAGTGGCACACACCTGTCATCCCCAGCTAGAGTGGGAGGTACAAATAGGAGGATCATGGTCCAAGCTAGCCCAGGCATAAAGGAAGACCCTATCTCAAAAATAAGCCACACGAGAAGGACTGGCAGAGTAGCCCAAGTGGTAGAGGGCCTGCCTAGCAAGCACAAGGCACAGAGTTTAAATCCCAGTACCATTAATCAAAAAAAAAAAAAAAAGAGGCTATTACTTGCTCCACAACCAGCACATGGTGTTGGGCAGGTCTGCCATCAATCTCTCTTCTCTGCCATCTATAGTATGCTTGCAGTCCTTTCCCTCCAGCCTTGTCTCCTTATGATCGCAAGATGGCAGGTACAATGTCAGTCACCACATCCTTACATGGATGTAATCACAAATTTAGGAGGGCAAAATCAGGCTTCCCTTTAACTGTCATTGACCAGAAGTGGGTCACATGTCCAATCGCCAACAAAATAGGATGGAATTGCTGTGCTTGGCAAAGCCTAACCATGGTTTGATGGGATACCTTGTCCCCTGCAAAATCTGGGTCCTTACAACTGAGGAAGAAGGGGCAAGTGACTGTCTTGCCTCCTGACTATAATTCAGAGCTTCTTCAGCCCCTGAGCTTATGTATAAGACAAAAAGAGTGCATGTTCTTATAAAGAGTGGATCCACAACTTTTATCGGACTGTGTTTCCTTTCCCTTTTTGTTCAAAATGAAAATATCTTTGTGATTATTTTTTCTTACCACTACCCAGAGATAACCAGTGTATCAACACAGCCTTTTCTCTACAAATATGCACAACTGTGCAAAGGGGAAAGACACAGCTGCCCACCTGCAGGGTCCAGCTTATTGGGGACACAAGAACAAAGCCGTAACTGCATTCATGTCCTGTCTTTCCACCACCATGTGGAGGGTGAATGGCCACACCTTGGCTGCCCACACTCATGGGAATGGCACTGTTGAATCTGAGCTGCACGTGCACAGGCCAGTCACATCAACAGTGACCTTCCTTCCTCTGGCTCAAAGCCTGCACACTGTGGATGGCCATCCTTTGCTAGCTAGCCAGATCCCTGATGGACACTGTGGTTACTCCCACTAGCCTGGCCTTGGCCAATATATTTCACAGTGCCCTGGAAGTAAAATGACTGGCTCTTTATGCAAGTAATGTCAGCTACCCATTCCCCCAACAGGCTCCAACCCTATCTCACCTTCACTTAGAGCCCTCCTCCTCCCCTTGCTCCCAATCTGAGGGGCCAAGAGAGGTGCTACAAGGTATTGAACAACCACCAGGGAGCCACTGAGGACTTAGGGTAATGGCCCAGATTCAGGACAGCACTGGGGTCCTCCAAGTTGACCACAGAGAAGTCACTGTCACCAGGATAGCTTCAGGGAGCAAAACCACCCTGCTCCCTAACGCTTGCCTCTCCAACACCTCAAGCTAATTGTTGAAGGACTGGTCTTGGAACTCTTTGACTTGGTGTGTCATCCTGGGCTTGGGGTCACAAGACAAAAGAAGATCCTTGGTGTGCGGAGTCTGCTGGTGACAGCCCCACTCAGGTGCTCTCATCCTCTCCCTGTGCAGGTGGAACAGATCCTGGCAGAGTTCCAGCTGCAGGAGGAGGACCTGAAGAAGGTGATGAGGCGGATGCAGAAGGAGATGGACCGTGGCCTGAGGCTGGAGACTCACGAGGAGGCCAGTGTGAAGATGCTGCCCACCTACGTGCGTTCCACCCCTGAAGGCTCAGGTACCTCAGGGATGGCCCCTCATCTGAGCCAGCTGTTGGCCAGGCCCTTCCAGAGGCTCAACTGCCCCCAAACAGGGCCACCTAGATGAGCAATGGCATCCCCAACTCACAAGGATTCTTGCCCTTGGCTCTGCAGGTCCAGCCTTGGGGTGCTAAAGCCCAGCCTGAAGCTATAAAACCTCAGGAAAACTGGCTTTTTTGTCTCACAATGAAAGACTTCTCTGTCGTCACTTGGGGGATCCCAGTACTATCATGAATCTGGGCCCTTACCCTGTGTCCTCAGAGGCTCCCTGGGCTCTGCCTGCCTTCATCTGAGGCAGGGGTTTTCCATTGACATCCCCAGTTCACCTCTGACCCCTCCCATAGCTTGCTTTAGTGTGTTGTCCCCCTCCCCATAGTGTCTGGACTGACAGCCCCTCATCTAGCTCCCCTGAAGGCCCCCTCTTGCCCTCTTCCTCTCCCTTGTTCCATGGTCAGCTTCCTGGGCTCCACTCAACCCAGAGGTGTCATGAGGCTGAGCATGTCTCCCTTTGCCTGCAGAAGTCGGAGACTTCCTCTCCCTGGATCTGGGCGGCACCAACTTCAGGGTGATGCTGGTGAAGGTGGGGGAGGGGGAGGCAGGGCAGTGGAGTGTGAAGACCAAACACCAAATGTACTCCATCCCTGAGGACGCCATGACAGGGACTGCGGAGATGGTGAGCATCTTGGGGGACTGGAAGTGATAGCTGGGGGTGGGGCCAAGGATTAGGTTAGTACTGGCAGGAGGGCCCACCCATCCACCAAGGACAGAGGCAGCTGTGGGCAGAAGGGCCACCTAGCCTCAGAGGCCCAGGAAGGCAGCTCAGAGAGCTAAGTGGACAGCCACTGGGCATGGCTAACATGTTCCAAGTCTCACAATCACTGTGTGGCCAGTCCAGTGTTGGGGACAGGAGGAGGTGAAGAAGAGTTAATGGCAGGTGAAGTGCCAGCCAGTGGCACCCAGTCCAATTTCCCAGAGAGAAAGCCAAAATGTAAGGACTTGGCAGCTGGAAAAAATTCTTGTCCAGCCTCCTGTAGCGGCTGAAGTACATCCCTCCCCACAGGCCACACTTTGCCCTCCAACTGGCACATGCCAAGAGGGATGACAATAGCCACAATGTCTGCCCAGGAAGCAAGTCTCCCTGAGCAATAGATCAATCCCTGAGGAAAGGTGGGCAAAATCAAAGCTACAGACATAAGGTGAGGCCATTTCCCAGAGGAAGAGGCTGCCTATGGCTGCCTAGCCCTCAGTACAAGTTCAGCTTGCTATCTGTCCATGGGAGTGGGTATGACTTGAGGCAACAGGGATGGCAGGGACACTTGCCTGGTCCATTTGCAGAACTCAGCAATGCCCAGTCCTGTGGACAGGCCCACTTGAGGGAGATTGGGGCTGGTGGCCAATCAGGGGTCATGTGGCCAGAATACCTGGAAGTAGAAAAAGAGACAGAAATCATCATTATGACCAGGACTGTGCCTCCACCCAGAGTTTCACATGACATTCAGGCCTGAGGATGGACCTCACTGAGTACAGCAGGAGGAGGGGGTCTAGGCTGAGCACACCAGTCATCGTGCCCTAATGGCTTCAATCTGTAGAGCTCTGCGTCTGAGCAGGCACAGAGACCCCTACAAACAGCAAGAGGGGAACTGCAGACAGGCCTGGCATCCAGTGGCAGGTTCTAGGTCCTGATGTCTTAGGACCCCCAAGGAACACATTGGCCTAGGCCGCAGGGAGGGTGGTAGCTGGTCCAGCCCTGGCTCAATGGCCACTTTGGTGCATCTCCTAGCTCTTCGACTATATCTCTGAATGCATCTCCGACTTCCTGGATAAGCATCAGATGAAGCACAAGAAACTACCCCTGGGCTTCACCTTTTCCTTTCCTGTGAGGCATGAGGACATCGATAAGGTGGGCCAGGCAGAGGGGAGGGTGGATGACTGGGTAGATATGTACCCCAGAGGAACTATGTCTCACGCTGCCTTCAAATGCAGCCTCTTTCTCACCCCATGCTGGGAAAGAGCACATACTCAGAAGGGAAAAGAGGGAGATTCAAATTGTGACCTGTCACTTCCTATCTGAAGCTTTGGAAAATAAGCATGTTATCAGCTGATTCTTACCATGTGGCAAAGCCTCCCAGGGCCGGGAGTTGTGTAATACCATCACCCCACTACAGATGAGAGAGGAGACAGGCTAAGCAACTTGCCCATGGTGGGAAGTGACAGCTAGCTGTTGAGTGGGGTTCTAGCTTGCCACAAACCACCATGACACCTGTGGCTGAGTCACAAGTATGAAGAGACTGAGATTCTACCTCATCTGCAAGCTTGCAAGTTAGCCTGCCAGTTACATCTACACACGTACACACACACACTATACATGTACATACATAAAATGTGGGGCCTCTGTGTCAGACACAAAGCCAGGTCATTTGTTCAAGGCAAAAGTGACCGGCAGAGCAATGGTTTTCCAAGCCCCTGTACACACAGGAAGGGCCAGGAGTTCCTCTTTCTGCAGCAAGGTACATTATAGGAAAGGAACCCAGCTAATATATAGCACTTATACATGACCAACCTGTACTCTGGTATATCTCTGAGCTTTACTATCCAACATTCTTGGCCTGCATGGGGCTGGGGTGGGATATAGCTTGGTGTTAGAGCACTTGCCTAGCATGCTGGAGGCCCTGGGTTCAATCCCGATCACTGAAAAAAAAAAAAGGAAAAAATTCACATTGGATTGTTAAACTGACTGGAACCCACTCTTGTAGAAATGTATTTGTGGCATCGTCCCTAGCACCTTTCAACTGTAAAGTAGGATACATGTGCCTGTGGCTCAGGAAGCAGCTGGTTTAGGGCTGTAGCTCCCTGCCCAAGGCCAGCAACCACACAGTCTTCCTCTCCCCACAGGGCATCCTCCTCAACTGGACCAAGGGCTTCAAGGCCTCTGGAGCAGAAGGGAACAATATTGTGGGGCTTCTGAGAGATGCCATCAAACGGAGAGGGGTGAGGACACCTTTGCCTGCCCTGGTGGCCTGCCCTGCATCCCCACCCCCACACCACAGGACCCTCTCCCCACCTCCATCCCTGAGGCCTCTGTACTTCTTGGCAGGACTTTGAGATGGACGTAGTGGCAATGGTGAATGACACTGTGGCCACGATGATCTCCTGCTACTATGAGGACCGCCAGTGTGAGGTCGGCATGATTGTGGGTAAGAGCTCCTTGTGCCCTGCCCCTGCCTCATCCAGGCCGCACAGGTGCCCTTCAGGTTCAGGGCCAAAGTACTAATGACCAGTGACAGCGTCTGGTGCCTTGGGGGGGTAGGCTGGTGGGAAGCACACTAGCACCATACGGCATCAGATGGCTCGCCAGATGCCCACACGCCTGGCACACCGGATGTAATTAGAACACTTTATTCGGTAAATTGACCACACTGGGCACATTTGTCCAAGTGGAAAAGAATAAGCAAAAGTGGCGTCACCTGTAAAATCTTTCCTGCAGCCCTCCCCTCCCAGCCTGGGGCAGGGGACTTTCCCCAGAATGTCTCAGAAGTTCCTGAGGTCCATATAGAAACAAACAATCCAATCATATCATTGATTTACTATGCACACAGGCGTTTATCTGGTCTCCCTAGGCCCTGGTTACCCACATTAAAGTCATTTAGCCTTCAAAACCAACTATGAAATGTCATGTATTAGAGTTCATAGGTTCCTATCTGAAATTACATTTGCCCCCTAGAATAATATATGTTATATAAATATCCATTTTTATTCACGTGCATACACATAAACATTATAAATATATGTATACCTATCTTTTAGGCTCCAGCCTGACTCACTTGGTCTCTCTTCTGTTTCCTACTTTGTTTACCTTTATGCTCACCTTCCAGATGGAAAGTCCAATATCTATATATGAGCCCCACTTGTCCCTGGCTGTGCCACCCCCCTTCAGTCCCCTGCCCTCTCCTGCAGAGCTGCCTGGGAATCCAAGACACTTCAACCTGAATTCTCACCAGGTCAAGCTGCAGCTGCTCTGCCCAGGCACACCCCTCCTAAGGCACCCTTTGGTGGCCCATGACTCACATCTAACCACAAACATCCTTGGTGTTTAAAATCACCAGTGTTTAAAGTCATGCTTGCAATATTTACCAAGCTCTAAAAAGACAGAATTTACACCAACGCCCAGATACCAGGTTTCTTTGTTTTGTTTTGTTTGCTTTTTGAGATACTGGGGCTTGAACTGTGGGGCTCACATTTTGCAAGACAGGCGCTCTACCACCTGAGCCAGTCCACCAGTCCTTTTTTGTGTTGGGTATGTTTGAAATGGGGTCTCAAAAACTATTTGCCCGGGCTGGCTTGGAACTTCAATCTTTCTGATCTCTGCCTCCTGAGTGGGTAGGATTACTGGCGTGAGCCACTGGTGCCCAGCTGTTTTGTTTTTTATTAGAAGGTCAGGTATCACCTATCCCTAATTTCTACAGAGCAGAGCTGACCTGTGTTGCAGGGCTGTGCGGCCCATGCGGTTATGTTCTGTATGATGCTCTGCCACCACCATCAAAACTCTTAGCAATTTTACTGATACTGGAGTGTTGTTCCCGAGTTTGTGTCCTGGCATAGGTGGATGATTGAAGACACCGGGCCAGGAGCTAAGAATTAAAGCGAGCACAAAGTTTATTAGAAGGATAGCAAAGCACGTGACGGGTGGGACTTAGTGGAAGAGCTAAGCCAAAGAAAGGCCGAAGTCTAGGAGATGATACAGGGCACTGCCTGGCTTAGGCCCAACAATTCTACCTTGAAATTATGTGTTTGGTTGGTGCCCAGTCAACTTCTCATTAATCTGACCACCTGTCTGTCCCTTTCCTTATCGAACTGGACATTCCAGGTGGGTCTGGTCAGCTCATCCTGGCCTTGGAGTTCTGTCCAACTCATCCTGGTCTTGGGGCCTACTACCCACCTGGTGCTGCTGCATCTTGTTATTTTGGTAAGGGGCTTGTTATTTCTCTGAGAAGCCCATTGTTTCCCACGGCTCTTTAGATGTCTGTCTTTAAAGATGCTTCTCTGTCTCCCTTATCTAGGAGAAAGACCTCTGTACTTTATTAACTGGGTGAGAAGCCCACTGTTCATGTCTCCTAGATGTCTGCTTTTAAGGATGTCTTCCCGTCTCCTTTATCTAAGACAAAGTGACTTCTGCCATCTGTTCCCTGTACATTCCCAGGGTCACTTCTGCCGTTTATTCCCAGGGCCACTTCTGCCATTTATTCCCAGGGTCACTTCTGCTGTTTGCCCCCTTCACCTTTGCTCCCATCACATTATGACCAAAGGACTCCACATTTTCACTTTGCACAGAGCAGGGCACAAGACAAACTCTGCAGCCAATCCTGCCTGCAGAGGCCTCAGAGCTGTTCCAAGGGCCCATGTGGTGCCTCCAAACAGGACTTAGGAAAGAGGGCTTTCATGGGAAGTGCCAGAAAACATGAGCGGAGCACAGACAAGGTAAAACCATAGGATCCCACCTCCATCTCTAAGCAAAGCACGCTGGCACACCCTGTTTTTTTCCATCCTCCCAACCACCCAGGTAACAGGTGGGGAAGGTGATACCATTGCCTTTTAGAAAAGGACAGCCAGAGAGTGGCCCATCCAGACTGGTGTCCTGAGTCACACAGCCAGCCCAGGCCCTCCAGTCCCCTCCACACTCCAAAGTTCTTGTTGCCTAATGTACCCCCTTCCTGCAGGCACCGGCTGCAATGCATGCTACATGGAAGAGATGCAGAACGTGGAGCTGGTAGAAGGGGACGAGGGACGTATGTGTGTCAACACTGAATGGGGTGCCTTCGGGGACTCGGGTGAGCTGGATGAGTTCCTGCTGGAGTATGACCGCATGGTGGACGAGAGCTCCGTGAACCCCGGTCAGCAGCTGTAAGGACACCAACCCCTGCCTCTCCCCACCCCTGTCCAGCAGCAGACGAGAGAAGCCCTGCCACTGGAGAGCATGGCTTGTTTTTAAGCAGCTCTGGGAAAAAGCAACCCGACCATCCCTCTGGAATCTCTTTGTTCACCTCAGTCAGAGCTGCCCCTGTGAACCCAGAACAGTGAGGTGTGAAGGTGTAATCATGGTAGATAAGGCCTCACCTCTCTGCTTCCCACAGTTGAGCTGGGACCCAGAGAAGGCTGAGACCTCTGAGAGGTCCCTTATCAAGGTTTACTGGGTTCAACCCAGAGTTCCCCAAAGCACGGATTTCTCCCTATTCACAGAATGAATATTAGTATTTTGTGGGATGCTGGAGGTTGCAGAATACACAGAGCTTGTCATTAATCATGGCCACCAGTTGGCCACCCAGTTGGTGCCAGACCCATGCTAACTATTGCTTCCTGAGCTCCATTTCAGACGTTTACAGACCTCTATGAGGTCATTAGTATTAAAAGCATATCAAGATGAAAATATAGGAGCTCACAGATCAAACAAGAATGTGCCAGGCTGTGACGTCCCTCACATTGTGTGGGAGAACTAAAGTCACAGGCAGCATGCTGACACAAGGCCAGCAGCCAGTAAGATTTCAGAGGGACTGGGTGGGTGTCCTCAACTCTCTGTCCCTTTCCTGCACTGAGCCCAGCAGCAGGGCTCCCTTGACTGAGTCGAGAACATGCACGACGTTGTGCGGGTTTACAAACGAGTGAGAGGCCCGCGACCTAGACCCTTGGGTTCGGAGGGGAGAGGAGGCACAGCGCCCCACGTGGTCACCTCGTAACCGGAATGGGGTATGGTGGGGACTTCCCCTGCGGACCAGCTGTCGTAACCGGCCGCCCTGTGTGCGTGACCAGGTACGAAAAGCTCATTGGCGGGAAGTACATGGGCGAGCTGGTACGGCTCGTGCTGCTCAAGCTGGTGGACGAGAACCTGCTGTTCCACGGGGAGGCCTCGGAGCAGCTGCGCACACGCGGCGCCTTCGAGACGCGCTTCGTGTCTCAGGTGGAGAGGTGAGCTGAAGGGGCGGGGCCGATGACGCAATGGCAGAGGCGGGCTCAGGGGGCGGGGGCGGGAGGGTGATCGCAGGGGAAGGAGATAGGAGTGGGATCGACGCAAAGGCAGGGGCAGGCTCAGGGAGCGGGGTGGGGCAGGTCGTAGGGGGCGGGGACGGTGACGCAAGGGCAGAGGCGGGCTCAGTGGGCGGGTCCGGGGTGGTGAGTCTCATGGGGCGGGGACATGGGCGGGGGTCGATGGCGCAAGAGCAGGGGCGGTCTCAGAGGCGGGTCCTGGGCGTGTCGCAGGGGGCGGGGATAGGGTACGTGTCTCAGGGAGCGGGGCCGATGACGCAGGGCAGGAGCGGGCTCAGGGGGCGGGGAAATAGGCGGGTCAGTGACGCAAGGGAAGGGGCGGACTTAGGGGACGGGTTCGGGAGGGTGATCGCAGGGTGGATCGGGGCGGGGCCGATGACGCAAGGGCAGGGCCGGGCTCAGTGGGCAGGGCCGGGCTGAGTCTCAGGGGGCAGGTACATGGGGCGGGGGAGTCGATGACGCAAGGTCAGGGGCGGACTCAGGAGCGAGTCCTAGGCATGTCGGAAGGGCGGGGCCGGTGACGTAAAGGGCAGGGGGCGGAGGCACAGAAGGACTTGAGGCAGGGTTCTAGGGAACGCAGAGTATCAGGCCAGGGAACCTGGGGGGAACGGGAGACTGGGGGCGGAGTCCCCGACGTCAGCTGTCCCAGTACACTGGTCCTTTCCCCGTGGCTGCCCACTTGCTGGAGACATCATCTCACTTCACCCACCCAACAGCCCAAGTGCGACATTGTTGTCGCCCCCACGTCAGGATTGGTCAGCAGTCCTGATCAGGTGACTGAGGGTCCCTGGCAGAACCCTCTCTATTCCCCTCTGGAGCTCAAACTTGTCCATACGCTTAGGCCAGGTGAGGTGGGTAGGGCCGTCCCCACTTCTCCAGGAAGAGACAACGGCTTGGCCCGGGGGAGGGAGGGATTCCCCTCCGTGACCGCCCTCCCTTGTCCTGCCCTGCAGCGACTCAGGTGACCGCAAGCAGATCTACAACATCCTTAGCACATTGGGGCTGAGGCCCTCGGCCACCGACTGCGACATCGTGCGTCGCGCCTGCGAGAGCGTGTCCACGCGCGCCGCGCACATGTGCTCCGCCGGGCTGGCGGGCGTCATCAACCGCATGCGCCAGAGCCGCAGCGAGGACGTGATGCGCATCACCGTGGGAGTGGACGGCTCCGTCTACAAGCTGCACCCTAGGTGAGCCCCGCTGCCCTGGGAAGCCTCTCCTGCGCCAGCTACCCCTGGGCCTGGATGCTGCCAGGGGGAGGGGTGGTGAGGTGTGGAGGGTGGGGAGAGAGATGGCAGCCGTGTCCTCTTCTTCAGCTTCAAGGAGCGGTTTCACGCCAGCGTGCGCAGACTGACGCCCAGCTGCGAGATCTCCTTCATCGAGTCAGAGGAGGGCAGTGGCCGGGGTGCGGCGCTGGTCTCTGCGGTGGCCTGCAAGAAGGCCTGTATGCTGGGACAGTGAGCGTCAGGCCACAAGGACAGAGACCTGGGCTCTATGGGGATTTCGCTCCCCACACACAAGTGCTCCTAGCCGCCTGAGGCAGGAGGCCTCCCATCCCATTGCCATCCCTGGAAGATGGGGAGACGCCCCTGGGAGCTAAGAAGGCCTCAGCAGAGTCAGACGGTGGGACAGACCCAGGGCCCTGACTGGGCAGGGGCAGGAGCAGAGACTCCAAAGCCTCTCAGGTTACTTGCTGGAATCAACTACCCAGAAGGGAGTTGCTCACTCAGGATGTTGCTACATTTGTACACTACCTGTCTCTCACAGCTGTGGGCCTGGCTTGCCACCCTCCCCTTCCCAACAAGGGAGTGCCCTGTGGACCCTACTGTGGCCTGGCTTTCCTGAGAACTCACCCTGCACGGGGAGGCAGCTCCAGCAGCTTGGCCAGACCAGTCCTGAGCCCACAGGACAGTGAGGGCTGCTGGTCATCCAGGCTTAGTTTTTTGTTTTGTTTTGTTTTTGTTTTTGTTTTTACTTGCCAGGGGCTCGAGAGGCCCAGTTGGCATGGGAGAAGGGCCAGTTGCACAGAGGGGGTCTTCCGCGGCCACAAGCGCCCCTCCCTCCCAGGTTCTTTCCTTCGCATACTCCCACCAAAATGGCTTATGATTCTGAGATGGACCCTCCTAGGAGACTTGGGAGGACACAGCCTCCAAGCCCCTGCCACAAAGGGCCCACAAAAGGGAGGAGGCTCACCTTGCACCATTAGGAGCACACCCCCACCCCCAGGCAGAATGGTGTCTTCAGCTCTCACATCACTGGTCCAGGAAGAAACACCCAACAGCACCAATCACACCTCCAAGGGACCACTCAGGCCCCCACTGTCATCTTTATCAGGCTTTCCTGTGTGCCACACCACGCTCCTATACCTAACTTGGGACTGTGTGGGGTTTTTAATTAAATATTTTAAAAGATTTGAACATGGGCTGTCCACCGTTCTTTCATGTCTGTGCATAAGGATCGTGGAGAGGATATAAAAACAGACATTTTTGTGTGCACACAGATGCTTTTGGAGACCAGGATGTATTTTGGAATTTACTGTCCCCTCCAGCCATCTATACCCAGAGGAGTGTGAAGAGTGACACACTAGGCTGCATAAATGAGGATGGAGTGATATGGGGGAACTAGAGACACTGGACAGCACACTGCTGGGCCCAGGCCCCTCCCTGGCCATGGGATGTGTGCCACATGCAGGGAAGGATTACCAAGTTAGCTGGGGGGTGGGGGAGAACTGGTTCTGCTGCAGGTTGATCTCAGCAGGATCCTGTCCCCTCAGTGGAGGCCAGGGATACAATTTCTAATGTCCCTTCAGAGGCTCCTGTCAGTGAAATAGCAAGCCTAATAATAAGGGCTAATGCCACCTTTATGTAGCATAAACACAGCCATATATAAATGCATATGATCTGAATGTGTGCTCACTTCTTAGTGAAATAACCCAGCAAATCAGACAGTTATTCTTTGCTTCATTCAGAACATAGCCCAGGGGCTGACAGTGGCTCAAGTGTAGAACACCTGCCTAACAAACACGAGGTCCTGAGTTCAAACCCCAGCACCACCAAAAATGCACAAAACAAATGAACAAAAACAGAACAGAATCCAAAGTTGTGATTTTGGACTAACTTGTGCTCATGTTTGAACATTTACAAATATATATATATGGAAAGATTTTAATATAAATGGCTTTTCACTTCTCTTTCATATTATAGTTTAAGGCATTGATTTTTTTAAGGGTCTGTATAGGTAGATCACACATCTGAAGTGAAATAAATCAAATAAATTTCATCTCTAGACAGTAAAGGAGGTGTTATAAAATGTACAAAAGGGAGCCTTGGATCTGATGGGTGAGACTGCTGATAGATTGGGCCTGGCATAGCTGGACTGGGGTGAAGGTAGACAGCGGGTTCTGCCAGGGGGCCACTCACTCCACATTCCTTAGCTCCTCTGCAGCACCAGGGCCCTCACGCTGGCAGGGTTGCTGCTCTAGAACAGCAGAGGGCACCCAGGCCTCTCAATCCACACTCAGCACCACCCTAGGGGCCCTGTAACACATTTTCTTCTGAGCCCAGGGGAGGCTTCATTCTCCAAAAGCATCATGCAAAATGGCTATATGCCAGGACCTCTGGGTACAGATGTTGACCAGGCAGCCCAAAGAGAAGTTTGTGAAGGAGGTGGGGTTGAAATGGGGCTTTCAAGATAGCAAAACTCCCAATACAGGAGATGGGAGTGTCCCAGCACAGCAGGCAAAGGGACAGAGGCCAGGAAAGCTGTGGATGGATCTTTTTCACACACACACACACACACACACACACACACACACACACACACACTCCTGGCCTCCCACCAAGAATTGCCCCAAAGCCAAACAAAACATTTTGCAAGGCTCACAGCCATCTCAGGTTCCCTCTAACCCTTGGTCAGCAGGAGAAGAGCCCAAAGCCAAGGCTGTTCACCAAAACCTGTGCAAATCTGGGCATCATCCTCAGTTTGATACATACCTTTTTTTTTGGTGTTACTAGGGATTGAATTCAGGACCTTGCACTTGCTGGTCAAGTGCTCTCCCACTTGAGCCATGCTTCCAGCCCCAGATTGCATCCTCAAAAACAGTCTCCTAAACCAGGAGGGTCAGAACTGTACTGGCCAGGGTCTGGCCTGGACCTGTAGGAGGGACAATCAGACGAGGAGTAACAGAGACCCTTTGTCAGCACCTAGCATGCTAAGAGCTTTGAGTCTCTCTGCTCTGGGGAGACGTGGTACCTGGCCAATGCAAGATGGCTGGATCCTGGGTTGTTACACTTCAGGGACAGGAAGACCACCAGGAATGTGTCTGGAATCTGCTTGGGGCCCTTGTTCTCCCCTATCCCAGTGAGGCACTGCCAAGTTTGGCCCTGTCCTCTGTTCCTGTCCTTATTTGGAGTGCCAGGTGATAAGGATGAGACATAAAGGGGAACTGGCAGCTCGAGGATGCAGCCTGACCACTGCAGATAGGATGGTGAGTGCCTGATGAGAAATGAGAGGCCAGTAGGGACTGGCCTTTGGGCTGGGAAGGGACAGAGCCAGGGCCTTCTGTGCCTGCTTTGGGTACAACGAGGTAGTCTCCAGAGGTGGAGAGAGAACCCTCACCCTGGCTCTCTTGGGAGTGCTCTGAGGCTGGGCAGAGTGCTCTAATCTAGGGAGAGGACCCCTCTCTCTTATGATGTTGCAGGCCAGCAGAAAGGCAGGGACCCGGGGCAAGGCCACAGCCACCAAGCAGGCTCAACGGGGCTCTTCCAATGTCTTTTCTATGTTTGAACAAGCCCAGATCCAGGAGTTCAAGGAAGTGAGTGCCCCACCCCCAACAGCCTCCCACTCCATTGGAACCCTCTTCTCTGTGGTTGATGACCCTGCCTTTGTTCTTCACACCACACAGGGATCTCCCCTCTCCTGCCTTCCCTAGCGCGGGGGTGGTGGGGAGGGGAGTGTCCTCCTGAGGTCCTGCTTCCTCACAGGCCTTCAGCTGCATTGACCAGAACCGAGACGGTGTCATCTGCAAGTCGGACCTGAGGGAGACTTACTCGCAGCTGGGTATGTGTGTTCACCTCCCACCTGGCCCACCCTGCCCTCCCCAGGGACTCTGCTCAGATTGAGAACAGCACCCTGCCCCTCTTCTCACTCCTCTGGTCTCCTCACACCTCCCTCCCCCAGTCTCACTGGAAAGCCAAGGAGGGCGCACCCAGGGGCCCTCTGTTCATCTCAGGCTCCCCTGTCACAGGGAAGGTGAGTGTCCCAGATGAGGAGCTGGATGCCATGCTGCAGGAGGGGAAGGGCCCCATCAACTTCACCGTCTTCCTCACGCTCTTCGGAGAAAAGCTCAATGGTGAGCCTGGACAGTGAGCCAGAATTCTGTTGGAAGCCTCATGAGCCCCATGTGAGACCCACCGAAACCCACCTGAAACTGCCTGAACCTTGTCTGGGTGCTGCCTGGCCGTGGCCCACCCAAAGAGTGTGGGGTACACCCCACAGCATGCTGGGCCCTGATCACCCTAATGCTGATTCAGGGTCAGGAAATGTCCTGATTTCCAAATCTCAGTCTCCCAGCAAGGCCAACCCACCTCAGGAAAACAGCCACTCCCAGACCCTCTGATCCCCTTCTCTGGGACATGGAGAATTCCCACACTCTGGGTTCCCCCTGGGTGGGGCATGGGGGCTGGAGATATGAGTGATCACTTGGCTGCTGTGGCTTCCAGGGACAGACCCGGAGGAAGCCATCCTGAGTGCCTTCCGAATGTTTGACCCCAGTGGTCAAGGAGTGGTGAACAAGGATGAGTAAGTGTGAATGCCCTCACTCCCCATGAGGGTCACCGTGGGCAGACAGAGAGGATGGGGGCGGGGGCAGCTTGTGCAGGGGGCTACCTGAACCTCAGGCCTTCTCTGTACTTTGGCGGGTGGCCAGCCTTTCCTTAAGCTATGGCCACCGTCCCTCCTGGCTCAGCCCTTCCCACTCCCTCAGGTTCAAGCAACTTCTCCTGACCCAGGCAGACAAGTTCTCTCCAGCTGAGGTGAGGATCCCTGACCCTGTCAACACCTGTCCCCAGGTCCTCCCCAGCAGGGCACTGGGAGGCCTCATGACCCAAGGGCTCAGAGCCCAGCCCTGGTGTGGTACAGGCTGAGAGGGTGATGGGAATTTTCTGAAGGAGGTGCCATCCCTATGAGACCTGAAGGGGTAGACGTGGAGTCAGAGCGGGCCCATTCCTGTAACCAGGGTGGGCCCTTTGACACCTGGCCCCCATTTGGGCACACTGCTCAGTTTGCCCAATGTCAGCCAATGGAAAAAGAGTTTTGGGTTTGGGGTTGAAAAGACTGAGGCCCCAAAGCCCAGTTCCAAGGGCAGGGTGAAGGGTCACAGGGCTTCTCAGGCCATGCCTCTGTCTGGTGATACCCCCTGCAGGTGGAACAGATGTTTGCCCTGACACCCATGGACCTGGCAGGCAACATTGACTACAAGTCCCTGTGCTACATCATCACTCATGGGGATGAGAAAGAGGAATAGGATGCTGGCAGGGGGGACCTCAATAAAGTGTTGCTGAATTAGAACTGTGGTGTTGGCTTGTCTGTGACAGATGGGGTGGGAACCAGCTAAGAAGGGTCCCAGGGGCCAGTGCAGGCCTCATTGCCAGAAAGACCACCACACGCCCCAGCTCACTTCAATTCACTCTGCACCAACAAGGGAAGTAGAAGCCACAATCATGCCCAGTTTATAGATGACAACACTGAGGCCCAGAGCGATGAGCATCTTGCCCACAGCCGAACTCCTGGAAAGGAAATGGGATTTGAACCCACCTCCAGGAAGCCAGGGACAAGCCACAAGGTAGGCACCACCAGGTCCTGGAAGCTGTGCAGAAAAGAGGCCCCTTGCATACTCTGCCCAACAGCTATATAGACTGACCCACTGCCCACTCCCCTCTTGGCACTCCGGCTCAGGTGGGCCCTGTGGTAAAGCGCTTGCCTAGCATGTATAAAGAGGCCCTTGGTTCAATACACACAATCACACACACACACACACACACACACACACACACACACACACACACACACAAAATGCAAGTGAGGAAGATGACATTGTGGGAAATGGAACACCTGAGGGAGGCAGGGCCAGAAATGCATGCAAAGAAAATACCAGAAACTGGCCCTTGCCTTGTGAGCCCTTCCTATAAGGTAGTGTAACAGGATCATACAGCTGGAGAGGGGGGAGGGGACTGCTCCAACAGAACTTTCCTTTTTTTTGGTGGTGCTGGGGTTTGAACTCAGGGCTTTGCACTTGCTAGGCAGGCTCTCTCACTTGAGCCACGCCCCAGCCTTTTTTTGCTGTGGTTATTTTGGAGAAGGGTCTCACTTTTTTGCCCAGGCCAGCCTGGACCACAATCCTGTTATTTTACACTGCTGGGATGACAGGTATGCACTACCTTGCCCAGCTTTTCTCTGTTGATATGGAGTGTTGCAAATTTTTTTTGGTCTGGACTGGCCTCTAAACATGATCCTCCTCATCTCGGCCTCCCAAATAGCTAGGATTGCAGGTGTGAGCCACCAGTGCCTGGCTTCCAGCAGAGTTTTGAGTTGTCCCCATCTCCCACCTCATCTGTAGGAACCAAGGACTACAGGGAATGGGTGACCCCAAAACATGCAAGGGAAAAGCAGACAGAGAGAGACAGAGAGGCAGTGACAGATTGGCCAGCCCAGAGCTAGGTAGCAGCTCCCTGCACCTTTCCTTCCCTGTTGGGAGGGGAGAGGAGGTAAGTAAGAAAAAGAATGAGCTGCCCACCATTCCTTTCACATAGAGAGTGGTTCAGTGCTGATTTTTGTCAGGGAGTTGGAAATAGCACTACTAAGAGGAGTCTTGAGTTTTGAAGTACTCACAGCAGTTTGCATTTCTGAGAATTGGTCATGAAAGTCATAAACCTGCCTGTTGTTTCAATCCAGAAAGCAGCCCAGCCCACCCTGCCAAGCACCCTGAGAGGGACAAGCTGAGTACAGGGACCTGTCCTGATCCTATGGCAGGTCTTGCTTGTTTCACAGAGTGAGAGATAAGTTTGCAATCTGTGTCTATAGAATGGAAATTGTGGAAGACTGAAATGGACAAAAAAAGATTATGGGTGGCTGGGCATGGTGGTTGATGCCTGTAATCCCAGCACTTGGGAGACAGAAGCAGCAGAATCGTGAATTTGAGGCCAGCCTGGGGTTACACAGTGAGACCCTGCCTCAAAGATAGGTGTCTGACTATTAAATAAGGTCTCTGCACATTTCATCATCCTTGAGTGATTACACAGCTCTGAAGGTTGTAGAAAACTAGCAGCAAGACAATAACTACTGTCCACAGAATGCGAATAAGTGTCCAGTGGAAGCCAGTTGATGTTCCCATCTGCTTTGTGAAAGAAGCCAGTCCTGCACCTGTTAACCAGATTCATCTGAACATTCCCCACTATCTACACAAGTGGGGGTGCTCTTTGCATTTGCCTCTTTTTTTGTGTTTCTTTTTTTTTTTTTTTTTGTGGGTTTTTTGAAGATAAGATCTCACGAACTATTTGCCCGGGCTGGCTTTGAACCACTGGCGCCCGGCTTGCATTTGCTTCTGAACCAACTGTAACATCTCATTGGTTCCCTCATGATTAACAAATAAGTTGGGCATGGTGGCACACCTGCAATCCCAGTGTCTCAGGAGGCAGAGATCAGGAAGATCATAGTTCAAGGTTAACCTAGGCAAAAAGTTAGCGAGATCCCCATTTCTATCCATAGCTGGGCATAGTGGCCCATGCAGGTCATCCTAGCTACAAGGGAAAGATAAATAGGAAGATAGCAATCCAGGCTGGCCTAGGCTAAATTCAAGACCCTATCCCAAAAAATAACTAAAGTGAAAAGGTCTGGGAGTGCTCAAGTGATAAGAGTACCACCCTGGCAAGCACAAGGCCCTGAGTTCAAACTCCAGCAGTGGGGAAAAAATAACAAATAAGTAAAATCTTTCTTATTAGTATGCAAGTCATAACAAATTATCTTTTCACACCAAAATATCCTGCATTATTAGTGTTAGTTCAGGGATAAAGTAAGGTCAGGTGTGCAGATGTGTGCATGTGTGTGTGTTATGTGTGGTGTATTGTGTGTGATTTGTGTGACAGAAAGAGAAAAAGAGAGAGAGAGAGACAGAGACAGAGAAAGAAACCCAGATGGGGACAGAGGGCATGAGTCCAGTTTGTGCTATCAGTGTGGTGGCCACTGACGGCTACTGAGCATGTGAAACGTGGCAAGAGTGAAGTGAGATGTTCTGCAAGTGTAAAAAGCACTCTACATTTTGAAGATTTCGTGCAAAAGAGAATGTAAAATATCTCAATTAATAATTTATATTTGATTATACATTGAAATGACAGTATTTTGGGATCTATTGGGTTATATTAAAATAGTTTTAAAATTATTAACCTATTTCTTTTTTGCTTTTTGGATGTGCCTACTAAACATTTTGAGTTCTGTACATGGCTTGCATTTCTAGCTCTCATTTCTACTGACAGTGCCGAGTTACATGCCTGAGGGGTTTGTCCAGCCTGTAGTTTCTGGGGGGCTTTAAGGCAGCTTTCCAGCAGGCGCCTCAAAGGAAGCTCATTGGGTGCAGTTGCCTCTGAGTGACATGACCCCACATGCAGAAGGGAGAGAGATCCTAGGAGTTCTTTTGTAAAGCCAAGAGAGTCCAAAGCCTCCTGAGTGATCTCATGGTCTCTTCTGGGGTCTCTTCTGGAGTCTCTTCTGGAGGATGATGGAGGGAAGGCATGTGAAGGGGGCAAAGCTGGGGAGAGCCCTAGGGAGGCCAGGCTGCTCCTGTGGTCCACCCACCAAGGTGGGGGAACTCCTTTGGGGTGATGCCTACCAGGCTTAAAGGTCTATAGCATGAGCCCCACATGGTGGAGGGCTGGATCCCACCTGCCGTTGCCAGGCAAGCAGCTCCCCATTGGAAGCAGACACAAGAAATGCAACAAGAGCTGAGTGCCTGTGGCTCACGCCTGTAATCCTAGCTATTCAGGAGGATCGCAGTTTGAAGCCAGCCTAGGCAAATAATTTATGAGACCCTATCTTGAAAAAAACCTACCATAAAAAAGGGCTGGTACAGGCCCTGAGTTCAAACCCCAGTACTGCAAGAGAGAGAGAGAGAAGAGAGAGGGGGAGAGAGAGAGAGAGGAAGAAGGAAGGAAGGAAGGAAGGAAGGAAGGAAGGAAGGAAGGAAGGCAGGAAGAAATGCAACATGACTCCAGAGGTCCACCAACCTTGCACCACACTCAAGTTCTGTGTGGCGTGGAGTCAGGCCTCTTGCACACTTCCATCACCCACCACCCTGTGGCCTGGTTACATGAAAACCCACATCCTCTTACTCTTTTTTTTTTTTCATAATGGTTGTACTAATTTACATTACCCTGTCTTCTTGAAGCCCCAGAAGCCCTGCAGCTCTGAAGACACCCCCTCCAATCCAAGGAGCTGGCTTCAGCAGCCCCAGAGCATTTGCTCCTCAGGATCTCCTTGCATCTCTCCCTGGTGCCCTTCATGGGGAGGACCCAAGCCTCCCATTTCCCATCTCTGTGGAGGGACTCCAGGCAGCTTCTGCCCCTCCTCCCTCTGAGAACAGAAGCACAGTTCCATTGCCACCTTCCTCTCCCCAACCCCTACACAACACCCTGAATGTAAATATCTAAGGAAGGCTCTTTTCCTACAGGCCTACCTGGGACTCTCAGGCCATCTCAGTCCTATAGACAGGGCCCAGCTGTGCTGCATAAGTGCCCTCATCCCAACTTTTAGAGGCATCAAGCAGAGATAGCCAGAAGGGCAAATACAAATTAACATAATAAGATATGGTTGATGTACTTTCTATACAGGAATGAATATAGAATTCTTAAACCTGCTGAAATCACCATAAGAAGGGGACTAGGGTAGAAAGGAGAAAAATAGATGAGATGAACCAGTTTGGGTTATAACACATATATACATGGAAATGTCACAAGGAAACTCCCTGTATAGATATCTTAAACAAACAAAAATGTCTTTTTTCAAAAATAGAGAACAGGAGGGTAAAACAGGTCATGCCTGGGGGTTGGTAACAGTGGGAGGAGGAGGATATAAGGAAAGGGTGTGGGAGGAGAATATGGTGGAGATATTATGTACTCATGTATGAAAATGGAAAAATGAGACCTGTTGAAACTATTCCAGGAATGGGGGAGAGGGGATAAAGAATGATGGAGGGGTGAATTCAACTATGCTATATTGTAAGAACTTTTGTAAATGTCACAAATGTACCCCCCAGTACAACAATATGATTTAAAAAGTAAGAAGTTGAGAGTAGAATAGTAGATACCTGAGTAGGGTGGAAGGAAGGACAGAGAAGGTTGGTCAGTGGGGTTCTGGTTACAGTTAACTTGAGAAAGAAGTTCTGGTATGTCGCAGCCCAATAAGCTGACTATAGACAATGACAGTGTACTTTATATCTCAAAAAAGCCAGAAGAAAAGATACTAAAACACTTTGAGGGCAAAGAAAGGATGAATGTTTCAGGAGCTAGATATGCTTACCCAACTGAGATCATTATACAATGTATACAAAGTACATTACACAATGTACACATGAATAGAAATGTCACATGGTACTCCACAAATGTATACAATTATGTCAATTAAAAAAATAAGCAAATACATGAAAGTAATTTTCCAGGGTACAAAGGCAATGGACTTCGCCCCTCTCTTTTCTTAGAGCATTTCCTTTACGAAACTCCTAATTTATAGGCTCTTTCCTAACCTCTACTTATGTAAATCTGTATGGAAGCTAAGTAAGCCTCTTTCCAGTTTGACAGCTGGGAAAGACCTGGGCGCCATTTGAAATGTCATCACCAAGGGAGACAGCGTCCTTATCTCCCAGTTCCCTGGGAGAACAGGCAATACACTTCCAATCTTAGGAGTTTATTTTTTTTTCCTTTGGATAAAGGCAATTAGCAAACCCAGATGGCCCAGTGACCAGGGACACTCAGGGAGCACTGTGTGTGACCAGTGGTGCTGTGGAGACCTTGTACCTGAGGACTACTTCCCCTTTCTCTTGAGAAGGTAGATGGGATGGGTTGCACCTGGCTACATAAAGGGTGAGATGTCTTTGAGATTGCCAAGAATAAACATTACAGTCTGTTTAATTGGTATTCAATAGTTAAACTGTTTTCTTTCCTGTCTATTTTTGTGGAAAGGTTTTCTGGGTTGGCAGATTTTTTTGTCAACATGGCCTGATGTTCCATTCCTCCAGAGCCTGGGGGAAGGCATGGGGTAGAGGTGGGGCTCTCACTGGGGACACTGCTAGCAGGGCTGGCTGGGGTGCACAGCACAGGTTACTCCCCAAAGGCTTAGGTCAGTGGAGGTTGGGGTCTTGTATCCTCCGATCTTATCCTGGGATCCTATAGCACCCCCAGTTTGGGCCCCAGCCTCACTCTCTGCACATTCTTTCTTTAACTGAGTTAATGTCACTGATAAGGTTAGATGGCTCTTAGATTCCCGCCCAGGCTGGAGGAAAATGTGAAGCTGGGTGCTTCTCCAGCAGGCGTGGGTGGCTCAACACCCTGCACCTCAAGGGCTGGATGGATGCCTGCTGTCCCACAGCCTGCCTGCCCGCCCTCCAGTTCAGACCCTCCCCAGAGGCTGAGGCCCTGCCTGGCACTGACTCCTCATACTCTGATTTCACTGCACAAAGGTGCAGAGGCCCAAGATGCTGGAGAGAAAGGAGGAGTAAGTCCACATGTGCCTCTTCCTTTGCAGGAAACCACCTGGAGTCTTCTGGACTGAAAGCTGGGGGTGTGGAGCTGCAGCGGGAAGCACAGCTGGAGGTGGGAAGGGTCACTCAGCCAAGGTAAAGGAGACAGCATAGCCTCTCCCCACTGTGTACATGCATACTGAGACCTGTCTGAGACTTAGTTCCCTCATCAAGGAGGCCGATGCACACTGAGAGCACCCGATGACCACGGAGCACACGTAATCTCCTCAACCCCCACTGCTGCCCTCTCTCCCTCTGCAGTAGCTGAGTTCAAGGCTGTGCCCTCCAGTCCCACAGTAGACTGCACTTTTAGCCTCCCTTTCTGGCAGGTGTGGCTGATGTGTGGTAGCAGTTTTGTGCCTAAGAGGCAGATGCATGCACCTCCCTCCACCCCACTGCCTGGCACACAGCTCACACACAGCCACCTTGGGCTGTGAAGGCGAGGGCACAGCCACAGGATAGGAGCTGTGAGTTGGGCTGAGCTGGGCATCACACACACCCCGACCCCCATCCAACTTACATGAAGAAAACAAGCTCCATCTGACAAAAGCTGCTGGTTAGTCTTTATGCTCACTGCAGAACCTAATGCTAACCAATACAGAGGACTGGTCCCCCTCTCCTAGGCAGGGAAACAGAGGTACCACATGGTTAACAAACTATCCAAAGTCAATGCCTAGAGGTGGCAGAGCTGGATTTGAAGCTGGCCAGAATGAGCTGACCACACACAGCCCATCAAGAGCAAGTCCTTACACATGGAAATTGTCTCACACATCAGGGGTCTCAAATGGAGACATGTGAATTATACTACCTCAGCTCCTACTCAACCCTCCCTACTTCCTCTTTTGGGGTCAGCCCGGAGCAAGCAGATTTTAGTTCAGAACCACAGGGCATGTCCTTAAGTGAGATCACACACTAGCTGATTAAACAGCAGATGGACAGGGTGGGCCAGTACTCCCATCTCTTCCTCTCCAGGTGGCAGAGTCCTGGAAGTTACATCTTGTATGCACATCACTCAGGAGTGGTCACTGTTTAGTGTGGAGTGGCTCCCATAAAGAGGCCAAGGTTTCTTCTCCACCCCCTGAATCTGGGCTGGTCTGTGACATGTTGACCTTAAACTTTCAGTTCTGCCTTCACTTTCTTGGAACCCAAAGGGTCACTATGCCACTACGCTTAGTTGAAATCTAGGATAAAAGATCATATGGAGAGAGGGGACTGGTCCTCTGCCATCTACCTGGGGCTGGACATGTGGGAATGAGGCTATGATGAACTCTACCCCGTCCCCAGACAAAATGGCCATGTGCAAGTTCAGGCATTGAAGCGAAGAGCTGCCTGGTCAGCCTACAGCATCCCGAGAAATAAACTGTGGTCGATTTGGCATAACTTTGAAATCTGAATTTTGGACCCAAGGCCCAAACTCCTGAGATTCCACATGCCAGGTCCGGCCACCTGCCCCTAAACACCAAATAAAGAGGCCTGGTGAAGGCAGAGAAAAGTTTATTACACAGCTCAGGACACACCATGGGAAGAGGCAGAGTAAGCACTCAGCTTATCTTCAGCCATCTTCGGGGTGCAGACAGGAGCTATAGGTTTAGAAAGACAAAGAACTGGGGACAAGGAACAAAAGGTATGCACAGGTAAACAGTCCCAGTCACAGGTGTGGTCTGGTTGGTCATCATCTCAGTCTTTGTTCCAGGAGAAGTTAGGATTTGGTCCATCCTGAGGAAGGTGTACTGCTGGGGGCAGTTTCTGTCCCTCATTATGAAGATGTTACCTGTCTTTCCTGGGATCCAAGGTGATTGCAAAGTGACTGCAAAGAGAATGGCTTAGAGCAAAAGCAGATACAAAATGGAGGCAAAAATGCCATTTTGCCTCCATTTTGTTTTTAGCCAATTCATGGGCTCAAGAAGGAGTCAGTGCTTTTCAGCAAAAGTAATCTGAGTGCCTCTTACAACTTATCCTGCAGCAGCGGGAAAGTGGTATACCAATTTAGTCAATAGAATAATTAGGAAGACAAACAGTAGCACTGGCAATGTTTTAAGAAAGATTAACCAAATCTTGAGACTTTCCTCCAAGTTAACCATGGGTTATGAGAAACAGACGTCATCCTGCTCCTCCCCCACCATCACCAACTGCTGACCACTTACAGCGCCACAGGACTCTCTGGCTGTTTACTTGAGGCCAGCTCCTAGTGGAGGGGTCCAGACACTGAGGTCTGAGAGCTTGGCACAGGCATAAGGGAGCACAACAAGGCACTGAAACAGCTCTAGGGGGGTCATGAGGCTGGCCTTGGAAGAGCCTTCCTTCCTCACAGTGAACCCCCCAGTCTCCACTGCTGCAGTGGCCGCATGACAAGAGTCCCCCATCCCCCTGTCAGGCCTTCTGGCCCTCCTACTCCTCTTAAAGAAAAACTTGCTTACAATACTTAAGGCACAGTAAGGCAAACTTTGTTCAGGTCTGTCCTGATAGGTGTAGGGACCATAGCAAAGGGATTTTGCAGAGGGGAGAGGGATCAGGAACAGTCTAGTTAGGTGGGATTTCAGCCAAGGAGAAGGGTGGGGTCAGTGGATGGACAGTGACTGAGAAGAGTCATTCGGGTGGGGGAATTCTGGTTAAACTGACCTCCCAGGATTCTTGCTGAAGGTAGGTCAGGGTGGTCACCTGGGGGCGGGGGCAGGATGAGGAACCTGATCAGATATGGGAGGGCAGGAGAGGGAGGCTCTGGTCAAATTGACTTATCAGGTTCTTTGCTAAACCTGGAGACATGGACGTTCACCCATGTCCCTAGCAGAAGGCTCAGGAGCCTGACTATAGTTTGGTCAAGCAGGGAATCTTTGTCAGAGGGCAGCCTCTCCCCTACCTGCCTCCATAGGCTTCAGGCCTCATCCAGGGGTCATCTTCTCCAGGAAGCCATCCCCTGACTCAAATCTGGCTGATGTTTCTTCCAGGGCTCACCTGGCTCACTGAGGCTTCCTGTGAGCAATGTGAAGGTAGCAAACATTTGTCACCTCTGTCCTGGCACAGAGCAGGCATTCTGCAAATGTCTCATGAATGAGAGAAGTGACATGAATCTCCAGACTTCTAGAGGCTGAGTAACCTTTATAGACACTGTGGGTCCATCGAGATTGCTGCCTGTGACAGTTTATGCCTGGAGGTTCCTCACTGGGGAGCGAAATGTGTCTCCCTCCAAAGGCTGTCAGCATGTCTGCATTGTTTGTGTGCACAGGGGAGGGGAGGTAAGGAGTTTGTGTGTGTGCATGCATGCGTGTATGCATGTATGTGCACCAGGAAGACCCCTCCCCCTTGCTAGCCTCTCTTTCAACGCCCACACATTCACGGCCCACACTTTCAGCCCTCCAGGACACTATCTCTAACACCCCAGGCATTTGAAGCAGCATCTGACTTTCCATCTGCTACCCAACCTCATCACTGCCTCTCCTACATGCAGATGTCCCCCAGGATGTGCTGCTGACGTGCAAAGTCACACAGTTCTAAAATAGAACCTTATCTCTCTTCCTGCCCCTTTGCCATCAGCAGCACCTTCACCCCCCTTCTCCTGAGACCCCCAGAAGTCTTGGCTTCTTCTGCATGCCACGCCTCCCACATTCCAGAGGACTGGGGTGACTTCCACACAGCCAGGAGAAACACCCTAAGTGTCCTGTGGACAGTTTGATCAGAACACTGCCTGTTACCACTTACTTGCTTATGCCCCAGAAGAAATAATGCCTGAAGAAACTGAAGCAACAGACAAAAACTAACCACAAGTAAAACCACAAGTGCAGATGGCCTTTGCTGCTGAGCACTGCCATACAATCCCAGAAAACAGTGATGCAGGTGCAGGGAAAGAGTATTCCATAGTAAGGAAGGAGTGAGTCAGTGCTTCTCTGCTGTTTTCTCCACCCCACACTCAGGTGAGACAGGAAGGCTAGAGGTGGCTAGAGTTGGATATATCTCTTTCCCCCAGTCAGTTAAGCTCTGATAAAAGTTTCTGTTGGGTGCAAATCTTGTAAAGAACAGAATACTCTTGCATGTTTCAAAATAGCCCTTGTGGAATTTTCCACATTCCCATGTTGGAAACATGTAGGGCTGTTTTTTGTTTGTTTGTTTGTTTTTCTCCACTGTGACAAGCCAGTGGGGGTTTCTGGAGGTAAAACTCATGAAAGTATGAGGCTTGCCCAAGACCTCAAGAGCTTTTAACTCTCAAGACTGTCTATATTAAAAACACTACCTGTTTTAGTTCACCCATCCCCCAGCTTTATTTTTCCCTTTTTTTCTCTTCCGGGAGCCAGACAACCCCTGGTTCTTGGAAGCCACTCTAGGAACACTGGTGCAACTGTCTGTCGCTGGGCTGTGTGGTCTGGGGATGAGTCGCCCTGATGGCACTAAAGCTGAAGTTGATCAAAATTAACATCAACTTACCTTTCCTTAGAAGCTGAGAAAGTCTTTGACTATACTTCAGAGTTCTAAAATACGTATATGTTCTAAGAATGTAGTTGTTGGGTATGGAATATAGGGGAAGAGAATGAAACTGGAAAGGAAGTTTATTATACTTACAGAGGGTCAGCACATGCCACATGGGGCCACAAGGGAAGCACAAGTGCCTCTCAGGAGGCAGAAGACAAGAGTAGGGAAAATCTAGCAGAGCCTCTATTGGAGTTTCCATGGAAAGGGAAGGGCAGGGCAAGCCAAGCAGAACTAACAGTTTAGGATAGGCTAGTTTGGATAATTTCTGCAGGCTTTGGAGCAGATGAGTGGTTGCTACTTGCCTAATACCTGGCTGCTATAGTTTGGATCTCATTATGGTTTGAATATGAAACATCCCTCATAGGCTTGTGTACTGAGTGTTTGAACCCCAAACAGTGGTGTGATCTTAGGGACCTAGCTAGAGGAAGCATGTCACAGAGGGCATGCTTTTGAACTTTCTACCTGGTCCCTTCCTCTCTCCTCTCTCTGCTTCCTGCCCACCATTAGGTCAACAGCTTCCTCCTCCTCCACATGCTCCTGCTGCCATGTTCAAACCCCAGTACCTGAAAAAAATAAGGAAGGCCATACCTATGATTCCTCCCTCTCCTGGCTTTATTTTTCCTTTTTTCTCCTTCTGGGAGCCAGACATTCAAGGCTTAGGACATTCAAATGCAACATGATAGATAGGAGAATTCAGAAAGTCACCGTAGCCGCAGTGAGACACAGGCTCAGAAAAGACCTGAGAAGACATAGGGACTGATCCTGGTATTAGAGACAACTGATAATCATTTAAAACACACACACACACACACAGCAAACACGGGGAAAAAGGGAAACATGTGATTTCTAGTTTCCATATTGCAAGATTTAAATGTCCAGTTTTCAAGCAAAAAAAAAAAAAAGTCACAGGCATACAAACACACAGGAGAGTATGATCCATTTGAGGAAAAACAACCAACAGAAATTATTCCAGCCAGGTGAAATGGCTCACACTTGTAATCCGGAAGACTGAGATCAGGAGAATCAAGATTCAAAGCCAGCCTGGGCAAATAGTTCATGAGACTACATTCCCAAAATAACCAAAGCAAAATGGACTGGAGGTGTGGCTCAAGTGGTAGAGTGCCTGCTTTGCAAGTACAAGTTGGTATAATGGTGAGCATAACTGCCTTTCAAAGCCCTGAGTTCAAACCCCAGTCCCCCCAAAAACAAAAAAAACCCAGCCCTCCAAACAGTTCCCCAGCGCAGCTGTCCATATGAGTGCACATGACCTTACAGTGTTTTGCATCCATTAACAAAAGTAAATGCTTGCTGGGCACTGGTGGCTCACATCTGTAATCCTAGCTACTCAGGAGGCAGAGATCAGGAGGATCATGGTTCCAAACCAGCCCAGGCAAATAGTTCGAGAGATCATATCTCAAAAATACCCATCACAAAGAGGGCTAGCAGAGTGGCTCAAGGTAAAGGCCCTGAGTTCAAACACCAATACTTAAAAAAAAGGTAAATGCTAATGACCACCACCAGATATTAGCTTCTATTACAAAGCAGCACCCAGAACCAACTGCCATGTGCTCCACCTCACCCTCCCTTTAAGATGAATAACAAGACATGGATGCTCACTTTCACTACTTCTATTCAAGGAAGTGTTGGAAGTTCCAGCCAGAGTAATTAGGCAGAAAAAGAAATAAAAAGGCTTTCAAATTGGAAAAGCAGAAGTAAGATTATGTTTGCAGGGACATGCACAATGTTGAGTGAAGGCTCAGCATGATACAGTATTACTGGCTGAGTCAGGTTACCTTGTGTGAATCCCAGCTTTTGCTCACTAGCTGGGTGACCGCTCTTTGCCTCAGTTTCCTTATCTGTAAAATGGAAAATAATTCATGCTTCAGAGGGTTACCTGAGAAGTAGATGGATTAAGGTGTCAAGAATTCAGAAGAACTGGGCTCCAGTGGCTCAGGCCTATAATCCTAGCTACTTGGAAGGCTGAGATCAGGAGCATCGCGGTTCAAGGCCAGCTCAGGCAAATAGTTGTGGAGACCCCATCTCCAAAATAACTGGAGCAAAATGAACTGGAGGTATGGCTCAAGTGGTAGAGCACCTGCTTTGCAAACTCAAAGCCCTGAGTTCAAGCCCTAGTCCTACCAAAAACCAAAACAAAACAAAAACCACTCAAAAGAGTGGCAAGCGCACTGCAAGAGCTTTCATGTGTTGATATTTGATATCCGCTCCTTGGGGAAACAAGACCTGGATGTAAAGGAAACCGTTGTGAGAATTACAGCGCAGGGTGGAGTGGGAGGGAAGCTCCACAGGAAGGGACCTCTCCGCTCGGTTAGAAATCCTACAAATGAGTAGGCTTAGCAAGCACTACTAATACAGAGGCCAGGAGAACGTGGGAGCCTGGGGAGCCCTCGGCAGAGCAACCTCCCCTTTCGGTTTTACCGGCGGGTGCCTCCTTCCTTCTGACAGCATCCTCTCAACTTACGTTCCCTTTTGCTCGGGTAAGAAGGCGACTCGCAAGAACTGCGGGTACCCAGTGCAAGCCCAGACAACACCACCATGGCACGTGACTCATACGCATGCGCACGGGGGGTGCGGCCAATGTGCCGGCTCCGCCTCCGTTGTCCAGGAAACTGGAGGCGTGGCTCGCGCTGGCTCAGCATCCAGGGGCGCCCCACGCGTTGATTGGCGGGATGCGGCACCCGGTCATGGACTGAACGGAGCGAGCGATGATGGGCGGGGCGGGAGCGCGGGGATTGGTGGAATCTGGGCGATGGGCGGGCCGAACGCGCGGGGATTGGCGGGATGCGGCGCGAGGCCAGGTGAGTGTGGTTCGGCCAACCTGGGTCTGCGTGGGGTTATGGGTCCAGCCCGGGGGGTAACCAGGACAGCGGGCTCGCGTCTCGGAGGACGTCCCGTGTTCCTGAGTGGGACTGAGCTGGGGAGGCCGGTCCCGGGTGGGTCCGACACCCTCCTCGGGCTGCGGGGGCACCGGATGGGCCGCTGCCACCATGGTGCGTGTTTGGCTGAAAGTTAATTCAGATTCGCCCTTTCGGTACAATCTGCGTCCCAGGCCAGAGGTGATCAGTAGAGATAGAGCACAAGCCTGCTACGGGTTTTAAACGATACAAGAAAAGTACAAAGAAACAGAAAGCTGTAATATGTTAGTAACCAGTATGTCCAAACTATTGTCACTTAAACTGCATATCTGGGAGGGGGGGAAGATAAAGGAGAATGATGGAGGGGTGAATTCAACTATGATATATTGTAAGAACTTTTGTAAATGTCACAGTGTGTCCCCAGTACAACAATAATGATTTTTAAAATAAACTGTATACGTATACATGAAGAATGTATTAAGATATTCCTTTTTTTGTGGGGGGGGGAGCGGTACTGGAGTTTGAACTTGGCCATGCATCAGCCCTTATTGAGATATTCTTTGTGATATTTTGGAAATCCGGTGTGCATCCTGCAGGTACATCTCAGGTGGACTCCGTATGGGAGGGACAGTGCAGTTGTAGGTGCTGGTAATACTTCCAGGAATAAAATAAAAACCCCAGCTCTCTTGGAGCTTATGGTGTAGGTGGAGAAGGCAGTCAAACTTAAAATACATAGTTTGTTGGAAGGCAAATGCTGTGAAAAAACAACGCTGGGCGCTAGTGGTTCACTATTGTCGTCCTAACTATTTGGGAGGCTAAATTCGGGAGGCCAGCCCAGGCAAATAGTTTGTGAGACCCCCATCTCCAAAATAACCCAAGCAAAATGGACTGCAGGTGTGGCTTGAGTGGTAAAGTGCCTGCCTTACAAGTGCAAAGTCCTGAGTTCAAACCCCAGTCCTACACACACACACATACAAAAAGGGAAAGCAGATACACCAGGAGAAGGTTGCGGTGTGGAGAAGGTGAGTTTTGAATAAAGATTTGAAGGAAATGAGCCAGTGACCATGAGCTGTATGGGAGACCACCAACTGGAGTAGAGAGGCCTGTGCTGGGGCCCTTACTGTGGAAGAGACAAGAGGAAGTGGAGTGAGAGACAGGTCTGAGGGATGAGCAGCTAGGGTGTGGGGCAAATCTCATAGGATCTGTAAGAATTTGGGGCTTTATTTAGTGAAATAGGGAAGCTTTGGAGAGTTTTGAGTAGAGCAATGACTGATTTATGGGGTTTTTTTTATTAGTAATTTTATTTATTTACTTATTTTGTGATACTGGGGTTTGAACTCAGGGCCTACACTTTGAGCCACTCCACCAGCACCCCCCCCCATGGGGTCTTGCGAACTATTTGCCAGGCTGGCTTCGAACACTGATCGTCCTGATCTCTGCTCCTGAGTAGCTAGGATTACAGGAATGAGCCACCGGCACCTGGCTAGTTATTTATTATTTTTATTATATTATGGTAGGCTTGTTTAGTAAGAAGTCTGACTTCATTCCCACAGGTGGGACAGGGGTGAGGGGCCTGGATGGAGTCAGATCACGAATTCTATTTGGGACATGCTAAATTTGAGACATTGGTAGTTTTCTAAGTTGAAGCCTGAGTTTGGGGTTTGGAGGGAGCTCCAGGTGGGAGAAACACTCCCAGCTTTCCTTTTCTCCCTATCTGGAGTAGGGTTATGGGGTGAGCCATCTGTATCCAGGGCACTACGTCTGTTCCCCTTCTTTCCATTTGCCCTTTGGATACAGTGTGGGCAACTTAGTTGAGACACCAGGAGAGCTGCTGCCTTGGAATTGGGCAGAGGTGGCAGGAATGTCTTTGTGTCTTTACAGTGATCCTCCTTCCCCTGGGCACAGCTGTCTGGACAAAGCAAGCCAGGAGTGCAGCCATGTTTTCCGAGCAGGCAGCCCAGAGGGCCCATACTCTACTGTCCCCACCGTCAGCCAACAATGCCACATTCGCCCGGGTGCCCGTGACAACTTACACCAACTCCTCCCAGCCCTTCCGCCTGGGAGAGCGCAGCTTTAGCAGGCAGTACGCCCACATTTATGCCACCCGCCTCATCCAGATGAGACCCTTCCTGGTGAGCCGAGCCAGGCAGCACTGGGGTGAGTGAATTTGGGGTGTGCTTCCCATACCAGTCCAAAACTGAGAACCAGAACCTTTTTACCCAATTTCTTCTCAAGGTAATAACAAGGTAACGTTAACTTAAGTCATCTGTGGGCTTAAAGTTTGCTTTAGATTAGAGGCTGGTCCTGGTTCTGGCAGTGATGGTGACTATTTCCTTGGTGGAGGGAAATTATCCAACCATTTTCCCATACCATAGCTAGAGAACCCCTCAGTGTGGCAGGGCTGGCACCAGGTTGCTGGAGGCACACCTTGCAGTCATAAGGGACCCCCTCTGTTCATTGATGTCTACTTCTTCTGACCTGAATTTGGTGGCCATGAATCTTCTGTCCTTTGGGTGGGGGTTCTCTTTTTTTCTCTCCTAATATCCTAATAAAGTGACCTGGGAGCACAGCCCTTTTCTTTTCCCCATTTCTTCCTTGGTGATCATACCTGCAGTTAGGTTTTGCTGTGCTGGGTGGTGAGGCAGGACCCCCATCTCTCAACTTTGGGGTGGTACTGCTTGATCTCATTCTTGAGATTTGCACAAGTGGTTTTCTGTATAGTTTTCAAATCCATCTCCTGTTACGTTTTTAAACAGACCCTGCCTTACTCATTGTCCCTAGCACAGGGTTTGGTGGATCTCAGCCCTGGTTGCACATGGGAGCCACTGGCCTCAGGCCTGTGCTACCCAACCCTAAACCACTAAGCCACTAGGTCAACTCTTGGTTTATTTAAGCAGCAGGAGAACACTAGGCACAAAATCTCCTAGCTAAGACAGGAAATTTATTGGACATGGTTTCTGTTTTCTTTACCTCAGGCAAAGGTACAGTTTAGCTCTCCTCTGCCCCTTTTCCTCACTTTTTATCTATTTTTACTTTTTGGTGGTACTGGGGTTTGAACTCAGGGCTTCATGCTTGCTAGGCAGGTGCTCTACCACTTGAGCCATGCCCTCACCCTTTTTGCTTTTAGTTATTTTGGGGATAGAGTCTTGTGTTTTTACCCAGGTGATTCTCCTGTTTATGCTTCACTTCCCTCGAAGTTGGGAATGACAAGCATGTGCCATCATACCCAACTACTTTTTTGCCTGGAATCTCTGCCTCCTGTGTAGCTGGGATTATAAGTGTGAGCCACTGCGCCAGCTTCCTCACTTCTTTTAAGAAGGTACCCACCTGCTACCTGGGCCTGATGTCAGGACCACCTTTCCAGTGTCTTTATATCAGCACCACATTCTCTCCCAGTGACCACAGCTGCTCACAAAGCTCCCAGTGATGGGCAACAACCATTTTATTGGGCTCACAGACTGCTGTGAAGGATGGGATGATTGACAGCAGGTCACTTACAGGTTGTCACCCAGAACCCTACAGAAGGTTTCTCGGTGTAGCCTGGGCTTCCTTGCCAAAGCTCAGTGTGCCTCCAGAATTGCTTCCTGTACACGTTGAGCCTTCCTGATGTGGGTGTTTCCCTTTGACCAGCACACTTCTCCCTTGGCTGCTTGGACTTACAGTCTGCTAAAGTGGCATATCCTTTTGAGAGGTACTTGGCCCATCAAGGCCTTCTTCATGTTTCCTGCCTCAGCTTCCTGTTTGTCCTTGGACTTGTGTGTTATGGCATCTCTCTCCCTCCTGGAAGGGGCTTAGTGAGAGCCAAGGTTGGCCTTTGTGTATAGTTTTGATGTTGGTGCCAGTATTGCATAGGGGAAAGGTGTCCTGCTCTCCATTAATGGACATGTGTCCATCCAGTGCTCAAGGGTATATATTTGGATCCAAACTGTGTGACTCTCTGTATGTGTGGGGGGAGGTGTGGGAGTGGGTAATATCTACTCTTAGTGTGTCATCAGGGTTGGCTGAATTGCATGCACAGCACTTAGATGGAGTGACCTGGCAAGTCCTAGCCTGTTTTCTGTTACTGTAATGAAATACCTGGTGCTGAGTACTTCAGAAAAGAGGTTTATTTAGCTCATAGTCCTGAAGCTTCAGGTTTGCTCTGGTGAGGACCTCATGGCAAATGGCAAGTGTGTATGTAAGAGAGATCACATCACCAGACAAGCCAGAGAGTGATTCTGAAGTTAGGCTCGCTTGTATAACAGCTCAGGCTGATAAAGCTCAGGGTCGCATGAGAGCTACCTGCTCCCCTGTGAGCTAAGGACTTCCCACTGGGTCCCACCTCTGCAAGGCTGCGCCACGTCAACACCACCACACTGAGAATCGAGCCGCCAACACAGAAACCTTTAGGGGAGAGACCACTTCCTAACTATAGCAGAGCCCCACAGGTGGGGGGTTGGAATATGTTGTTTCTGGTGCCTGGAGTTTCTGGCCAATGCTGGTGCCCCTCCCCCACTTAGTCTTGTTTTGGATTATCTGTTTCCAGGGTGTAACTCTGAGGAATGTTCTCAGCTCTTCCAGGGCTGGGGGGGCTCTGGCAGCGCTGGGGTCAGCTGGGCTGAGGAGCTAGCCTGACCTCCACATTACTGTGTCTCCTCATAGGGTTTTCTCAGTGTGTGGTGTTTGTTCTGATGACCCCACAGGCCTTTGGGGACTTGCATTTCTTCCTCTCCACCCCTTTCCTCTTGAGCGAATGGGACATTCCCACATGTGATTTGCTCCCAGGATCCTGGGTGCTCTGGAGGAACTGGATTGCCTGACTCCACAGGGAACAGAATGGTTCTTGGGTATCAGTTGAGTATCTGTTTTCAGAGGATGAAGCATTTGGTGGGAACAGGGGCTGATGGAAGAATCCAAACTCTTAAAGAAACTTACAGTATTTTTAAGGAAGAGCTCTGTTGAGACTTGACCTCTTTCTCTTTCTAAGGATGAGTGTTATAATTTATATGTAAGTGAAGTAATGCTCTGTATCAGATTCCCATGGCTGCTGTGATAAAGAACTGCAACACTGGTCACCTTGAGACAACCAGCATTCTGTCACTGGTCAGTTCTGGCTGTGGCAGTGCTGGTCCTCCCCAGAGGCTCCAGAGGAGGGTCCTTTCTACCTCTCCCAGCTCCTAGTGGCTCCAGACAGTTCTGGGCTTGTGGCTGGCTACACATTTTCTCTGCCCCATCTTCATGACCCTCCTTGCCTCTGCCTCTTTTGAAGACATTTGGTCCTTTGTCCCCTGTGGGTGACCCCCCTTCACTGCCACACTGAGGCCCAGGAGTCCTTCACTGGGCACTTCATCCTGGCCAAGGTCTGAGGCTGCAGTACTCCTGTGAGGCTCTGAACGGCCCCTGTGGTAGAGCCTGGATGAGGCTGACTGGTCTGAGTCTGCACCCCTTGCGACAGGCAGTAGCGTCGGAGTGAAGAAGCTGTGTGAGCTGCAGCCTGAGGAGAAGTGCTGTGTGGTGGGCACCTTGTTCAAGGCCATGCCGCTGCAGCCCTCCATCCTGCGTGAGATCAGTGAGGAGGTGAGACCCGTCCTGGAGGACACTGATGTGCCACCCTCATCATCCCAGGGCATTAGGACTGGGCCTCTGCCCAGGGGAGTGAGGGAGCGGGTCCAGGCGGTGGAGGCTGCACCAGCTAACACAGGAGCTGGGGTGGCCTTGGTCCCAAAACTACCTCCCATGTCTGCCTTCCAGCACAACCTGCTTCCCCAGCCTCCTCGGTGCAAATACATCCACCCAGATGATGAGCTGGTCCTGGAGGATGAATTGCAGCGTATCAAACTGAAAGGCAACATTGATGTGTCAAAGTTGGTTACAGGTAGGAGCCCAGCAGCTATGATGGGAATCCTGAGATAGAGAGGCAGCCAGGATGTATATGGGGTCATAGGGAGCTCAGTGGAGGCCAGATGGTAGTGTGTGGACAACCTGTGTGTGAAGAGTTGGCACACTAGAGATTGTGGGGAAGTAGGTAAAGGTTCAAACTGGAGGAGGCCATTGATGGGTGAGGCCTGGCTTAACTGGGAGATTGCTCTCTCTGCCTCCACCCAAAGACAGGGACTCCAAGAAGCAGGCATCAGTCCCAGAGTCCTAAGCGAGAGTTCACTGGTATGGCCCAGGGGGACTGGCTGGTTAAGAGGTGGCAGTACCTGGCCGCCCTCCTGGACCTGATCTCGCTGTTCCCCAGGAACTGTCCTGGCTGTGCTTGGCTCCGTAAGAGATGATGGGAAGCTTCAGGTGGAGGACCACTGTTTTGCCGATCTTGCTGTACAGACGCCTGCACCCCCCATTGATACAGACAGGTGAGGAGCCTCATTCCGGGACCCCAGTGCTGGCTCGGGGAGGGCTGCCTCCCTCCTCAGCACCCTGTAGGACTCTGGCCTCTCTGCAGGTTTGTGCTGCTGGTGTCAGGGCTGGGCCTAGGTGGTGGCAATGGTGAAAGCCTGCTGGGTACCCAGCTGCTGGTGGACGTGGTGACAGGGCAGCTTGGAGACGAAGGGGAACAGTGCAGTGCTGCCCACGTCTCCCGGGTCATCCTTGCGGGCAACCTCCTCAGCCACAGCACCCAGAGCAGAGATTCTATCAACAAGGTATGCGGCCTGCTGGAGACTGGGCCTTCTGTGCTGCTGTCCCCACACGGCCCTGCTCCCTGAGGTTGCTGCCCAGTAGGGAGGGGAGGGCCTGTAGGATAATCCCACATCTACCTGCTGGTGAACTTTGCTTGGTTCTCAGTGCTGAGGACCTGGATAAGCTCAGGGTGGCTCTCTGAGCTGAGACCCACTTAAGGCCTGATGACCTCCTGGGCTTCCACTCCCAGGCCAAATACCTCACCAAGAAAACCCAGGCGGCCAGTGTGGAGGCAGTCAAAATGCTGGATGAGATCCTTCTGCAGCTCAGTGTGAGTGGCTAGGGGCTGGCAGGACGATGGAAGCTACTATTGGGTGGGCAAGTGGAAGCGGGAGGGCCAGAGGGGAGGTGGGAGCTTCCTCAGGGCCTGCAAGCTCTCCCTGACCTTTGTCCTCCAGGCCTCCGTGCCCGTGGATGTGATGCCAGGCGAATTTGATCCGACCAACTACACCCTCCCCCAGCAGCCCCTGCACCCCTGCATGTTCCCACTGGCCACTGCCTACTCCACACTCCAGCTGGTCACCAACCCCTACCAGGCCACCATTGATGGAGTCAGGTAGCCAGCGAGGCACAAGGAGAGGGGAAAGAATAAGTCTGGGAGTGGGTAGGGCTGCGGAAGTCCTTCCTGGCATGTCTTCCCTTCAGGATTGGCCTGGGATATCCCAATGAGGGCACCAGGTGGGCTGCAGGCTGGCTTCTGGGGGTGGAGCAGCATTGGTGACCCCAGGCCAAGGGTCAACAGAGCTTTGCTTTACAGGTTCCTGGGGACGTCAGGACAGAACGTGAGTGACATTTTCCGATACAGCAGCATGGAGGACCATTTAGAGATCCTAGAGTGGACCCTAAGGGTCGGTCACATCAGCCCCACAGCTCCTGACACCCTAGGTAATGGCTCAGCTACACTGGTGGGACCAGGGGGCTAGGCAGGTTCCTGCATGGGCATGCACTTGCAGTCCTGTCCGCCCTGACAAATGAGAAGCTTGTTGTGGAAGCCACTCTGGAATCTTAATTCTGTCGGTGGCTACACAAGTGTACTGGGAGCTTAGGCTGAGAATGGCACAGCACCTACCCCAAGGGCAGAGGCAGCTGGGTTCATCATTCTGCCCCTATGTGACAATGTGGCACTTTTGTTATGGGGCGGGGGCGGTGTCTTGCAGCTGGCTTTTAATGGGAGAGTGCTGGGATAGTGCTGTACATGCTGTCCAGGGTGGCTCTGTTGGGGGATGCCCAGCCCCAGGCATCCTGTGCAGAGGCCGGGATGCCCTGCTCAGCAACAGGCCCTTCTGCAGGCTGTTACCCCTTCTACAAAACTGATCCATTCATCTTTCTGGAGTGCCCTCACATCTACTTCTGTGGCAACACCCCCAGCTATGGCTCCAAAATCATCCGAGGTAAGTTTTGTTTTTTTGGGGACCCCAGGGGTGAGTTGTCAGGAGCAATTTGCTCTCTTAGGGATAAGGTCCTCATGGGATAAATCTCCTGGGGTCTGCCCAGGGGCTGTGGTGTTCTGACTGGGTGGGGTCTGAGGTGCTCTGAGCCACGTGCTTCTGTTGACACCACCCACTGTGGCTCCTGTTTACCTCTGGGGGCTTCCTTGGGGAACAGGCCCAGAACCTAAGGTGGGTCCCACATGGCTGCTTTGCAGGCCCTGAGGACCAGATGGTACTGTTGGTGGCCGTTCCCGACTTCAGTGCCACGCAGACTGCATGCTTGGTGAACCTGCGCAGCCTGGCCTGCCAACCCATCAGCTTTTCAGGCTTTGGAGCAGAGGACGATGACCTGGGAGGCCTGGGGTTGGGCTCCTGACTCAGGCAGCTGGAGCAGGCATTTGTCCCTGCCATGTGAGCCTTGTAAATAAAGCATGAATGTTTGCTGGGTCAGCCTCGAGCTCCTGCTCATACTTGGGATGGGACCCCATCAAGGTCTGCCTCCTCCCCTGAGCCCATCAGAACAGCAGTGGCCAGTGCCATGAGCTTGTTTTATTGGTGTGGCCTTGGCTTCCTCACCTGCCCCCTCTCTGAAGGCTGGCAGACAGAACAGGAGCCTCTGCTGACTCTGCTCTTGAGTCCTGGTTGCCTTCATGCCATCTGGAGGGCTCACCCCAGGGGACCTTCTTTGCGGCAACGGCTGTGTGACTGTGGGTACAAGCCTGGGAAATGCTGCTGAGCTGAGCTGGGCCAGGGCAATGGTGGAATTCTGGTCTCAGAAGTCCCCAAAGTTCACCGTGTAGGTCTCCACTGTCGTGAAGGGGAACGTGGGGCCAGTGGCCATTTCGTCCTCCTCCTCCACTTCCTCCTCCTCCTCGGGCTCCATCTCAGTCCCAAACTCTGTCACAAACTCTGTCACAATCTCTGTGTAGGTCTCGGTCTCCGATTCCTCCCAGCCTGTGATGGTTGTGGGCACAAGGCCCCAGGGCTCCGAGGTGGTGCTTGGAGTGGGGGCAGAGGTGGGGGGTGAGGTGAGGGCAGGGGAGGGACTTGTCGTAGAGCCCACTGTGGCATTGAGGCGCCTCAGCCGCTGCTGCTCGCGTAGCCTTAGCCGTTGCTGCAGGCGCCGCTGCTGCAGGCGCCGCTGCTGGGGCGTCATGGGGCGCGAAGGGTCCACGCGCAGGATGGGCCGGTTTCCATTCATGGCCAGAATCTCCCGGATGCGCTTCCAGTTGGAGCGAGCCAAGATGAAGTTGCACTGGGTGGCCCCAATGTCATAGTCCACATTGCAGGTCTTGGCACTGGAGGTGTAGCCCTCAGCGTGGGCTGTCACGCGGTACTCACCTGGGTTCAGGATGCGCCAGTAATCGCCACCACTTGCTGTTCAGGGAAGACAAGCCTGGTTGTCCGGGGGTCCTCCAGCTCTACCCTCGCTGTGATTCTCCCCAGGCCCACCCTCTCTGTCAGGGCCCAAAGCTTCAGGGACCTGCCGGGCAGGCCAGACTTGCCAAGACCACACAGATTTGACCCCTGTTGCTGCTGCTTCTTGGGAAAGATGAGGTGGGATGTGCACACAAGGTACCTGTCTTCACGCCATGGTTGATACCATTCACGGAGATGGTGGCATTGGCAATGGGGATGCCTTGCTCGTCTGTCACCACACCCTTGATGCCACGGTGCACCTGCAAGAGGAAGGTGAATGAGGGGACCACCCAGGGACCCATGTCCAGGGCCCTGCCCCAGGCATCACCTTCCACCCCACATGCAGCCCAAGCTGTCTACCTGCTCCATGAAGGTAAGCAGTGCCTCCTTGTTGTTCTCCCATTCCCGGGGCAGCTCGCTCTCATGGGGGAACTTGTCACAGCCCAGGTAGATAGACAGCTCCAGGCAGTTGGTGTGCAGGTAACTGAAGTCATTGATAGCTGGGCAGACGGAGACCCATGGTCATCCCCTCCCCAGGTCACGTGCCCCCCGTACCCCCCACACAGCCCTTCCCAGATTGACTCACTCCCTGATCGGGGGTTCCACTTGGCCCCATTGACAATGCCCATGCCGCTGGTGTAGTCTTGGGCCTGGCACCCTCCCCGGTACGGCTCGGTCATGGTGAGGTGGGCGGAGGCGAAAGAGATGGCTAGCCAGCGGAAGATGGCATGGTCTGGGGTCTCCTGAGCCTCAGATGCTTCCTCGTCGTCCTCTCCTCGGGCAGCTGCCATGGCTGCAGCCAACAGCTGCTCCTGGCTGGGTGTGCGGGCCATGTCGTAGGGGTACGACACGAGTCTCTCACCACCATTCAGATTTGCTCCCAGCACAAAGGGGTTCTTCTCCATCCAGGCGATGATGGCCCGCACCTCTGTGGACACCTAGGGGTGGTCGGCACAGGAGGTCAAGGCTCCCATGGTCACCTTGCCCCTCTCCGTCTGTAGAGCTTCACGCCACAAGTGCTGCACTCCCCTTGTCCTGTCCATGTCCCTCTGACTCTTCCCCAGCCCCACAGTCTCAACACACACAACTCAGCCACCTGCCGAATCCCCCCCCAGCTCAGAACTCTAGGGCTGTCCTCACCGTGGCATCTGGGGACAGGTAGCGTTCAGGAATGGGCAGGTTATTGTTGGGGACCCGGTAAGGGACCCATTTCCTCTCCTCAGCTCCCCAGAGCACAGAGTTGAGATCCGGAAAGTCCTCAAAGATGTCAAAGCCCTCCTCGGTCCACAGCCCCAGGGCCCAGTTCCCAAACTCTGAGCCCTGCGGGGAGTGGGCAGAGTTAGCTTTGGCTGCACGTTCTCCTGACTCCACCGCTCCAGCCAGCCCCGCACCCACACCCACCATCTGTGCTGCCACTTCATAGCCATCGGGGTTCAGCGAGGGCACCAGGTGGATGCGGGTGTCCTGCACCAGGCTGCGCACACGCGGGTTCCCGTCACGGTACTCGCGACACAGGTACTGCATGAGCAGCAGCAATAGCTCTCGGCCTAGAACCTCGTTGCCATGGATCCCAGCTGTGTAGCGGAACTCAGGCTCCCCTGCAAGGCCAGGAGCCACAGTAAGCACTCAGCCTTGTAAGGCCCAGGGTGCCTGTGGAAGGAGCCCCAAGGAGCTAGGGGGTGGCTGAGGCTTATATTCCCAGCAAGACAGACTTGGATCCCCAGGGGGTCTCTAGGAGCAGGCAGGAGGCAGTAAGCATCTAAACCTACTGTGCAGGCCCACCTGCAGTGCCAGGACCTACAGGTAACGCCAGGGCCTTGCCTCTCACTCACTGCAGGGGAGCCAAGCCCTGGCCCATGCAGCACAGGGCCCAGGCATCCAGGGCACTAGCAGAATGACACCCTTAGGGCCTCACCCAACTCGTGCTCCCCAGGGTTGTCTGAGATCTCCATGGCGTAGATCTTGAGCCCCCTAGAGCTTTTGCCCAGGCTGTATGTGCGGGTGATGGTGGGGCACTCCTCGTTCACCACCTTCATCAGCTGGTATGGTGAGGAGACGGCATCACATCACTGGCCATACCTCTCCAACTGCCCTGGATCTATGGGGAGAGACAGGCAACCCCGCCCTCTCCCAGGTCCTCCAGGTCCTAGCCTCCTCCCTAAGTCAAGGGGCGGCTGGCCAATGTTCCTCCAAGAGAGACTGTACCCCTGCAAGTGGGGACTAGACCAGGCATAAGCCCCCTTGTCACCCCTGCACAGGGCCCATCCCAGCCTCCTAACCTGGCGCATGTCCTTGTAGCTGTGGTGCCGGAAGTCCAGGTCATCAGTGGCCACCACTTCATTCTGTGCATAGTAGCTGTGGACAGCTGCAGAGAGGCAGGCAGGGCCCTGAGCCAGCTGCCAGTCAACCTACCCCCAGGTCACCCCCAGCTGCCCCTAGGCACTCACGGGTCACTGGGCAGCCCAGCACCTCCAGACGCATGCACAGGCTGCCGTTCCAGGTGAGTGGGTATATGCGGATGAAGCGGGCCACCACTGGCTCCGGGAGCTCACTCAGCACAGGTGTGTCCTTGTCCACATTCCCGTGGAAGGTCTGGGGAGGGACAGGCCTCAGTGTAGCACCCCTCCCTGAGTTCACCCTGGCCCAGACAACGGAACACTCACCATTTCCTCATAGCCATTGGTGTACATCACCCATGTCTGGCTGTCATTGCTGAAGCCAATGAAGAAGGTGGTCACAAAGTCGTCACTGTGAAACAGGACAGGGACAAGGCTGTTCTCCTGCTCCAGGCCCATTTGTCCCCCTTTCTGGGCCAGCAAGGCTGTGGACCACGGCCTGGGTGTCATGAGCCAGGTCCTGTGCCTGTCTGTGGCCACAGGTGCTGGCTATTGCTGACCTTGTGTGACCATCTGAACATGGGGGCTGACTAGTCATGGCCTAGGGACAGGAACAGGTGCAGCATTAGCCTGGGGACTTTTAAAAATTTTTCTTTCATAGTACTGAGGATTGAACTAGGGGCCTCACACTTGCTAGGCAAGAACTCTACCACTTGAGCCATACCTGCAGTCCTTTTGTCTTCAGATACAGTCTAGAGCTAACTTTGCCCCAGCTGGCCTCGGGTCACAATCCTACCTCTGTCTCCCAAGTAGCTGGGACCACAGTGTGTGCCACTACACCCAGCTGTTTTTTGATATGGGATCTCCCTAACTTTTGCCTGGGCTGACCTCAAACCACAGTCTTCCTAGCTCTTCCTCCTAAGTGGCTGGGTGCACCATTGCACCCGCCCCTCACCCAGTGGATTTTTCTGGCCTTCCTGGGCCAGCTCAAGGGCTATCTAGAATGTCCAAAATGGAACTCAGTGCCATACTGGAGCCCCAGCAGACTACCCAATCACCCAGCCACATACTGGATGCTGGAGTCTCGGCCCTGGGTGATGACACCTGTGAACTGGGTCGTCCTCCTGGTGTCCACCTCGATCCACTGGGTCTGTGAATCATCCTCAGCACACCAGGCACCATCATAGTAGTCATCCTCGTTGGCACCAGCCTGTCAGATAGGGGACTGAGCATGGGCAGGGGAGCCCCTGAATGCTAGGGCCGGGCTGTTCACTCACCCACCTGCATGTTGAGCCGGCCACGCTGTGCTCCCAGGCCGTGGCGCAGCATGGAGGAGGCACGGATCTGGTTGTCCTCTATGCGGTGTGACTCCATCCCGATAGGCGGGCACTCTGAGGACGCGCACCCCAGGCTAGTGACTTGTGAGTCACTTGAGAGACCCCCTCTCTCCACCAACCCAGAGCCAAGGGGCTGACAGCCCACCCTCTCACATCAGGGGCACCGGTCAGAGAGCACCTATGTGGCTTGTTGCTCTGAAGACTGCAGACCCCACCCACCTCAAAGTGGATGCAGAACCAGGCCAGCAAGGGGCACTGCTGAAGTGGTAGAGTGCCTCCCTGCCTGCCTAGTAAGCAAGCACAAGGTCCTGAGTTCAAAACCCCAGTACCACCCCCCAAATAAAGAAGAACCAGGCCAGATGCTGCTCTTCCCCCAGTCTGCTTCCCCTTCCCAGGCCTTGGCTGCTCCATCTGGAAAACAGGCTGATGGTGCCTACCTATTAGGGATATAGAGCTCAGGATAAATCCCAGGTAGACCCACCCCAGGGCCCAGCCTACCACAAGCTACCCAGATGAGGCCATGTGTACATTGGCCCCACAGGGATGCCTGTGAAGATAGCTGAAGACCACTCCACACCCAAGGCGTGGATACACACACACACACACACACACACACACACACACACACATCACCCCAGTTGCTAAGGGCCAAGAAGTCCTGCCTCTCTGAAGCAGATCAACCTCAGGCGAGAGCAAGGTGTAGCTAAACAAGAATGTCCTCAGATCTGGGACTCTCCCTTCTGTGCTGCAAGAATCTAATGGCTTCTGGCCCTAAAGTGCCATCAGGAAATCTGGGCTCCCAGGTGTGATCACTGTCCTGCACTCCCACCCTGCTGCACCCCCACACCCAGTCCCAGCCCCACTCACTGACTTTCTCCACCGGAGCCCACTCCTCCTCCAGCTCCTTGCCCTTCTGGGGCCCTGTCAACAATGAAGGGAGAGGTAGAGCCAACGCTTGAGGCAGCAAGAGTTCAGATGCCCCACAAGACTAGTCACACACCTTTGGGGTCCTTGCCCTTCTCCACAGCCCACTTGTCCTCCGTCTCCTCTTTGGGGCTATTGCCCTCCTTTTTGGGTTTCTCTGGAGGGTGCAAGGTGTGAGAGGTATATCAGCCCAGCCCTGAGCTTTTGGGGAGGGGCAGGCTGAGCTGGGATCTGTCGGGGATCGGGCTGAATTGGGGCACGTGGGGGTGGGGAGGTCTGGCAGGCAGAGGTGGCCTTAGGAGGAAGCCTACTGTAGGGTCTGGCTGGTTCCACATACTCAGTTCCTCCTTCTCTTCATCTGTCTCCTGTTCAGGGCCAGGCTTCTGTGGTGGAGGTGGTGGGAAGTAATAGTCCACTGCAGGGATAGAACTAAGTTTAAGTGGTCCTAATCCTGTGCTAGGGGCCTTGGCCCCCCAGGTTCACAGGAACACACAGGACAGGGCTGGGCTGGGCAGGAGAGGAGGGAGGTAGAGAGCTGGGGGACAGAAGAAGAGAGAGCTACTTCTGTGGAAAGTCAGATGGGAGAGGCAAGACCCTACTGAGGTCACCAACCTGGCCCCACAAGGTTTGGCCTGAGGAAAGGAGAAATCAAAGTTGGACAAAGACTGGCACCAGGGCAGGTGCCTAAGTGGCAGCTGGTGACTGTGACCAGGCCTTAAGATCTGAGCTGGGACCAAGGATTAGAGGGACCAAACCTGTGTAGGCCCATCATCCAGGAGGGAAGGAACCTAGGGTCCCACAGGGACCGGGGTAGGGAGGGTGGCAAGCTGCAAAAAGGTAGGTAGGGTAGGGCAGGAAAGAGACTAGAACACAGGACAGTAAGGACTGGGCCCAAATGGGGTAACAGGGCTGAGGGCAAAGCCTAGGGACACCCCCACTGGGGGCAAGAGCAAAGTCAGGAGCCAGGTAAGTAGGCAGGGAAAGTCCAGAGTCCTAACCACACTCCTGAGCCAGAGGTTTACTCTCCCGCCTCCCTTGGACTCTCACTACTCACTGTCTTCATAGTTGGGGATCACGTAGCCATCCCCATAGTCAGGAGGCAGCAGAGGCTTCAGAGGTGGCTCTGTGAAGGTGAGGAGGTACAGTGGGCCACAGCTTCTCCCCTGTGCCCCTTCCCACCCTGACTCCCATCTTACTGATCTCTTTCTCCTCTGGCTTCTCAGTCTTCTCCTCGGGGCGCTCTGGCCAGAACCTCCTCCTGCTGGGCGGAGGCCTGGGCTGCTTTTGGCGCCGGATGTACTCAACTGAGAGAAAAGAGAGCTCTGAGTAGCTGAGCTGGGACAGGGCCTCAGGTAGACCACCAGTGCCCAGGTCAGGGTCCGATCCACATCAGGACGGGCAGGGGTCTACTCACAGTCCTCATAGTCCTCCCTCTCTATCTGGTCGTTGTAGTCCAGGGTGGGCCCCTCTGTCTCTTCCTCTGGCTCTGAAGAGAAGATGCCAGTGGCCACCTGAAAACCCCACCCAGGTCCACTCTGAGAAGCCCCTCAGTCCAGCAAGCCAGGGCAGCTGAGACCAACAAGTTAATGGCCGCTCACCAAGCTGGTGCTCCCCGGCCTCCACATATGTCTCCTCTCCTTGACCCTGCCAGGTATTTGGAAGGGCACCCCCTGCAACAAAGAAGCCAAGAAGCAGGTGAACAGGGCCCTGACCTTACCCCCTTCAGTGCCTAAGGCCACCTGCTACCAAAGAGCCTCCTCAGACCCTGTGGACACCCTTCCAAGACCACAGCTCACTCCAAGTAGGCCCGTGCATTTTATTCTGCTGGCATGATCTGGGACTGGAGAGTCCGGCGGCCTTCTGGGAGACCTGCCACAAAGCTGCTGCCAGCAGAGGAAGGCAGGAGGGAGCCCTGTAAGCTCAGAGATGGGAGAGACCCCTAGCCACAACTGCCCAGTGCTGTCCTGCCCACTAAGGAAATTCATTGACCGCTCACCAAGTCCAGACAATACTGAGGCCCCAGAGCCTATCATGTCTGTAGGAAACAGGGTTCCAGGTTTCCACACTCACCCTCCCTGCCCACCAAAGAGGTCAGAACCCATATCCCCAGAGAAGGCTGACACAAACCTCCTTCCTGGGGTGGCTCCTCAGAACCAGAGTTGGGGGGCGGGAGCAGTGGCCACTCTGGGGTTTCTAAGGGGACTGGAGTGGAGTGCTTCTTCCCTGCCAGGGGCCTCTTCGTGGCTTTAGGTGGCTTCTCCTTGGGCTTTTTGGTGGCCTTGGGGGGCTTTTCCTTGGGTTTCTTGGTGGCCTTGGGGGGCTTCTCTTTGGGCTTTTTGGTGGCTTTGGGTGGCTTCTCCTTCCCCTTCTTGGGTGGCCTGGGGGACCCCTCCAGGGGCTGTTTGGTTGCCTTGGGGTCTTTGTCCTTCTTCCCTTTCTTCCCTTTGTCTTTGGCCTTTTCTGGAGGTGCTATCCAAGATGAAGATGTAAGTCAAATTAACAGAGGCCACGGGGTCACCGTGTGGCCCCTCAGGATGCGCACAACCTGAGCACAGGGGCTCTCATCAGTCCCCAGTACACACCAGAAACCTTAGGTTAAGCACTTGACCAAGTGGCAGAGCTGGAATCTGAATCTGAGCTTTCTATCTGTAAGTCCAGAGTTGCCAACATCACATCTCAGACTCTCTAAAGACTGAGATGCAACACCCAATTTCCAGGGAGCAGCTACTACCTGCCAAAATCTCAACAGGGCCCTTCACAATCCACTCCTTCACATGTCCACTTGCCAGTGATGAAGCTGGGCATGGAAGGCACAGAGAGGTGACTGAGCCATCCAGATTTAAAGGGCCATGGAAATTCCCACAAACAGCCATACAAATTAAAAGACATAGCCTGGATCCTTCCCGAGCCTCCCTGAAGGGACAAGAAAACCTCAAGAGACATTCAGTAGGCCCTGAAGCCCAAAAAAGAGGAAGCCATAAGAGGTCTGGAATGGGTTGAAAGCCAGAACCAATAGGGGATCTGGCCACCTGGCGGGGGGGGGGGGGGGCACCCAGAGGACAAAGGACTAAGCACAGAGCTTGTAGCTGCTGGCTTATCTCAGGGAGTCCAGGAGCAGGGACTCCAGGTGGGGCTGCCCCCATGGGAATCCTCTCAGGACCCTAAGCAGGGGCTGCAAATGCAGTTGAGAAGTTCATGGTGGATGGAGGACACGAGGCAGTTTGGCTGAAACCCAGGAAGAGTTACAAAACACAAGCAGGAGAAATGGGGCTCTTACAGCCATATCCAAGAGCCCTTGACAGCTGGAGGCAAGAGGGTGGCAGGATGTGAGGTGTGGGGGAAGAGCCAGGAAAGACTTACAACTGGGGCTGCAGGGGGCCTGGAAGGAATAGCTGCTGACCTCACGAATGATGAACGGTGCCTTAGTGTCTCTTGGAAGAGAGATCACAAGATTCTTTGCCACCCTCCAGAGGGCCACAATAAACAGCCAAGATTTATAGACAACTGATTGCGTAAGAGGCCCCGGGTTACATGCCTTGGTGATGCATCATCTCATCTAACTCCAACTAACCCCAGACTACCCACTGCCCACTTCCACCTGGAAGCCTTGGGGGGCAGAGGTCTTCTGCAGCTGCCTCCCCTGTCAGTAAGCTCCTGAAGCAGAGACCAAAAGCAGGAGGCTTAGATAGGCCACAAACAGGCTGAGAGCCCAAGTGGATGCCAGGGTGGTAACAGCACAGACACGCTGTGGCCCAAGCCTGGACCCTGTTGGGATTTGGGGGTCTGGGGATGAGTCACTAGGACATGTAGATCCACAGCCTCTAAAAGCTGCATGCTGCTCAGTACTGGATGTGCCTCCAAGTCCCCAGGCTCTGTGCCAGCACTGCCCTTGCCTGGTACCATGTCCTGCCAGGCGCGGTTTTGTTGAAGAACCACTGCTCATCCTGGGCAGCCTGGGGAGGGGCCAGGCCCTCAGAAATTCTCCATGCTCACCTGAGGTGTCAGCTCCCACCTGTGTTAGCCTCACCACACCACAGGTCGTCCCTGACTTGGGACAGGACACTCACCTTCAGCCGTCCCCGGCTTGCTCCCTGCCTGGGTTTTGCGAGCACGTCGGGTGGGCTCGGGAGGCGGCAGGGCCTCCACGTCGTCCTCCTCGGGCTCGGGCTCCAGCTCGGACAGGAAGCCTTCGAGGAACTCCTCGATCTCGTCGTCAGTCAACACAGTCTGTGGGCGCCCCCCGGGGCACAGAGCCAGCAGCGCCAGGAGACAGCCGAGCAGGGGCGCAGTGCGCACGGCCGCCATGGCCCCAGCACTGGTGGGGCTCTAGCAGGGACGTGGGGGGTGCCGAGGCTCTGGACAGGGGTGAAGGGGGGTTCCAGGAAGAGGACGGAGTTGGGGGGGGCTCTGGGACGGGGCGTAGGAGGAGTGTCAGGGAAGGACGCGGGGAGGGGGAGACTGGGGAGGGAAGTAGGGCAAAGGAATCCAGAAAGTGGTGGGAGAGGGAAATCCTGGGTGGGCGAGGGGATCAGGGGAGAGGTTCGGGGAGAATTCGGGGATGGTGGAGCTCAGACGCTGGTGGGTGGCTCCAAGGCGCTGGCGGCAACTGGGCGCTCCTGCCCCGCGTGGCGAGCTCCCGCGCGCACCGCCTTCCAAAGTGCAAGCGGCCGCCGGGGCGGGGGCATGGGGCTTCCGGAGCCGGCTTCCTCCCCTCAAGCCGGGCAGGAGAAGGAGGAGGAGCTCGGCTGGAAATGAGGGGCTGCGGGAGGGGGCGGGAGGGGGGGTGGGCGGGGCAGGCCCGGCGCTTGGCACTCCCCAAAGCTCGGAGTGCAAGCTGTGTCCGCACGCCCAGGTCAGGGGCTCTGAGGCCGGGGCGACTTGGGGGGAGTGGGGGAAGGATCTGAGGAAGGGAAGCAGGGTTGGAGAGTCTGAAAAAGCTTATGCTTCTGTCCCGTTGAACCTTCAGCACGCCCCAAGCCTTTGATCTCATCTAGGGCAATCAGGAACTCAGGGTGATGAAGATGTTGGCCACCCCATCCTTCCCACTCTCTGGCCTGGTCGCTTTTCAATCAGTCACCTGCTGCACCCTGGTGTCAGTCATCAGCCAACCTCCGTGCAGGACCAACCGCTGTGCTTGGCAAGAAAGACAACACTGTAGGAATTCACTTTCTAGCAGAAGGCGGTACAAAACCCTCTCAAAGAGGCCCAAGTGCTATACTGGGCGTAGGAGTCCCACATACGGGCATGCCATCATCCCATCTCAACATGAACAACAACAACAACGAAAAAATCAACCAACCAAACAAAAAAAAACACTCAAACTTTACAATTACTCTTGCTACCACATGCCCCCAGGGGGCACAAGACTAGGCTCAGAGCATTCCAGGATCCATTAATGATGTCCATTATGGTGCCAGCCCAGGGAGATTCACTCATGTGACCCTTCTAGGGGGTCAAATGTTGACCCCAAGTGTCCATCAAAGCTAATTTCAGAGTTCCCAGACTATTCACCCTTGAAGAAATGAGAAACCAAGAGAAAACACACTTGTAGCCATAGGTCAAGGTCAGCAGCAGTCAGTCCCAAACCAAGGTTGTCTGTAAGGGATTGACCTGGTGATGAAGCAGAATAGGAGCACTGGAACGATTGACAGGGTAGAGTTTGAATGTCTGCTGGAAAGAAAAGAAGAAAAGCAAGTCAGGAAGCACCCAGGCTAGGACTCCAACCCACCCTGGGCCACTGTTGGCAGGTGGCAGCCAGGAAGGCCCAGTGGAGTACCTGCACTGGCTTTCCTTAAGGAAACGGGCTGGGCTGGGGGCATGGTTCAAGTGGTAGAGTGCCTGCCTAGCAAGTGCAAAGCCCTGAGTTCAAACCCCAGTACCACCAAAAAAATGGGGGGAGGCAGGGGAACTAAGTCAAGAGCTGGTCCCTGGTGGTCTTTCCTGGTTCTGCCCCTCTTGGCCATCTGATCTCAGGAAGTAACCTCAGTGCCCACCACTTACTAGATGTAGACTAACAGGATCATGTGTGTGCAAGGCCTAGCACATGTATTCAGTCCTCGAAACCCTCTGGGTCTTGGCTCTCACCATTTCCCCTGGAGACCAACCTGGGCCCAACCAGGCTCTCCAAGCAACCCCCCACAGCCAGAGGTGGCCTCAACCCAGTCCTAGTAGCAAGGGTGAAGCAAGTCTTACCCACCACTGTCCCCTGCAAACCTGTGAATCATCATACTTAGAACTGGTTCTAGGAATTTGTTCTGCTGCCCCCAGTCTAGTCATGCCAGAGGCCCGAGGCTGGCCGAGGGGCTATGAGACGTCACTTCCCTGGGAACAGCTCATACATGAATTGGATTTGGGCCCAACATCCTCTGCCAGGGAAAATAGAAGCCATTTAGAAAACATAAAAAAGGCTAGAAAGACTTCTCCTCAGTCACAGTGAGTCACCAACAGGGACCTGAGCAAAAGCCCTTAAGGGGATCTGGACCCAGGAGGACCGGGGGCTGGGAGCCTTCATCTCTGAGGGTCTGGGCAGATGGAGAGGGCAACTGCTCTCCATGCCAGGCTGGTGCTCCTTCCCTTGGGACCCCCTAGCTCAGTGAGGAAGTTGTGGAAGTTGTTCTGTCCTAGTCCAGGACTCTGCCTGGATCAGGAGACAACCACATGACCAGTGAGGGGGCCCCTTTCCTCTGCTGAGGATCGCAGTTAGCTAAGTCAGGCTCCTCAAGGGCATAGCCAAGGTCAGTCAAGGAAGTTGGAGGCGTGGTATTTGTGGCTAAGAGCACTCAAGGGCTTCAGGGTCCCAGCCCCGCCACTGGCCAGGATGCTAACCTGCCCTGGCTAGACACCCTGGCAGCCCCTACCCCACCTTCTCTCTCCAGATTCCAGGGTCTATCCACCCCACAACAGGACTGAACTGGTCCGAGAGAGAAAAGGTGATCCTCTCCTCATTGTTGCAGAGTAGTTAGGGGAGTTATTTGAAAAGCGGAGGCCGGAGGCTAACGGGATGGGCAGGGAGAGAAGTGATGTGGACTGCTTGGTGTGTACTTCATAATTCATCCGCCACTCAGGGTCACTGAGGAAGACCCCTGCTGGGAGGGCTGCTGCTAGTGGGAAGCCAAGAGAGAGACCCCAGGAGAGAGAGAGATGGAGGTTGGGTCAGGGGCAAGGATGCCAGGAGTAGTGGTGCCCTGTAGAGCCTCTGTAGGCACCCAGGTGCCTACAGGCAGACAGGATCTGGAGGTACAGCTGCCTTTGGGGGAAACTGATGCCTGTTCACCACTTGCAGTCACACCTCTTTCCTCGGGAGGAAGGGTGCCCACCATCTTCCCACAGGTGGCCAATCTTGGGGTCAAGCTCTTGGAGAGTGGGAATTGGAGATGTTGTCCACAGGATGATTTAAACTGAGTATGGTGGCACATGTCCGTGATCCCAGCATTCCTGAGGCTAAGGCAGGAGAATCATAGTTCCAGGGCAGCCTGGGCTGCATAGTGAGACCTTTTCTAAATAAACAAATAAGCTGAACTTGGCCAGTTAATGCTGATGGATGCTGAGCCAAGGGCAGGAGGGAGGGGCCAGAGTGGGACTGGGAGAGTAAGGCAGTTTCTGCTTTCTCTCTTGTCTACAGCAGGGAACAGGCTTGGTTCCCTTGGCTATGAGGGTGGGTTGGTGAACACTGGTAGAAAGTGTCTGCTCATTGCACCAAAATCTTACCTTCAAGCCAGGTTCTAGTCAGTGTCACCGTGGCAGGTATTGTTCAGGCCACAAGGCAATGCTGGCTTGTCCTTAGAAGGCAAGAGGGTTAGTCCTATCCCTACTTGCTGGCGAACTTGCTGTCTCCTGTCTCTGGACATGTGGACACCTTATCCACATGGTGGCTACAAAGCTTCCTTCTGCCCTCACTTATTCTGCATGCCCAGGAACAGCTGTGGCTCCTCAATGAGGACAATGAGTCCTTCATGGCCTTGGTCTTCTGGCCTCAAGCTGGTGGGAGCTATGTGCTCTGGTACCCTCTCAGGGAACTGGGTGAGTCTCCAGGTCTCAATAGAAATCCAGCCAACACACTCTGTGCCCTGATGCACATCTCAGCTTCCCAAGTCTGGGAAAAGACACCCCCGTCTTGATAGAACCCACAGGGCCATTTCAGCAGGGGACTGATGAAATGTCACGTGCTTCCTGTCTCCAAGGCTGCGTGCACAGGCTTTTGGGATGGGCAGGACAGAACACCATCCCTCAACCATCCAGACCCAGCCTGCATGCCCTCCGTATAAGCCCAGCTGCCTCTGCATTCCAAGGCAACATGTACCCACCTCAGCGTGTGTGCGTTTGTGCGTGTGCGTGCACCTGTCTGTGGTTCCCTCAGCAGTATCTACAGAGCTGTCAACAAGGTGTCAGCCCAAGCATGGCTCAGAGGTCCCACCATCCCAGGTGTGACCATCCTCTGGAAAGCTGAGGCTGGAGGGGCTCTGGGCACAGGAAGTCAGCAACCGGAACCCCACGTATAAGTGGATTCTTTGGGGAAAGAGAAAGGGAAGCCCTTGTTGGGCAGACTCTGCCCCCAGACCCTGAAGGGCACCTCAATGGAACCCTGAATTTGTGCTTGAAGCCCAGCAAGGGTTATGAATTCAGGTCACAGTATGAAAGTTGCAGAGAATGGACTAGCTAAGCACTCTGTGGCTGAGCTGAACTCTCCTTTCACATGGGCTCCGTCACCTCTGGCCATCAGGTGACAGGGCCACGGAAGCTCCAGTGGGGAGGGCAGGCCAGCCTGAGGCCTATGCTGAAACATCTGAGCACCACATGAGCTGTGCTGTGTCCTCAGCCTGGCCAGAGATCAAAACTCACCAGCCAGCAGTCTCCAGCAGCCCTGAGCTCTAGCTGGTGGCGAGGGGGTGGGGGTGAGGTGACAGGACACAGGGACAGTAGGCTGCCAGAGCTAGGGAGCCCAGGAACAGACAGGCAGACAGGCCCTCCCAACCTGAGCCCGAGCCTCCTCTGGCTTAGACAGGGAAGGTGGGGTTCCGGGAGAAGTGAAGTCATGTGGACTAATGGCTCAACAGCCCTTTCTGTATGAATTTGGTCCACAGTTAACCATCCAGCACCAGTGTGGGCATGGGGGTAGGGTGGGTGGGTGGACACTAAATAGAAAGTTCAAGAAGCCTGGCCTTGGCAAGCAGGTTCCTGAGAACCCAGACTCTTTTCCTTCTGCAGAGTAGGTCTGCCCAAGGACCAAAGGAGAAGGGACCAGGCCTTGTTCCTTCCCTGAGGGAGGCCCCTAGAGACACCCCTCCTTTGTAATCCTCATGCCTGGATGTCACTCAGTGGGGTTAGCTGCATGAGCTACAAGGGGGGTGGTTCCCTGAGCTATGGAGACCTAGGGTCTTCCAGACAGTGTCTAGCCATCCTCACAACTGGCAGAACAATTTCCAACAACTTGAAAACCACATGTCTTTTTCCACAGTCCAAGCTCAGGCCTGGCTGCTGAGTGAGCAGAGTTCATACTGAATTCCTTCCACTCACCGCAGGGTAGACAGCAGGCCCAGCTGTGGGGAGCCTTGCTGGGATGGAGGTCACCACCGCGAGGCGGAGGCAGGCTTCCAGTACCGATGAGTAATTCTGCAGCCTGTAGATCTGGGAAGAGGACATGTGACAACTTAGTGTAACAATCAGCCCACTGTGAAGTCAGACAGGAGAGGTATCTTTCAAAATGGAGTCCACTGGCAAAAATAATGTTTGACTACCACCTCACACCTTCATCAAATGAAGTCCAAACAGACTGAAGATGTTGATGTTAAAAAAGATCCATAAACACATTAAAAGAAAATATAGAGGTTTGTGTTTATGTTCTTGGTGGGGGACCTCTTCTAGGGAACAGTTGCATAAAAGTTTTTGCCTTCTGTATAACAAAATACACTGAAGAAATTCTCTTTTTCTTTCTTTCTTTTTTATTTATTTTTTGATGGCATGGGGTTTGAACTCAGGGCCTCAAGCTTGCTAGGCAGGTGCTCTACCATTTGAGCCACTCCACCAGCCCTTTTTTGTATTGGGTATTTTCAAGATAGGGTCTCGTGAACTATTTACCTGGGGCTGGCTTTGAACCATGATCCTCCTGATCTTTGCCTCCTGAGTAGCTAGGATTACAGGGCTGAGCCACAAGTGTCTGACCAGCCTGCTGTGAAACCTCATCTGCACCCACTGCCCTTTCTCTCAGAGTCTTGGTTTCTGCAAAATCCTAACCTCTTTAAATTGTTCAAGGATTCACAGAGAAAAATCTGGACATTTGTACTTGAAAATAATAAGTTTTTGATAAAGGAAGTTGCTAAATAGATGTCTTTACAGCTTCAAAACTCATTTGATTGTTGTCCCTTTTAAAGTGAGCTGAAGAGCTAAGCAGGTAGCTCCGTGACAGAGCACTTGCCTAGCATATGTAAGGCCCTGGGTTTGGCCCCTAGCACCAAAAAACAAACTTTGTAGAAGCTTGCACACAGCTTCCATTGGCCCTTAGCCACAACTCTGTCACAGCCACACTTGGCTACAAAGGAAGGTGGGAAGTAAATAATCTTTTTCTCACGTTCTGGGCCCACTAAATGTTAGGTGTTCTGTCTTTGAAGAAGGAGATAATAGCTACTAAGGCATAATTAACAGTCTTTGCTACACACCGCATTCGTTTTTGCTTTTGTCTGGGAAGGTTGCTAAAATCTTAGGGAGGTGTGAAAAGAAAAGTCGGTATCTGGTAGAGCAAGGTGTAAAAGCTGAGATCCTAAGAAAGTGGGTGGCATTAGTGACTTTGTTGCCAGTTGCTGGTGAGGTGCTCATATCCTTGCCTGTTTGTCTGCAGACTCAGCCAGAAGCTCCGCCAAGGAAAGCAAGAGTTAGGTAACCAGCGCCAGGGAGGGAGGGGACCCCGCAAGCACCCACCCCAGCTCCTCAGCTGCTGCCATTAGAGAGGGGGCCAGAATGCTTGCCAGGCCACTGGGGTGCCAGAGTTTCCAGGGCTAGGATCTGCAGCTGCCTGGCCTCTGCCTCTGACCTCCACCCAACAGCCAAGTCTCCCAAGGGAGGTGTTCACACTCCGTGTTGCACTTCCTCAGCCCCAGGCAGCTGTCCTTGCACCTGGCACCTGGACCAGGTGCAGGGGACCACCCAGGCCAAATGCCCTGCCCTGATCCCTCTGGCAGGGTTAGAGTTAGGGTTGCCTGGAGATTTCCTGGAGGTCTCTTTCTCCTCCCTGCTCCCAAGGGGTGAGTCCCAGGGGTGCCATCAGCCCCTCTTGTCCTCACTCTGCTCCCCTCCCTGCTGCCGAGATGACAGGGACTCAGTCTCCCCTTCCAGCCTGGACCTCCTTCTGATATCTGACCAGGCCCAACTGCCCTCTCTCTGTTGGTGGCACAGGGCCTAGGCCTGCTGCCTCCCACAAGCCTGGGGGTGTGGTCTCTCTGCTATCTGCTCTTGACTGACCCACCTGCCAAGAACACCTGAAGATGTTCTAGACTTCTCTTCACACCCTCATTCATCACCCAAGGGCTTGGGGTGCTCCCTGTGTGCCTCAAGGTGGAATCCCAGCCTCCATATGGCTCTGAGTTCTCAACCTGCTCCAAATCTTCCCCCTTCCTTGGGCCTTGGAGGAAATCTGGAACCCCAAGAAGCAGGCATCCCTCTTTGGGGCCTTAGCAATCCCTACTCCCTCTGGTCCACTATGGCTGACCCTTACCTCTGCAGGCCTAGAGCTACTCACAGCCCTGTAGGCAAACTCCTTCCCTACAGGAGTCAGACTTGGCCACTCCTCTGTGTTCTCTAGCTCAGCATGAGCTCTTGAGGACCTAAAAAGAACGCACATTCTGGAATGGCGTCATGAGTGCATCTGAGGCCAGCCCTCAGGGGAACTGTGACATGTGGCCTGCTGATAGGATAGGGTATCTCCTAATAGGAAGCACTTCCTGAGGGCAGTGAGAGGCAGGGATGTATATTTAGCATGGAGACCACTTGGTCAGTCAGCAAACATTCGTAGGTTGACTCCAGGTGCCAGGACCCCAAGTCCACACAGGAGTCCTGCCTCTGGAGCCTTCTCTCCAGCAGAGGGAGCAGCCAGCTACAGCCCATAGGCTGGAGGCCCACAGGCCCAATCCTGGAGAGCAGCACAGACTTCCTGGAGGAAGGAGTGAGTGTGATGAACCAGGTGAGTCCATGGAGGAAGGGGGTGGATGCGCCAAGGCCCAGAGGGAAGAGCCTGCTGGGGGGATTCCAGAAGGTAGTGCACAGGTAGGAGCAAAGGCTGAAGACATGAGAAGCCAGCCTGTGCTTGGGTCTATTCTGGGCTTACTGCAGCTGATTGATTGGGGAAGAAGTCACTGGGATGGCCTGTCCTGAACGGGGGTGGGGGGGATGAAGTCAGTGGAGATGATACTGGCATAGAGCCAGAAAAACTGGCCAAAGAATTAATGGAAGCAAGGTGCCTGTCGTTCATGCCTGTAATCCTAGCTACTTGGGAGGCTGAGATTGGAAGTATTGTGGTTTGAGAAACCCATCTCCAAAATAACTAGAGCAAAATGGACTAGAGGTGGGGCTCAGGCAGTACAGCACCTGCTTTGCAAACACGAAGCCCCGGGTTTGAGCCTTAGTCTCACAAAATAAATAAATAAAAAATGGAGCCTAGGATGGAATCAGTAAGTTTGGGAACCAATTTGTTGGGGGATCCAAGAGGGACCTTGCGAGAGCAGAGGAGGGGAGGGGGTACTTCCCTATTCCCCCTTGAGATGCCACTTCTCAAAATTAGCTTTACATGGGGTTCCTACAGGGCCACTGTGTGCCTTGGGGTGCCTGTTGCCAGGGTGGACACCTGGTAGCTCTCCTGACCTCTTTGCTGGGCCTGGACTCCTGCTAGCTGTGCCCCATCAGAGAAAGGCTCTGGCCATGAGCACAGTGCTTCCCTGATAGGGAGCAGGGTGGGGACAGAGAATCTCAGAGTGACTGCTGCCTTCCCCAAACTCTGGACTGCAGGATCCAGGCAGTACCTCCCCTTATCATGGCCAGTACCTCCCTCAGCTGCCCCCCTAAGTTGGTGGGAGGCTGGGCTCAGGACCCCCACGGACAGAACCCCCTCCATGCCCGTACTGGTTACCAATGCTTAGGGCTCTGTGAATAAGCTTCCTTTTAAAAGTTCTAGATTACGCAAGTACTGTGTGCTCATTGTAGAAAAATTAGAAAACACAAAGGCCAAATAGCAAAACTATTATGATAAGTTTTATTACATTCCAGGACCATCCCACCTCCCAGAGAGAACTATAATCTTCCAGAGGTTTTTTTGGAAGTGTGTAGACCTGGAGATGCCTGAGGGAGCCAGGTTCCCACCCCAACACTGCTGTCCCAGCTGCACAAGCTCAGCCAAGTAGCTTTCCAGCAAGATGGGGACATGGATGTCACTCTCGCCACTGGCAGGAGTTCAAAGTGTTAAAGCTGACACGTCTAGAGTGCTTAGAGCAGTCTTCCAGAGAGCACTGGGCAGGGCGCGATCTCACTGTGCCTACGTGCACATGCTTGGAAGCATCTTATTATGAAAAGCTTCAGTCATGGGCAAAAGCAGGAGGGAAGGAATGGAGCCCTGGCACCTGCTCCCACAATTCAACTCATGATCCCCTGTTCCACCCTCTCTTCTACCCTGCAGCACCATAGAATTCCCCAAAAATTACTTCACTGTGCATTTGTTTTTTAAAAATCTCTCTCTCTCATACACACACACAAAACTATTATTGAAGTTGCAAATCTCAACAATTCCCTTATATTCAATAACCACACAAAGCACACACGTCCCTAATTGCTCCACACATTCTATCTGTCTGTCTATGTATCATTTATCTATCTATCTATCTATCTATCTATCTATCTATCTATCTATCATCTGTCTGTCTACCTACCCACCTACCTATCACCTCTCATCTATCAATAACCTATGTATCTATGTATCTATCTATCATCTATCTATTTATTTGGCAGTACTGGGGATCGAACTCAGGGCTTCACTCTTCCTAGACAAGTATCCTATCACTTGAGCCATGCATCTAGTCCTTTTGCTTTTAGCTTGTTTTTTGCCCAGGCCAACATGGATGTACAATCCTCCTACCTCTGCCTCCCAAGTAGCTGGGATTACAAGCATGAGTCACTGTACCTGGTCCTTCCTTTTATTTGTACAGTTTAAGTCAGGATCTAAATAAGGCCTGTGGACTGGGATCAATCTATCTCTTAAATCTATTTTAACCTGCAGGCTCCCCTCCTCTTTTCTTCTTGAACTCTTCATTGCATCTCAGTTTTGTCCTGAGAGTTTTCCAAGGTCTGGATTTTGCTGATTTCATTCTGTGCTACATATTTTAAACTTAAATGAAATGATTGTATTTGTTGTGGGTATGAATTCAGTCCAAAAAATTCAGAATGTCAGAAATGCAACCTAATTTTTCCTTGAGAGACTTCCTTTTTGTTTTGACCACCCCAATCCACTGCAGAGTTGTGGGTGTCTTTTCCCAGGCTTTAGGAAGTGAAGTCTGGTTTTTAAGGTCACTGTGTCCTGCCTGGGCACATGTCCAGGCATCCACGTCTGACCTCAGAGCCACCATGATTAACAAGGGATGTCCAGGTGGTAGGGAGGATGCAACTTGGCACTGCCAGTTCATACAGAGTTTCCACATCAGTCCTTCGCAGGGCACTCATTTTTTCATTTTCATTTGTTTTGTTTTGTTTACTGATGAGGAAATGGGTTGGACTGTTCCGTGACTTAAATAACAGGTAAAGCAGCACTTTCAAGTGGGTGGAGGGTGAAGGGCCACCCTTCCGAGGGCAGCTCTAGGACAGGACACTCTCCCAACATCCAGCCTCCAGCAAAACTATGTAGTCAAGCCTCAGAGACCAGTCACTTCTCAATCTGCTGGTGGCCCATCGGTTCTATAGGCTTGTCACTACCTTCCCCTCGGGAGACCCTTCCATTTGTTTCTGGATGCCATCTTTGCCTGGCTTCACCTTCTCAGTTTCCATTCTCTAAGTGCGTGTGTGTGTGTGTGTGTGTGTGTGTGTGTGTCTGTGTATTGTATATGTGTGTTTCTCTGTGCATGTGTGTATATATGTAGTAATTGTACTACGTATGTGTGTGCATGTATGTATTATGTATGTGTGTGCATGTGTATGTGTATGCATGTGTATTGTGCATGTGTGTTCAGGTACACCCAGGACCAGTCCTTACACATCTTCTGTACTTTCGTCCCCTCCTTGGTGGTCTTCTTGCCCCTGACACCCCCTTGTTTATAGCTGCAGTCCTCCCTGCTCCCAGGGTGCAGCCTCATCCGTCAAGCTGGATCCTGACATCTTGCCTTGACTTCTACTCAGGTCTCAGGCTTGCCTTTTGCTTGCCACACTCCTGAGCCCCCATCTCAGGATGGGGGCAATTCCAGCCTTCCTCCTGCTAGAGCAAATCCTTGCCTCTCTCTCTCCCGGCCAGATCTGAGCCGTTGACCATATAGCCAGGAGCCTGCTTTCCTCACCTCTTTGAGGGGTCTCCTGCCATTGCCCTTTTACTTTAAAACTGATAGGGATAATGTCCCACTTTGAGCTTCTGCCCAAAACCTCCCCTCTCGTTCTGAGTAAAAGTCAAAGTTCCTCTAGCAAACTGCAGGGCCACCTGATCTGACCACTGTTCTCCCCTCTTCCCTGTCCACTCTGCTCTGGCCATATAACTCCTTGCTCTTCCTTGAACATGTCACACACAGCCTCATCTTACTGTTCCTGGTCTGAAAATGAGCCTCCTCACCTCCATGTCATCTTCTGGGTTAGTGCCCTGGGCACTCCCTCTTCCCTGGTCCTTATTTTAAACACTAGCGATACAAACAGTCACTGCTCCACCCAGTGTCAGTTGGGGCCACCATGCAAGTGTGGTAAGCAGGAGCCCGAGTCAGTGCTGGTGGCCACTGGGGAGCTTTGGTTCTTGTCCATGTGGCCCCTCATCACCACAGATCAGCTTTTCTTGTTTTTCTTTTCTTTCTTTTTTTTTGGGTCTGGGGTTTGTGAGAAAGCAGTTTTTTCTATCAAAGTACGTGTCGCCATTTTAATTCCCTGCATTAGCTGTAGTTCTGGGTTCTTCTTCCAGATTCTTGCTAAACCCCTTTGCCCATGAAAATTGCCCTACATGCTGTGTATCTTAACCCCTCCCCCAAGTTAGTATAGAATTTCAGCCAATCGAGAAGATTGTGAACTTTTGAACTGGCCCAATCCAGGTCAAGAGGCAGGGTCAGTCATATCAGGAATATAAGGAGGAACAGACTGCCTGCCCCTTTGTGTGTGCTGTGCCCATGTGCCTGCACACTCTTCTGCAGAAGTAAATATTGCCTTGCTGAGACAATTCTCCTTTTCTGTGTCTTTGATTGTGACTCCAGTGGTCTTTGGGGGTCTTACTTCTAACAATTTGGGGGATTGTCTGGGATAATTCCATCCAGGAGAGGTGCTCAGAAACCCCTTCCCCCAGGGGAGAAGACACATCCCTCTGCTTTGTTGCTGTGGCCTTGGGGTATTGGGTCACCTGCGTTCTTGGACTAGAAATCTATTCTGGGCTTTAATTATCTTGGCAGAACAGGGAAAAGGGCCTGAGTAAGCACTGTGGTGACCAAGACATTCTGTGCACAAACCAAGGAAGGTAAGAAACGCCACTGACTGGTAAAGTATTCCTTGGTGGTCAGGGAGGATCTCGGAGGTTTTGTGAGAGCGAACGAAACGTGTCTGAGACACAGGGTGATGTGGAGTCCCAATCCACAGTTCTGTAGATATCCAGGCCACTACATATGGCTTAATGGCAGTCCATAGGGACCTAGTCAGGGGCTTATATTGACCTGCTTATTGCCAAGTAGTGCCACCAACTGGGTATTTTCCTGTGAGGGCATCAGTCAGAGGCGGAGGAAGTGCGTGGGGTACTGTGTGAGACACCTTCAGGAAATTAGGGAGGTTGAGCATCTACTGGGCATTCTCACCAACCAGGTAGACTGGGATGGGGAAATATCACAAGTAAAAAGAGCTCTGAGGAAGGTGACACTAATCTAAATGGTATGTGGCTGAGGTTTGGAGCTGCTTCTCTCCTGAATTGTTTTCCACCTAATTTTAAGTCTCTAATTCTCTACTAATGAGAGAACTCTCTACTAATGGTTAACCCCCTTAAGTCTTTCTTTCAAGATGGGACACTTTACCCATAACAGACATGTCAAGACCAGGAGAGGGAACAGGTCATGTCCAGGTCACAGCAGGCAGCAACTGTGGGCTGATCCATTCACTCTCCTGGCCAACACACCACATCGTCACTCTCAGGGTTTTGGACTCATGCCCTCGGCCTCAGGTGTGCACAGGTCAGAGGGACCAGAGAGGGAATTTCAATTTTCTGTCTAAGCTTTTCTTGATTTCCTACAAATGCCCATGTGTTTAAAATTGGGACCTTAATATTCCAGATTGTTACATTAGCTAGAAGGTAACAAGGCAGCCCCCTTCATGGGTTCTATTATGGATTCAATAAGGCATTGGGTTTGTTTTTTTTTTTATGATTGAAAGTGCTCCTTCCCTGAAATTAACTCTTGATGGGCTAATTCATGCTACCTTTTCCATGCTTTCTAACATAGTCAGATATCACCAGTTTCATTGGAGATGTAATCCCTTTTTCCTTGCCAGACATGAAGACTCTGGTTTAAAAACAAAACAAAACTAATTTTTGGTGTAAATTAAGAGACTGGATCGTGCATCCTGTATCCTTTGTCGGGAGGAGGATATGGGATGCCAGCTTTCCACCCAAAATTAGGCTCCCTAAATTTCTTTAAAAGGTTTGACTAATAACAAAGTTGCTGTAGCACAAGGAAAACTATCATTAGAGTTTATTTAAAAACCACCCTCTAGGGGTAAATCTGAAGTCTTAAAAGAGACCATTTTAAGTTAAGATCCCGCTCTTAACTGGTCGTGTGTCCCAGTATGCCTGGTAAGGGGACCCCCTGGAGGATGCGGCAGTCCAGGGACCCAGCAATAAGGTGGAAGGTGCAGTGATTAAAAAGAGACGCCTCCATAAAAATCATTGCAGGTTTAATTAATTATGCTTGTTAAGGCGTAAGGAGCCGACTGTCCTTGAGGATATAGATTAATTGTTCCAAACAAAGGGAACTGATGCAGATATGCAAGGCAATGAGAAAAGTTTTACTTCTGCAGAAGGGTGCAGCCACAGACTGTTGTCTGATAGGCAGAACACACTGAAGGAGGAGTCTGCTCAGTTTTTATTCCTCATGTAAGTCTGCCCCTCACCCTGATGGATGGATTTGGGTTCACAATCTTCCCGATTAGCTGTTGTTTGGGATAAGGACAAGGTTTTTTTTGACACAGTGACATTTTACAATTCAATAAGAGTGATTACCCAAGGTCCTCTGCAGATAGGAGACAGGGGCTGACATTTCCACTAACATAATTAGAGGAGCTGACATACTCAAAGGCATGAAACTTTAAGATGATAAGCAAGCAGTTTGAGATTAGGACATGTGATAAGCAGCTCTTCCTCTGACCACAAGAACCTTGCAAGAGCAAGCAATGTTTTACAAAGCATGTAGGCAGCAAGTTGGGGAGGTGAGCTGGCATCCACACGATGACAGTTATACATTAACTCCTTTGACAGACGCCCCCATCCCTTCACCTCTTGCTGGGGGAATCATGAGGGTCAATTTGCAAAAGGACAGGAGACGGGAGGAATTCGAGGGACCCCCTTTGCTGTCACTGATTCCACCTTGTGGTCCAGCACTTGTCCTCCCTGTCTTATCCTGTCCGTCTGTCTTGCCCCATGACAATGTCATCTAGGCTGGGGCTTGTGTATGTCACAGAGCCTATAGCCTCTGTGCTTACAACTGCCTGGAACATAGCACAGTTTGTTAAATTAGTGGGTGGGAGGATAGCTCTGAAATCAAATGATCAGTTCATTTTTGGTTTTTTTGCAGTGCTGGGGATTGAACCCCGGGCCTTGAGCATGGTGGATGAGTGCTCTACCACTGAGATATTTCCTCTGCTCCAAAGAGCCAGCATTTACATCACAGTTCTGTCAAACTTGCAAATATTATTTTAGCTCAACCCAAGTTTCCCTATGTGTAAACTGGGTGTGGTGATGCCCACCTGTAATCCTAGTGCTCTGGAGGTTGAGAAAGGAGGATTGTGAGTTCAAGGCCAGCCTGGGCTACACAGCAAGGAAAAAAAGAAAAAAGTGCAGATTGTTTCCAACTTACAATGACCTGACCTATAATTTTTCAACTTTATATGCATTCAGTAGAAACCATATTTCCAATTCTGACCTTTGATCTTCCCCTAGGCTATTAACATATGGTACAATTTTCTCTTTCATGGCGGGCAGCGGCAACCACAAGCCCCAGTCATCCACTTGATCAGGAGGGAAAACAACCAGTGTGTGTGTTACTCAGCTAGATGGCCTGTCGGTCAGGTTATCAAATGCATTTTCCATAGGGACTGGCAGAGGGGCTCAAGTGGTAGAGCACCTGCCTAGCAAATGTAAGGCCCTGAGCTCAAACCCCAGTACTGAAAAAAAAAAGTTATCTCAAGTGCATTTTCTACTTAAAATACCTTCATCTTACCATGAGTTCAGTGCTCCACAGCCCCATAGTAAATCAAGGAACTGCTCTGATGCCAATTCCACATCTTCTGAAAGAGAATAAAAATATCACAAGTCTTTAGCACAGTACTTGGCCTATCCCAAGCCTTCCTCACAGAGCTGTTACTTCCCACCTCTTTCTGTCTACCTATTGCCTGACTTCTGATCTTAACTGTTTTTTTTTTTTTTTTTTTTTTGGTGGTACTGTGGTTTGAACTCAGGGCTTCACATTGTTCGGCAGGTACCCTACCACTTGAGCCACTCTACCAGTTTGACTTCTGATCTTGACTCCCCTGACTAGGACACCCTCCTGGATGTTGCCTCACTCCCCTTTCCCCTTGACCTTGACCTTAGTCCTGTGCAGAAGGCAGCCCAGCTGCTTTCCTCTTCAGCTTCTCAGGACTTTCCACTCATCAACCCCATGGACCAGAATCCTGGGACTCTAACAAGGCTTTCCAGGCCTGTGTCCATAAACTGGATCCCCAGTCCCATGTTAGTAACTGTGTTTTATTTCAATGGGAGCAGCAGTAAATGGGGAAATAACTAAATAAATGGCAGTGGGTCTGTTTACTCCAGAATATATAATGTTATATTCTGCCCTTATGTGAATGAAATAATCTGTGGTGGAAGTGATACATGACTTTGTAATTTGAGGTGGAGCTGTGGTTAGCAAGGGCCATCTTCTGGGCCCCTGCGCCCCCTCCCCCGCCAAAGGCCCTTCCCACTGCCAACCCTGCTTGGATGGATGGCTGAGGCTAGGCTGGTAGACAAGTGAATCCAAAGACACTTCATTTTCTCTACACTTCTCCAGTGTTCTTTGCCTACCTCCTCCCAGTCTTCCACTGGGATTCCATCCCAGGCCTCCAATTCCCCACCCTCTTCTTACATGGAGCCTGTCCAGAAGCAGAAAGACACATGCTTTCCTTAAAAGGCAGTAATCGTTTCTCAAAAATAAATCCTCTATATTTGTTATATAACCAGGCAGGCCCTGGGCAAGCCACGACCCCAACACTGGAATATCTCCTGTCAGAAACAAATCCAAGCCAGGCAAGTTGGCGCATCCCTGTAATCCCAGCACTTGGGAGGCTGAAACAGGAGGATTGAGAGTTTGAGATCAGCGTGGACTATATAGCAAGGCCTGATCTCAAAAAAAGAAAAGAAAAAAAAGGAAGGAAGAAAGGAGGGAGGGAGGAAGGGAAAGGAACCAACCCAAAGCAACAATAAAAAATGTCCTGAGGCTCTCAGAGGTCTATACAGGTCAGGGAAGGATGAAGCAAAGCAGGACCTATGGCAATAGGTTGCAAAGTTACCCTAAAATAATTCACATCCACCCAGAACTTCAGCATTTGGAATAAGGGTCTTGCAGATGTAATTAAGAGCCTTGAATTAGATGCCATTATCCTGTATTAGGGTAGCCTATATCCAAGGACCAGTATCTTTATAGGACAAGGGGAGGACACACGGATGACACCTGAGAGAGCCACTGAAGGCAGCAATGATACAGCCACAGCCATCTGGAGTCACCCCCTCCATGAGGCAGGCAGGACAATGCCCTGGAGACTTCAGGGAATGTGGCACTGTTAACACCTGGGTGTTTGATCTGCAGCCTTAGGAACTGGGAAAGAAATAAATTCCTGTTGTTTCAAGGTGCCCAGTTTGTGATAACTTGTGACAGCAGTCATGAGACACAAACACACCAGGTTTACTAACCACCGTGATGTGTCCAATAGCTCAGAGAAGGCCAGGCAAGCACTCCTGGGGCAGACAGTCCTCAGGAGCTCGGGCCCAGAGGCTGAGCAGTTTGGCCACCAGCTTTCCAAGTACTTCTGGCAGATGGCCTCTGGGGAGGAGGTGACCAAAATGGGAGGAGCGGGGCCCAGAGCAGAGCAGAGTCATGGCCCCTTGGGCCTCTGGACATGCCGAGCACAGGTATAAATGACAGAGAAGTGAACCTGAAGAGAGGTGCCCCAAGAGGCTTTACAAAGTTTGTGGCTACAGAGGAATCTCCCATGGGGTCCTTTCTGGAAGTTGGAGCAGGAAATAGCCAGAAGAGATTCATCTTGGAAAAACACAAGCTCATACTTGGGCAAAAAATAATTCAAAACATGAGATGGTCAGGAAAAGCCAAGGCTGGAAGAGGGGAGGGGACAATGAGCCTCAGGGCAGCTGAAAGTGCCCAGCCAGGAGATGGTTGGTGACTTGGAGGAGGGGGGACAGTCTTAGAGAGGGGAGCAGGAGGCTGGGCACTTAGATGGGAATCCCTGAGCCAAGTTTATTAGCATAACCCACCCAAACCAATCTGAAGCCTCTACTTCCCAGAAGGCTTAGGTCCAGGGAAGGGGAGGAGAGGAGAGACTCCATTCACCCATTTAGGCCATGGCCCTGCCCACTGTCCAGGCCTGTCTTCCCAGGCCATGTTCTCTTGCTCGCAAAAGCTTCCTGGGCCTGTGTTTCTTAGGGGAGTGTGTGCAGGCAGAAGGGTGTCTCAGACAGCCCCAGAGAGAACCCTTGACCTGCTTTGAATATAGCTCAGTGGTAGAGGCTTGACTAGCTTGTGCAAGGCCAAGGGTTCCATCTCCAGTAGTGAGGGCTGGGGGGGAAGGTCATCCACAAAATGAGGATGGAAACATGTTTTCCCTCCTTCTCTCCCTCCCTTCCTTCCAAATGAAAAACTTTTAAGTCACTTACAATCCCATTGACCTCTGCAAACTTTTTCTTAGCCAAGGTGTTTTCCATGTATATTACATATATATAGATTTTTACAAATATGGCCCTATGTTGCACACACACCTCTTGGCTTTTATCAGGAACAGTATCAGGTAGTATCTCATGGTGTCTTTTCACACCAGTGACTATGACTGTACAGCACCAGCTCTGAAAAGGTTTATTGAAGTACAGTGGTCAGGCTGTCCAATTCACCCTTTTGGTGAATAATTATGAGTTTAACAAACACAGTCCTGGAGCCTCCCCCCCCTCCAATCAAGGAACATCCCATTATTCCCCGAATCCCTCTTGGTTCTTTGTAGTCTCTGATCCTACCCCGAGACCCTGTCAATCATTTGTCTGTTTTCTGTCCCATAGTTTTTGCCTTTTCTAAGTTGTCTTAGCAGAATCAGAGCTTACTGTTTACAGCTCTTCCCCTAAGACTCACTCAAGACTCACCAAGGCTATTGTTATCTCTCCCCTCCCCCACGCCCGTTTCATCTCAAGGTGGCCTAATATTCTACAGTACAGATGCACACAGAGGGGACATGCCTCACTGCTGTTCCTAAAGCAGGCCCCTCCATCCCCAGACCCACTCCTCTCCGGCTTCCACAGTGACCACAACAGACCAGTACAATGAGATCAGGCCAAATCTGAAGTCTCCATTCAGTGGGATCTTTGCGTAGTCCAAGGGCCACCCTCCAGGAAAGGAAACTAGTGTCCTGGGCACAGTCAGGTCCTCACCTGCACCCCCAGGCTGTGCCTCCTACTTCTAGTACTGCTACAAAAGTCACCTCCAGCTCCCAGAGGGTCACCAAGTTCTCTGGTGGGGATATTCTTTCCTCCCCCCAGCTTTTATTCTGCTCATTTTCCAGAGATACCCTTGAGGTCTCTCTCTCTCTCTCTCTCTCTCTCTCTCTCTCTCTCTCTCTCTCTGCCTCACACACACACACACACACACACACACACACACACAGGCACACTGCATTCACAATACACTCACAACCCAGAACAAGCACTCAAAGACAGAAGATCATTTCAAAAGCAGAAGATCTTGTCCCCACTATCCCTAGGCAACTCACTTCTCCCTGGGGAATAGGGCAGAACAGGCAAGTTCTTCATGATGACCAGTCTTCATGATGACTCCCTCAGTCCCATGCTGTCCCAGCAAACACTGTAGCAATCCCTCTGATAGTCTTGACCAGTTTCAAAGCCAGGCAGTTTCTTCCAGCATCACTTGCATGAAATTCCTTGCACAAATGTTTGTGCACAGTTGCCCAGGATTTTCAGTGTTCAGGTCTGAAGAGTCTTTAAAAGATGCCTCTGTCTACCCAGGAGATTAAGAGTGGTCCAAGGAGAGCCCAGCACCTTGGCTGAGACAGGGGACACTACAGATAAAATAATTGTTTTTAGAAGATACATAGCTGGAGGGGCCTGCTCCAGGGACATTCAGGCAGAGCTATACTTGAAACTGGAGTTTTGGACCCAAGGCTCAAACTCCTGAGATTCCATATGCCAGATTCAGCCACCTGTCCCTAAACACCAAATAAAGAGGCATGGTGAAGGTAGAGAAAAGAGATTTATCACATGGCTCGGGAAATGCTTTGGGAAGAGGCAGAGTAAGCACTTAGCTCATCTTCAGCCATCTTTGGGTTTAAGTAGACAAAGAACTGGGGGCAGGGGACAAAGGTGTGCATAGTTAAACAATCCCAGTCACAGGTGTGGTCTGGTTGACCATTATCTCAGTCCAAGGGTTCCCTGAGGGGTTCCAGAGATGATGTCATCACTGTCATCACTTGAGGGGAGCAGTCTGGTTCCCTTGAGATGATTGCTCCTGCTGCAGGGTGCAGCCTCACCATTACAGGTCATTGTCCTCATTTGGAGAGGTGTCTGTCCTGCAAGTCTCCACTATTCCTTATGGGGAGTTTCAGTCCCTTGTCATAAAGATGTTATCAGTTCTGTCCTTTCTGGAATCCAAGGTGATCACAAAGTGACTGAAAGAGAATGGCTCAGAGCAAAGACAGATACGAAATGGAGGCAGGGATGCCAAGCTTCTCCTGTTTTTAGTTGATTGGTGGGCCCAAGTAAGGAATCAGTGCTTTTCAGCAAAAGCAGTTTGAGCACCTCTTGCATACCCTCAGGAGAGCAGGAGCTGGGCCCACAGATGGGAAGGCTGGAGGGGGGAGCCAGGGGGATTATACTCAGGCCTCCTGGCTGCCAAGTGAGTGTCCTGAGGTCTGGGCAGCTTTAAGGCCTGGACAGGTGGGTGGGTGAGTGGGAGGCTGGGAGAAGGAGTGGAAGGCCAAGAGGATGCTGGGCTGAACCACTTGTCTCTTCCTCTCAGCCCTGTGGTCTGAGCCAGAGCTTGGGTAGTGGCTGAGAGAAAACGCTGAGGGAGTATAGTAATACAGAGCCAGAGGAGTGGGGAGACCAGGATGGAAGGGGAAAAGACAGTGAGGAGGGAGAAGATGGCAAAGGCTGGGCCCACCTATTCCATAGGTTGGTCTGAGCACCACCACACTCCTGCTACAGATTTCACATAAGACAGACAGGAGACTCAGGACTGTCAATATGGTGCTTCCTCCTGACTTTATCTCTACGAAGGAACTGCTGGAGCAGTGTGTGTGATTTTGTTGGATGACTGTCACACTGGCTTCCAGAAAGTCCCTCCTAAACTGTGTCAATCCCCTCACACCTTGAGCATGTGGCATCAATTCCTTTTTTTTTTTTTTGTGGTACTAAGATTTGAACTCAGGGGCTACACCTTGAGCCACTCCACCAGCCCTTTTTTGTCGAGTTTTTTTCAAGATAGGGTCTCGAGAACTATTTGCCCTGGCTGGCTTTGAACCTTAATCCTCCCGATCTTTGTCTCCTGAGTAGCTAGGATTACATTTGTGGGCCACCGGCGCCAGGCCTGCAATCAATTCTTATATGTTTAATAACCCAATAGATTAAAACATTCTCACTCAAACGCGCACTTCTCTAAGGACTGCACAGGTTTGATGATCTGGTTGTAAGTGTATCCACTGGGATGTCTTCTGAAAATTGACCATTCTTGTTTCTTTGACAATTCTTCTACCATCTTTTTCTTACAGTGAAAATTTTATTATTTTCCCTCTTTTCTTGGTTTTATGCTTTTTAGCATTTCTTCAGCTTTATAATTACAAGAACTAGTCTTAATTTCAAAATGTATCATACTTCCCAATTTGTCTTTTGAATTTTTTTTTTTGTGGCAATACTGTTAACGATGCTGGTGCAGTCTGTGATCAGAAGACTTCCAAATTCTTTGTATCCCATCGGGAAGAATCCATGGCAGGACACGTGGGTGTAAAGGGAATTTAATTAAAAGTTAGGGAGGGGAATCACAAGAGGGAGCATGGTGGGTGCGGGTGCGGGTGGAATCTGGAGGCAGAGGGAGCGTGCTTCTCTTCCCCAGGTGCTTTTAAAACCTATGATAACCTATGGGAAGGGAGGAACCAGTGAGGAGGGGCATGGGTGGTTCCCGGCCAGGTGAGGGCAGTGCCTGACCAAAGCATGGTTAATCTAAGATGTAATAGTTTTCTATGAGCCCCAGCTTTCCCTAATTTTAGCCTGCCTCAGGACTAGGGTTTTTTTTTTTTTTTTTTTGGTGGGACTAGGGTTTGAACTCAGGCTTCATCCTCACAAAGCAGGCACTCTAATGCTTGAGCTATAGCTCCAGTCCATTTTGCTCTGGTTATTTTGGAGGTGGGGGTCTCAAGAACTGTTTGCCAGGGCTGACCTTGAATCTCCCAAGTAGCTAGGATTATAGTCAAGAGCCACCAGCACTTGAACTCAGGGCTTCACGCTTGCTAGGCAGGCTCTACCACCTGAGTTAGCCCTTAAGCATTCCTTTTTTTTGGCTTTAGTTATTTTTTAGCTAGGGTCTTGCTTTTTCCCCTGGGGCAGTCTTGGACCACAGTCCTCCTATCTCTGCCTCCCAAGTACCTGGTATTATAGGCCTGCACCACTATGCCAGGTTTGGAGTTTAACTTTTAAACACATTTTAATTTATTTTGAGACAGGGCCTCACTGTTGTTAAGTCTAGGCAGGGTCTCCTGAGTGCTTAGATTACAGGTGTGCACCACCAAGCCCCACCACATTTTAAATTTGCTGATGGCTCACACCTGTAATCCTAGTTTCTTAGGAGGCACAGATCAATAGGATTTGGGTTCAAAGCCACCTCGAGCAAATAGTCCACAAGCCCCTATCTCGAAAACACCCGTTACAGAAAAGGGCTGATGGAGCGGCTCAAAGTGTGGAACCTGAATTCAACCCCCCTCAAAAAAAAGTACGGCAAAAAAAAAAAAATTGTTATGTGGTCCAGTTCAGCATTCTTCTCCTATAGTATTTCCAAATTTAATGTGATACATGGAGCATAAAAATATTCATCGACTTTTTGCCGTTATGGTTTTGGTTTCTTTTTCAGATTTAAATGTTTGATCCATCTGGAATTTATTTGGTGTTAAGTAGTGAGGGAGGGCGCCAATTTCTATTTTTCCAAATGGCCGGCCAGTTGTTCCAAAGCAGTTCGGCTGAAAAACCTTTTGTGCGCATTTGAAGCGGCCGTTGCACAACTCATTCGCGTGTAGCCTGGGCTCCCGGACCCTGCAGGTGCCGCGTCACCCACCAGAACAGGCAGCCAGGACTAGGCCCCGCCCCTGGCTGACAAAGCCCCGCCCAGCCCAGGTCGAGGATCCGCCCCCGGCTAGTACGAGGCTCCGCCCCTGGCGGAGGACAAAGCCCCGCCCACCCCAGGACGAAGACCCACCCTGGCTGGGCACAAGTCCAGCTGAGGATGAGCTCCCTCACCGAGGCCCCGCCCCAGACTGAACGACGAGGCTCCTCTCCCTACTGAGGACAAAGCCCCGCCCAGCCCAGGACGAGGCCCTGCCTTCGGCTAAGGACAAGCCCCGCTGAGGTCGAATTCTCCCACCGAGGCCCCGTCCCCGGCTGAGGACAAGGCTCCGCCCGCGCTCGGCATCTCCTCCTCGCTGTACCCGGGCTCAAAGTAATTTAAATAGAAGACGTGTCCACGGGTGTTATTTACATATTTGCATCCAGGCGGGACCTAGGGAGCGGAGCCCAGGACCGCTACAAGGCTCCCACCAGCTCTAAAGGGCGAGTCCCGTGAAAGGACCTCATTTGCATAGGGCAGGGCCTCCGGGGGAGACGGTACGGCTTCCTCTTCCCGCTGGCTTCCGTCCGCTTTCCTTCCGCGGTCGCCGGCTTTCCTTCCGGCCTCCACCTGCCTTTCTTCCGCGGGTCTCCCGGTGTCGCCAGAGACGGTTCCGGGATGCTCCCGAGACGACGGCGAGTGCGGACCCGGTCCCTTGACGACGCAGCCGCCTCCTCCGCGCTGCCCTCGGCGCGCTTCCCCGGCGTCGCCATTTACCTGGCCGAGCCGCGCATGGGCCGCAGCCGCCGGGCCTTCCTCACGCGCTTGGCGCGGTCCAAAGGCTTCCGCGTCCTCGACGCCTACAGGTGTGCGACAACCCTCCCAATCCAGGACGGTCCCGCACGGGGCACAGGCGGCGGCCCTCTGTTGGAGGGGTGTCATCCTCGCGTGGGACCACCGACCGCGGAGGCCGCAGAGATTCGGGTTGCAGATGGCGCGCAGCTGCGGGGCCGCAGCACCTGCGACTTTGGGTTCCAAGTTGGCTCTGAACTTTTCTCCAGCCCTGTCTGTAAAGGGTGCTGTTAATGACAGCCAGGCATGTACTATAGGGTCGCCGAGAATCAAGACAGGGTTTTTAAAGAGCCATGCAGGGTAGGGGTAATTAGGAAGGAGTAGTATTTACTAGTGGCTCCTCTGTTCCATGAGTCAAACAGCCATCAGGAGGCCCCGAGCGTGCAAAGAAGTAACTGACTGCCCCTCCTGTAGGGAGGGAATCAAGAGAATGCCCAGGGGAGACAGTAGCTTTGAGACGGGGGAGAGGAGAACAAAGGATGGGGGTGGGGTGGGGTTCCTGCAGTCTTCCCTGCAGCTTAAACATTCTCAGGGTCAAGTGCACCACACATCCTCAAGAGCAGATGGGGATAGCACCTTCTAGCTCATAGGGGACTGGTTATTTTTACACCAGCCCTGTAAGATAGGTTATCTCTGCTTTAAGGAGAAGGAAGTAAGCCCGGAGCCAGTGGCTCACTCCTGTCCTTCTAACTACTTGGGAGACTGAGATGGGGAGAATCACAGTTCAAAGCCAGCCTGGGCAAATAGTTCTCAAGACCACCATCTCCAAAATAACCAAAGCAAAATGGACTTGAGGTGTGGCTCAAGAGGTAGAGAGCCAGTTTTGCAATGCGAAGCCTAAAGTTCAAACTCTAGTAGTCCCACCAAAAAAAAACCCAAGGAAGTACAAAACGAGACTTACCAGAGGGCACACAGCAAGGGTGTACAGGGCGGGGTTCACACAAACGCAGGCAGGCATGGGTATCTGCTTAAACCCCAGCACCAGGATGAGGACCATCTGGTCCCCAGCCTCTGGAGCTCTTTTCTCTGAGGTGGAGAGGTAGATAGACAAGTTAACACAGGCTGGCTTGTGAGCATAGCTGGAGCAGAAACCCACAATTCTGACAGTGGTGGAGGTGTTTGTCTACCAAGAGGAGGGGCTGGGAAGGGTTTCTGAACAAGTACTGTTAGAAGAATAAAGGGCAGTCACTATACAGAGGGCACAGCAAGAACAAAGGCTTGGGGATATACAGTAAATCAGGTAGGGGCCTGGGTTTCACTGTCCTCCCCTCCCCCAGCTCTGAGGTGACACATGTGGTGATGGAGCAGACCTCAGCCCAGGAGGCCATCTGTTGGCAGGAGCATATGACTGCTACTTCCCCAGGCAGACCCCACCCTGCTCTGCTGGACATCAGCTGGTTCACAGAGAGCATGGCTGCTGGGCATCCTGTCCTTGTGGAGGTCCGGCACCGTCTGGAGGTGAGCTAGCGCAGGCCTGGCTCAGTTGAGACATGAGATGGCAGTGGTCCTCCAGAGGAGGTGGGCAGTGAGAGCTCTCCATAGCCTCTGGGGCCCTGAGGACCCAGTGAGAGGCCACAGCAGGGACTCAGGGGCTGGGCCACCCCAGTTCCTGCCCTCACCACTTGGGGTCCACTTATTTTCAGCATCATCAGGTTTTTCTTCCTCACTGAGTACTTGTGATGATGGTGGGCTGGCAGGAGCCCCTCCCCAGGATGCTCGGGAGCCGGGCTTGCCTGCACCTAAGGTCCTGGCTGTGCTTATGAGCCATGAGGCAGGAGGCACTGTCCGAAACCTTTTGAGACCCCAGTGCCCCATCCCGCTCGACTGAGCACATGGGCAGCATGTGCAGAGGCAGGAATGTGCTCCCTGATGGCTGGCAGGTGTTGCTGTGGCCTGCAGGGCCTTGTCCTTAACCTGTTCTCCAGGGCAGTGCCTCCCTCTGTTCAAGCCTTTCCTAGTTTTGTTGCCCTCTAACTTTGCTACCTCTGTCCTGTGAGTGACAGCAGAGGTGAATGCTAAGGAGAGGCAAGGGTCTAAGTGTTGCCTAGCTCTCTTGCTGGTCCTGCAGCTCGTGAATGATCTATACATTGCCCTTCCTCAGGTGGCTGAACCCAGGAAGGGGCCCTCCAGCCCCACATGGATGCCACCCTATGCCTGTCAGCGTCCCACACCTCTCACACATCATAATACTACCCTTTCGGTGAGCTGCGTCTTTGAGCAGGTCCCAGCATGGAGGGACTGGAAACATGGGCATAGCTGGTTGGTGGCTGGTGAGTTGGGGCAAGGCACCCTGCCCACCTTGCCTCTTAACCAAGGACCTCCACCCCCACGCCCTGCAGGAGGCTCTGGAGACACTGGCGGAGGCAGCAGGCTTTGAAGGCAGTGAGGGCCGACTTCTCTCCTTCCGCAGAGCAGCCTCAGTGCTCAGGGCCCTACCAGGCCCTGTCACATCCCTAAGTCAGCTGCAGGGGCTGCCCCACTTTGGAAAACATTCCTCTAGGGTGGTCCAGGTAGGTGCCTGCCATGCTGAGTGGGGTGAGTGGGTGGGGTGGGGAGGCAGGGGACACAGTGACTTAGAGTGCACCCAGATGTGTGCATACAGATGCTGCTCCAGGGCCACAGCAAGCCAGCCTTGGCACAGAGTCCTTATGTACAAGTTGCTCATCTACCTCAGGGTGACTGACAGGAGTCAAGGAAGGGAGGTGATGGCATTGGTGTCACCATCATCAGTTCCAGAATGCCCAGGACAGTGGAAGAAAGCACCTTTAGTACAAGTTTTTGTGGCCACAATGTGTTGAACTACCTCTTTTGTGCCCTTTGACTTCCAGAACCCATAATGGGGTCCTGGGGTGTAGCTCAAGTGGTAGAGTGCTTGCCTAGCAAGTGGGAGGCCCTGAGTTCAAACTTCAGTACTGCTCCCCCCCCAAAAAAAAGGTGGTAAAAGATGCTTTTAAATGAATTTATATACATTTTGAAAAGCACGTTTATATATTCTGATACTTGTTAGTCACCTGGAAGATGACTCATATTACCTCGATCCCTGAGGGGCTTTGAGGCTGGAGCCCCTACCACCCTCAAGCTGAGGCAGCAGACTGTCCCAGCTGGGCAGACTCCATTGCCACATCCTGCTGAATGTGGACAACACATAGCCCCTCTGCAGGGTGCATAGGGGACCACCCATTCTTTGGCCCCATCTGTGACTGTTCTCTTTCTTTGCAGTCCCTTAGGCTCAGAGTTTGCTTTGTCTCCTCCCACAGGAACTGCTGGAGCATGGAGCCTGTGAGGAGGTGGAGAGAGTTTGCTGCTCAGAGAGGTACCGGACCATGAAGGTGCGCAGCTGGGGCACACAACACAGTCCATGGCCTGTATGGGGAGGCCAGCAGGGGTGGCTGACCCAGCCCTGGGGTCAGAGAAGGTCTCACTAAGGAAATGACAGCTGAGCTGACACCTGATCTGCAGCAGGCTGTCAAGTGGAGACAAGCAGGCAAAAGCTTGTTTTGAGTCTAGGGAGTTTTCTAGATCACCCAGAACCATCTGTTCTTATTGGATTACTTTTGATGGACTATTCTCTTGCATGTTAAGCAGCACACTGAACAAAGTGTAACATTTATGTGGTGGGACATCGTGCAGGGCTGCCACCCTGCATCACTTCATCTCATGTATCACTTCCTGGGGGCTGTTGGGCCTGCCTGTCTCCCTGATGCACAGAGGAAAACCTGTTTGTAGCTGGAGGTTAGATTAGTGGCCTCATGTGTTAGTGGCCTCCTAGGAAGTTGAGGCCATAGTTGCTGTGGAAGATCTCACAGAATGCTGTCAGCATCAACAGGGAGGGGTTAGGAGGGAGCCTTCAGCCATATGTAAAGCAGCACAATGCTTTGGGCTGGCTGTGCAGGGTGGAGCAAACAGGCGATTTTGATGTTGAGGTAGGTAGGTGAGTGGTTTGCCCTCAGCCCTAACCCTAGTGAAGGTTTCCTGGGCAGAGGAGAGGGAAGCACTGAGAGGTGTTGGAGCTACGTCTGCCTTGTCCTCTACCTTGTCTCCTCTTGGGCACCCCAAAGTCCCAGAAAGCATCCAGGCCAGCAGAAAAAAGTCAGGCTCTGTTGCTTACAGTATCAGTGGCCTGCTTCATGCAATGGGTTCAGAGAATCAAGGAAAAGATGCCCAGCAAAGCTCAGAAAGGGCAGAGCTGCAGCCATTCTTTATCCCCTCTGCCTTTCTGCACAGCAGCTCCATCCTCTCTTCACACACATCAGCATCCTTCTCTGCTAAGAGGCAGGCCCCTGGACTTGCACCATGTGTACAGCCTCCACCACTGTGGACCGCTCTCAGTCTCATTCCAAGGTCCCTTGGGAGAATCTGAGTGGTTGGCCCAGGGCAGGTGATATGCTTGGTCCAGGATCTCCCTGGACTGGTTGACACTTGAATCCTCCTCCTCCCACCTACCGTGTGGGAGAGACTCCATAAGCCACACCACACCTGCTATGTTGGGACCTCAGGCAAGCCCAGCCAGCCCCTCTAGTGCATCTGGAAACCACCCCCTTGTTGGTTGACTCCACCTCCTTGTTGGTTGACCCTTTGCTGCTTGTTGAGGAGAAGCACAGAAATAGGTTCCAGATGGGTGGGCGAGGCATGGTTTTCCAGTGAACTAAGCTGGCTCATTAGGATGACTGTTGTTGGAAGCACAGGCTGGACCCTGTGTGAGTTTGGGGCAAGACTTTGTAGAGGGATGAGGTAGCTCATCAAGGTCTTTCAGCAGTTGGGCAGCAGAGCCCCCAACATGCTGCCTTCCTGGGGCTGCTCCCAGGTATGTGGGTTGACTTCTCTGTGAGAGTAGTCTGTGCAGGCAGATTCAAGGTTTTGAGTCCTGGCCCTGTGACCTTGGGCACAAGGACAGTATCCCCAGGTGCATCTTCCCATGGAGCTTTGTTCCTGACTCAACTGCCCCTTCCTCCACACAGCTCTTCACCCATATCTTTGGGGTTGGGGTGAGGACTGCTGACCGGTGGTACCAGGAAGGGCTGCGAACCCTGGATGAGCTCCGAGAGCAGCCCCAGAGACTGACCCAGCAGCAGAAAGCAGGTGAGTCCCTAGTGAGGGCTGGCCCTGGGCTTCCCCAGAAGCTGGATCTGGAGGCTGCTGCATGTGGTAGCTTGTTGCACTGGCCTGGACGTGCTGATTGCCTGAGTGATGGGCAGCCAGTGCAGAAGGGTCTTGGTAGCAGATGCGTAGGTTTCTAGGTGTCTCCCCCCTGCAGTCAGGACCTACTGTGGCTCTTCCTCAGTGAGTAATTATGGTCGCAGCACCACTGTGGCATCTGGGGTTCCTATCAGATGTGGACCTGGGTGAGGGACAGTGTAGCTCTCAGGCCAACTTGTCTAGCATGGGGCTTGGTGTGCATGAGCATGTGGAGGCCTGCAGAGGAGATGCCATCATGAGTGGAAAGAACTTAAACTCGAGAGTTTGGTTGGCTCTGGTTTACCAGCTGGGGACCATGGGCCCAAGCCTAACAACTTTTGAGCCTCAGTGACCTTTTCCATGAAATGGGGAGAAATGACAGTGTGGTATTCTCTAACCTCCCCTGGGATTGTGAGCAGACACTCTCTGTCCAAGTGGCCTGCCTGGTCGCTCTAGGGTACCGTCTGGACCCACCCTGGCTGAGGGATCTGCTGAGGGACACTGAAGCCCAGCAGTACTGCCAGCTCACTGTCTTTGCACATCTCCCTGAGGTGCTGCTTGGCTCAGGTGACAGGCACTGAGACCTGCACAGTTGCCTGTCCCCATCACAAGGGTAGACAGGATGATCAGCAACATTTACTTAGAGCTTGCTCTGAGCCCAGTGCTGCCGTTGCTATGTTTCAATCTCCTTAACTGTATGTGAAAGGACAGATTCCCATTTGACTAATGGGAGGGGTCCTAGTGGCAGAGCTATCTTCTTTGTGTCTTTTTACCACCTCTTGGTTGTATTTGATGAATGGGGAAACTGAAGCCTCACGAGAGATACCCGCACCTTGGTGTCAATCTCAGTAATCTTACTTACACAGTTCTATAGTTTTTGTTTTTGTTTTTTGCAGGGCTAGGGGTTGAACCTAGGGCCTTAGCACCTGTTAAACAAGCCGAACCCATCCCTGATTCTACTCTAGTTTTGCAAGGTGTTACCTTTGTCCAAGGCTGGGTAAAGGGCACAGGGGACCTCTTTTGTTTCCTTCACCTGCATGTGGATCTACAATTATCTCAAAATAAGAATGTAATTAAGCCAGGTGCCAATGGCTCACACCTGTAATCTCAGCTACTCAGGAGTCAAGAGATCAGGGGGATCGAGGTTTGAAGCCAGCCCGGGCAAAAAAAGAATTTAATATTAAAAGGGGGGAGGGGAGTACTTTAGTGATTCTGTTGAGATCTCACTCTGCTCTGCTCTAGTCTCTCCCCACTCTGCCCCATGGGGCCAGGTGACCACCTTGTTCTGGAGGATGGGGGAGACAGGCTGAGTGAGTCAGGAGGACTGTGCTGCCCACAGGGCTGCAGCACCACCGGGACCTGAGCACCCCAGTTGGGCGTTTTGATGCTGAGGCTGTGCAGCAGGTGGTGGAGGCAGCTGTGGGGCAGGCCCTGCCCGGGGCCACTGTCACGTTGACCGGCGGCTTCCGGAGGTAAGGGAGTCTGATGTACCCTTCTGGCTTGACTTGAGGTCCTTCCCCAGTGACAGGACCTGAATTTTGGACATTGGTGACCTTTCCCACTCACTGAAAGGAACATGGCCTGAGGCTAGAGTGAGAGCTACACCTATGTGGGGTGGTAGGGGGTACAGAGACTCAAAACTGTTCCCCTCAGGGGGAAGTTGCAGGGCCATGATGTGGACTTCCTCATCACCCACCCTGAGGACGGCAAGGAGGCAGGGCTGCTACCCAGAGTGATGCACCACCTGCAGAGCCAGGTGAGGGCCTCCAGTGCCCTGCCTAGGAGGCATGACACTGGCCAGCCTTCTGCCCTCCCAGCACCATGACAGTGCCTGACTTCACCTGCCTCTGCCTACAGGGTCTTGTTCTGTACCACCAGTATCAGCCTAGTCGCTTAGATGACCCCACCCGTCTGACCCAGCAAAGTCACACCATGGATGCCTTTGAGAGGAGTTTCTGCATTTTCCGCCTGCCACGACTCCCAGGGGCTGCTGGGGGGGATCCCCTGGAGCCCTACCCAGCATGGAAAGCTGTGAGGGTAGATCTGGTGGTTGTCCCCAGCAGCCAGTTCCCTTTTGCTCTTCTTGGCTGGACTGGTTCCCAGGTAGGTTGTGTGCTGCTGAGGCTGCCTGGGGCTGGTATAGCTAGTCCTACTAATCAGTCACTTCCCCTAGCTCTTCGAGCGGGAGCTGCGTCGCTTCAGCCGGAAGGAGAAGGGGCTGTGTCTGAACAGCCATGGACTGTTTGACCCAGAACAGGTACATGGCGGGAACTAGGGTACAAAACGGTCCCCCACAGCTTGCTTTCTGGCCTACAACCTGAAATCTCCATCCTGAAACCCACAGCACCCAGGTCTGGATCTCACTTCACTAGATTTAGAGCACAAGGCACCCTGCCTGAGCCTGGGCTTTGCCTCCCTCTCCAGCCTGTCCCAGGGAAGCCACTGGTGGGGTGCCCTGCATAGTGTGCAGTGGTGGCACTGGGCATGGCCTTGGCTACTGAGGCCCCTTTTTCTGTTGTAGAAGACATTTTTCCATGTGGCTTCTGAGGAAGATATCTTCAGACACTTGGGCCTCCAGTACCTTCCCCCAGAGCAAAGGAATGCCTGACCTACCCACTGGCCACCACCCCTGTCCATAAGAAAGAGGGGCTGCCCTATACTTGACCATGGAATGTTTCTAGGCAGAAGCCTCACCTCTGCAAGTGGAGGAGCCCTCACTGGAGTCCTCACTGGCACGGGGGCCTTCCTGCCAAGCTCACAGCTATGTGACCCTGGGTCGTCTTTCAGCTTCTTCACACCTCAGATCCTGCCCAGTCATGGGCTCTGAGTGATACTGACGTCTTGGAGCTATGGCAGAGCTGTGGTCCTGGGACAAGCATTCAATCTGTGCAGTTGCAGTTGCTCTGTCTCCTGCAGAACATGTTCCTGGCCGTGCCTGAGCTGTGAGGTGAAGGATGTAGTTCCGGTCGGCTGTGAGGAGTCACTGAGGTGCTGAGGGGTGTGCCACAGCTCCTGCAGAGGGAGGAGGCCTGGGTTTCAGCACGGCAGTCCCCAGCCAGGCCTCCTGGTTCTGCCTCTAAGGCCTGGTCTCAGCCTTCTTCGGTCACACCTTGCCTCTTCTCACTCACAGCCCACAGCAGTTTCAAACTCAGACTGTGCACTCAGGCCGCAGGGTTCTGGCATTTCTGCCACCCCTGCCAGATGTGTCCCAGACCCCACATGGACAAGTTTCTCACCTTCTTTGAGACAGAAGAACTGAAGTGGTGGACACACAGTGTCCTGTGTGTTCTTCACATCCCCAGGCACATTCTGGCCTCAGGGCCTTTGCCCTTGCCATGTTGTCCACCTAGAGCCAACTCTCCTGGCCTCCTTCTGTCACCTTGTTGGGTAAGGGCTTCCCAGACCACTCAGCACATTAAAACGTATTTTTAAAATTAACATGCAGAACACTGCCTAAAGCCATCTTGTTTTGGTTACACACACCCCCAACCCAACCCATTTGGTTCTCAGTCCCCATGGTTTCATCTCTAGAATGTCACAGATGTGGAACCAAACTACTTGTCACCTATTACTGGCTTCCCTAAGCATGCCTTTGAGATCAAGCAGGCTGTGGCACGTATCTAGTTCATTCCTCTTTAGTGCTCCCTGGTGCATCCCTTCAGCTACTGAAGCAGCTTAGGTTTCCAGGGTTTGGTGATTGCGAGTAGTTACAGCCACTTGCATACGAGATTTTGTGGAAACATCCGTTCTAATTTCTTTAGGGTAAATAGCAAGGCACGGGGTTTCTGGGTCATGTGGCAAGTATATGTTTAAGGTTAAAGGAGGAGACACATTGGCTGGAGTGCTTGTGTCATTCACTAGCAGTGTGAGCAACCATGTGAGTTAAAACATTTTCCCAGGAGGCAGGAGCTCTGTATCCACCAGCACTTGGTATTTTCAGTGTTTGTTTTACCTGTTCTGGTGGTCTGTAGCAGAACCTCATGGCTAGGGTTTGGAGATGAAATAGCCCCCAAAACTTGTGTTGAAGGCTTGGTTCCTAGTGCACTGTTCAGAGGTGGAGCTTTTGGGAAGTGATTGGATCTTGAGGGCTCTCACCTCCTCAGTGCTTTAATCCATTAGTGGTTCATAGTTTGATGGTATTATTGGGAAGTGGTAGAAACTAGGAAGCAGGGCCTATTTGGAGGAAGTAGGTCACAGGGGCATTCCTTGTCTCCAGTTCCTTCCTGTCTGCTACCTACCACCATGAGGCTCTGCTCGCTACAGGCCCAGGCTCAGAAACAATGAACCAAAGAAACATGGCCTGAAACCATGAGGTACTTCATCACAGCAACTGGAAAATAACACACTCACTGTGGTTTCCCTTCCCTCCCTGCCCACCAAACCCCCCATTCCGAGCAGAACCCCCCCACCCCCCACCCCCGCTGTGGTTTTGTTTTTGAAGATAGAGCAATCCTCTTACATACTTTGATAAAGATCCCTCTTGCCCATGTGGTGATTTGGAAGCATGTACATCCCTTCTTAGATTAGCTATCCCACTGGCTTTTTTGTTTTGTTTTTAAGACAGGGTCTTACTATATAGTTCAGGCTAATCTGGAACTCATGTTGGATTCTTTTGGCACCCTTTTCAAAAATCACTTAACCACAGTGCGAGGGGAATTTTCTTGGACTCTGAATTCTATTCCAGTTGATCTCTATGTCGGCCTTAAGCTGGTACCACACTGGACAGATTTTTAGAAACTCAAAGAATAAATCCTCCAAGTTCTTTGTCAATTTTTTTTTCTTTCTGGGACAGGGGTTTGAACACAGGAGTTCACACTTGCAAAACAGGCACTCTACCACTTAAGCCACACCTCCAGTCCATTTTGCCCTGGTTATTTTGAAGATGGGGTCTTGAGAACTATTTCCCCAGGCTGGCCTCAAACTGCGATCCTCTGAAGTTGCTAGGATTACACGCGTGAGCCATCAGCACCAGGCTGTCAGTCTTTTGTTGATCCCCTTTATTAGGTTAGTATTCTCTTCTAGTCCTGTTTCATAAGTGCTTTTATCATGAGTGCTGGGTTTTGTAAAAGGCAGTTTTGCATATATTAAGGTAATCATGTTTTGGAGGATTTTTTTTTTTTTTGGTGTGGCAGTATTAGGGTTTATACTCAGGGCTTCATGCTTGCTAGGGAGTCACTGTACCACTTGAGCCACTCTGCCAGCCATGTTTTTGTGTGTGTGTGTGTGTGTTGGGTATTTTTGAGATAGGGTCTCATGAACTATCTCCCTGGGCTGACTTTGAACTGCAATTCTCCACATCTCTGCCTCCTGAGTAGCCAGAATTACAGGTGTGAGCCCCCAGCCTCATGTTTTTTTTGTTAAAAAACAAAATATTCTTTTGGTGGCTGATATAGAGCAATATATATTTAACCAGCCTTCAGAAGGCATTGATAAACATTCTTAAAATGAATGAAAAGACAAGAATTATCAGGTAAGAAACAAGACATAAAAAGGGGAAATAAAGTAGAAACTTTAGGACTGGAAAAATACAATAACCAAGAGTTTAAAATCCACTGAGTGGGCTCAGTGACAAAATGAAAATGACAAGGATGGTCACTAAACTTGACAATTTGGAAAAAGATGTCAACCTGGGTTTTAAATTTTTTTGTTTTTGGTGGAACTGGGGTTTGAACCCAGGGTCTCAGGCTTGCTAGGCAGGTGCTCTACTAGCCCCAACCTGCGGTTGTTGCTCCCAGCCTGCTGCATACATCCTCCACTGCATCCAGGCCCAGTGTACTTACTGCACCACCACTGCCACCTCGGTGAGGAAGAAGGGAAAAAATGGAAGTGCCCAAACTCTGGAAGTGAAAGGGCTTCACTTCCTGCTCCCTAGACACCGACTCCAGGAGCCCTTTGTCTATCCAAGGTTCATGCCAGTGCTGGGCAACAGGAGACAAAAATGTGACCTCCCCGCTGTACATCAGGTCTCCCTTTCACAGCTGAGAGCTGCCCCGTCTGCCATGCTTGCTGGTTGTGGTAGGAGAGAGAGGTCACTCTACCCTCCAGGACTCAGGACTGCCTGCAGCTCCGTGGCCCCTCACTCTTCCCTTGCTGCTCCCACTGCCCCACCCCTAATACTTGATCAGCAAACAGGATGGGTCAAAATGAGTCACACTGAGGCTCAAAGGCTGGCCTTGCTTCCTTGCCCCTGGGCTGTGTCCTCTCCACACCCACTGGGTCACACCGAGGCCAGGTGCTCCCCCAGCCCAGGCCAAGTGGCCTTGTCTCACCTGACCTGCAGCCATTGCCTCTTCCAAGGTGTTTGCCCTCTACTGCCTCCACCCGGCAGCAAGTGACATTGAGCTTCACATTCTCTAGGGGTTCCCACTGTGCTGAGACACAAAGCCTCCTCTGCTGTGTGCTCCTCTCAGGTGTCCCTACTGTGTGCTGCTGGGTGGTCTTCACTGGCTCTTCAGCCTGGAGTGTCCTCTTTATAGGGCTCAGTCCTTTGTGTTCTATTTCCATCCAAATGTCATCTCCTGTGTCTGTACTCCAAGTAGCTAATCCTTCCCCACCTCCATCCCATCACACTCCTAACTAGCACCTGATACTGTCTACAATAGACTTTGTCCAGCTGCTGGCACTGTCTGTCCCCTCTGGGCCCCCAATCACACTTGGGCCAGTATGAGTCCACTGCTGGTGTGTTAAGGGGGAAAAGGTACAGCACTGACATTAGGAGATATGGATTCCATCTGGATAGATTCAGAGCCATCAGGCCTGCTTGTGGCACTGCTAGGAGGAGGGATAGGTTCCACCTGCCAGGCTTGGGGGTCTCCAATTTGCAGGAAGTTTTCTTGCCTGTTAGGATTCTTAGTCCGTATGGGATGGAGGGAGGCACGTGCAGGGTTTCCTGCACACCCAGGTCATCTCCCACCCACCCTCTCCTATTACTAAGATGAGGTTGGGGCCTGTATCCCCCAAACCTGAAGGCAGAAGTCCTGGGTCTGGAGAACTCCATGGTGGCCATTCTTTGCCTCAGGGAATGGAGTTCTAGCTGAGCTTAATGTGCAGTCAATTCCTGTGACTCAGTCCTTGCTCCGAGGTGGATGGGTCATCAGGGGCATGAGTTCCATTTTTTTTTTTTTTTTGCGGTACTGGGGTTTTGCACTTATGAGGCAGGCCCCCTACCAGCCCTCCATTTTCTTTTCCAAGGTGATTGCAGTAGGGAGGCATAAGCCTGGCTTGGGCAAAGGCTCAGGTGAGGACAAGGCCTCAACAAGAGACCTTGGAGGAGAGAAGGTGAACCCATATTCCCCCTGGTTGTTCTGGAAACCAAGCCTGGTGTGTGCTCCAACCCCTGCTGCTGACTGTTGCTGTCTCCTACAAGGCCAGATCTTTCTCCTCAAAGCCATGGTTCTGCATCTGCTTCCTGGCTCTGCCACTAACATCTTCCCTCTGTCCACTGGGAAACCTTCCTACCCTATCCCCCACTCACAGGCTCCTGCAGGAAACACTGCAAGGTCGGAGCAGAAGGTAGGCCTGCCAGGGAGGGATCAGGATGCCTGAGCAAGGTCCCTGCCATTATGTAACTACCAGCCACTGGGGTATCCACTTGGCAACAAACACACGCATGTGCACACTTGAAGGTACATGCAACACATGCACTACAGGCAGTGCACACGTGGAACAGGATGTCCACATGACGTGTGCTGCAGAACCTCAGTGCAGACATACACATATGCACCCTTACAGACTCACAGACCTATGAGCATGATGCGTGTACACTGTCCTTGACCCCCTCCACAACAGGCCAGTTTCCTTCCTTGTTAAGAGACCAAGAGGACAGGTATGACAGCAAATGCCTGGTAAAAGTGCTCTGTAGGTAGATGCAGGAAGGTTGCAAGTTCAAGGCAGTAAGACACAGTTTCAAAAACAAGAGTGACCAGGAGATGGGCTGGGTTTTGGGTTTTTTTTTGGGTGCCTCTGACTGAGCAGGAAAGGGCTGATGGACCTCAAGATGTCTTCTGGAGGAGGCCCCACTTGTCTTGCCAGCCTCCCCTCTCCCTAGGCTTGACTTCTGCCCTTCACCCTGGCCCTGCTCAGCAGCCCCACCCAGCCAGGCCCTGGGCACCAGCTGATTATGGCCATGTCACTTGAGCCCAGGCGGGGTTGATGCTTGTGTGGGGCTATTTTTAAGCATCCCCCCGCCCCCGCCCCACCAAGCAGCTCCCATACTGGCCACCAGCCACTGCCTGTCCCTCTTAGAATGCTGATTGGCAGTTGGCTGGGGTGGGGGCTGGGAAGACTGTTATAAAGCTGAGAGTGCTAGGGAGGCAGCTGTCCCTGCCTGGAGCCCCCCAGGTCCCTCTGCTACCATGGCCGCCCACCGCTTAGTAATGGTCCGCCACGGAGAGAGCACATGGAACCAGGAAAACCGTTTTTGTGGGTGGTTTGATGCAGAGCTGAGTGAGAAGGGGGCAGAGGAGGCCAAGAGGGGTGCCATTGCAATCAAGGATGCCAAGATGGAGTTTGACATATGCTACACGTCGGTGCTGAAGCGGGCCATCCACACCCTGTGGACCATCCTGGACGGCACAGACCAAATGTGGCTGCCTGTGGTGCGCACTTGGCGCCTCAACGAGCGGCACTATGGGGGCCTCACTGGTCTCAACAAGGCTGAGACAGCCGCAAAGCACGGGGAGGAGCAGGTAAAGATCTGGAGGCGCTCTTTCGACATCCCACCGCCACCAATGGATGAGAAGCACCCCTACTACAACGTCATCAGCAAGGTGGGCCACTGGGAAGGCCTGGCAGCCAGGTGTGTGTGGGAGGCAGTATCCAGGGAGGGAACAAGTGTCCTGGTGCCTCCCCTTTGCCCCACCAGGAACGTCGGTATGCAGGCCTGAAGCCAGGGGAGTTGCCTACCTGTGAGAGCCTCAAGGACACCATTGCCCGGGCCCTCCCCTTCTGGAATGAGGAGATCGCCCCCCAGATCAAGGCTGGCAAGCGTGTGCTCATTGCAGCCCATGGGAACAGCCTGCGGGGCATCGTGAAGCACCTGGAAGGTGAGGCCCACCCTCAGGTGGGGTGAGGGGGAGGCAGGTGGGAGTGATAATCCTGACTTGTTTCAGCAGTTTAGCAGATGTGGTGGTTTCAAAAGGGGATTGAACTGAGGTTGAAGAACGTTTACAAAATTGTTCTGTGACTTTTGTTCCATTTCTGTGTATACACTGAGTCGCTATGGGAAAGACTGTGCATTTAGTCTGCACCACCACTGTGCCTGGCTCCACAGGAGCTGATCAGAGGTAGGGTAGGTTTGAGGGTGGCATCTTGCCCAATGACACCTAGCTTGGAAAAGGAAGTGTTGGGACACAGGGCACTTAGCTGTGGCACTCTGGGCAGGCCACTTACATGACTGGGGAGCTCATGGTGCTGTCTGGTACTGCCTGCATTTTTCTTGTAACAGGGTCTCGCTATGTAGCCCAGGATGGCCTCAAAAATCAAGATCCTTCTGCCTGTTTCCCTGAGTGCTGGGATTCCAGACATGCACCTTCTTAATGTAGGGTTCAGCCAGGAACACCCTCCTCCCCATGGGTCCTCCTCACCACACTTTCTCTAGGTAAAAATAAGAGCAGCCAAAGACAGGTGCAGAGTTATGAGCTGCCTTAAGACCTGGGGCTTGTAGTGGGGCTCCCAATGAAGAGGGCCTTGGTGGCCACATGCCATTGGGAGGCTTCCGATTATGGTCTCTCCACTGGGTCTTAAGATACCAGGACAATCTAAATTAGCCTCTAGAAGACTGGCAAGCTTGCTGGGACCCTAACAAGGGAATGGAATGCACCCCAGGTCTCCAGCTCCTGGGAGCTGATGCCCTGAGCCTAGATGAGGGAGTGGGACCTCTGCCCCTCCCTTCGGGAGGTCCCAGGCAGCCCCACATGCCTCCCTCAGCCTGCTCTGGGGAAAGAGGCACATGGCCAAGTGTGACAAGTGGGACTTCAGTGAGAATGAGGGTATCTCTGACTCCCCAGAGAACATTCTGAAGTTGTCCTGCATGGTGGGGGCAGGGTGATGGCAATCCCAAAGGTTGAGCTGCTATTCCTGGCAGGGCCGTAGCAGGCGGGCTCAGGTTCCCACCCTTTGCCTGCTCCTCTGCTCAGAACTTAGCCTCTAGAAGCCAGAAGGCTAATATTCTCCCCAACCCTCAACTTGGGTATGGCCAGTTCACACTGGACTGAGACCATAGATGGCAGTGCCACAGGTCATAGTGCCTCATGGGGATGAGGTTGTCTTGCCATTGGGCTATTTCTGTAAGCCGCTCCACCTAGCTTGCTTCTGCCTTGGCCTTTAGGCACATTTCTGTGACCTTAATTGGGGCTGGGAGGATGTCAGGTGACCCAGTTCTGCGGCTCACAATGGCTAAGGAGTCTGCTGTATGGATGGGGCAGGGGCTGAGTTAAGGATATTGTTCCTCTGGTCCAGGGATGTCAGACCAGGCCATCATGGAGCTGAACCTGCCTACGGGAATCCCCATTGTGTATGAGCTGGACCAGACGCTAAAGCCCACCAAGCCCATGAGGTTCCTGGGAGATGAGGAGACGGTGCGGAAGGCCATGGAGGCTGTGGCTGCTCAGGGCAAGGCCAAGTGAGGGTGGGCACAGGCAATAAAGGTACCTCTGCAAGCTGCCTTGAGTTCAGCATTGCTAGCTGTACAGCCACAGCCTGTACCGCTTAGGCTGCAAGGACCCCAGGGATCAGCTGCCACAAAAGCCCCTATCACCAGAGGAAGGAGCCCAGTGCCCAGCCCTGGTTGTCAGAGGCAGAGGTGGAGCTGTGTCTACACTGTACTGTGGTGACCATGTTCTCAAACCAGGTACATTAGGGAAAAGAGCCCTGGAGACCCAACCCTCCTCATGGGATGTCCCACAACCAGGACAATGCCACCGAATCAGCTTCCTTCAGAGAAAGGGTGGCCCCTGAGGTACTGTCTGAACTCCAACTTCTGGTGGGCACAAGCCCATGGGGCCTCAAGGCCTGCGACACCCAATTCCTGTGAAGACCTACTGTCTTCGCAGGAGAAAGGAAGGACATGGTAGGGGCTGGATTTACCACTGTCTGGGGCCAGCTGCTTCCTCACATAGTTTTCCACCTAAGTGAAACATGTCCACCTGGCACCTCCCAGGCAGAAGACCTAATTCCCTAAACACCCAGTGCGTGCCAGCACCTCAGTCTGCATATGAGCTAGACTGCATGACACACACTCCTCAAGAAAGGGAGTTTTGCAGACTTGGCCTGCCCCAGAACAGAAATGCAGGAAGCCTCCAACTTGAGCCACACCCTAAGGTTTCTACCTTCTGTAGGTGGCTGATGGGCCAGAGGCTTGATGCACATGCACAAACTTGTACACACCCCAGACACAAAAGATGCTGATCCCAGGTGGAGGGTTTCACATGGGAACATTCAGGCTACTGCAGGGAAGACCGGAGCTGAAAGCCCAGGGACCCAATTCCAGTTTTTAGATTTGTTCTTCAGAGACACAGATGGCCTGGGACAGAAAGTGGGGAGCAGCAAGTACGGGCTACTGTGTTCCTTTTCCAGAAGCCAAAATAAGTTGAGAGGCATACACTGGAGCCAGCAGATGTCGAGTGAGCCACACAAAGGACATGTCTTTTGATTTTTCACATACCCAGAGATGGGAGCTTGGTTATTCTATCCCTACTTCCCATAGCCCAGTCACAGGGACAGAGAAATGGAGTGGAGCAGGGCAGGCAGGCTCCAGTGAGTCAACCTCCCTGCTGCCAAAACTGTCAAGGTCCATTGTGATACTGGTCACAGACTCTCTTAAAAGCAATTCTCTTAAGTTCATGGTTCCCAGAGGCCATTCTAAACAGCTGTAGCCACCACCCCTTAGAAGACACAAAGAGTAAAAAAGGCAAATGCAGAAAGAAGGCGGCCTCCAGATGCCCCTATTCAGAGCTCCCCAGCTTAGCACTGGCTGCTCTCTTTGGACAGGTTACCCCAGGGGCTGGCCACAGGGAGCCTGGCTCAATATCCCACTGGGGTAAGGGCTGGGCTGGTGGGAGAGCCTGGGAGGCTACAGGAAGCGTATTTGGGAATCACTGGGTTATTGCTGCATCTGGAGTGACAAAGGCTGAGCCACCCAAGCCAGAAGGAGCCCTGAGGCCTCATCCTCATCTGAGTTTCATTCCTGGAAGAGTGCCCAACATTAGCTTTTGGGCCTCCTCTTCCAGCAATAAGGAAGCCACAACTGCGTGGGGAAGGTAAAGACAGGCCTCATCCTCACTCAATGAGCTCCACGTAGTTAGCAGGGAACATGCCAAAGTGGCCATCAGGCCCGTAGCCACGCCACCAGCCTTCGTCGATCACCTCAATGCCCGTAATGAGGTTCTCAGGGTCAAAGGAGATCTCAGTATCATCAGCTGCAATGAGGGCAAGACCAAGTGCTGTATCAGGAGCTCTGCCCCTCCTGTATTACAGCTCAGAGCAGCTCTGCTTCTTCCTCAGAAGTATCCCACTGCCATTCAGCCCACAGGGGTTCAGCATCACCATTACCACAGTGCCCACCCTCCCAGGGCACACTACAGAGCACTCCTGCAAGCTCCCCAAAGACCCTGCGAGCTTTCCCCAAAGCCTCCACCAGAGGATGCTTGGGAGCCAGTGTCCAGGCCTGGCTCATCGCACCGGTCAGACCTGTTTTACAAGGATAGCAACTGGGATTCCTGCCAGTGGATGGTAAGCAGCTGTCTGGGGCATGTTGTCCAGGCTGTTCAGGACAAAAGCTCTAGTGCCATGGTCCTGACCACTCCAGAGAGGCTTCCGTCTCCAAACTTGCCTCCCACTCCCGTGTCTGCTCTTCTTGACATCCCTGGGGTCCATCCCTCAGAGCCCTAACACTTGCCCTTGTCCCCTAACCCCAGGACCTATGACAGCAAGGTGGAGCACCTCACCTGCCTGATAGTCGTATAAGGCCCGGGCGCATAGCCCTTGTCCACTGAGCCCCTGGCCCTGTGTGTAGTGGTCAACGTGCTCAGAGCCAGCACCTTGCTGCTGCACCTGCCAGGATGAGGAAGATCACATTACCCCAGATTCACACTCAGGTGGTTCAGATGAAGCTGGTGGGGAGAGGACGGCACATGGAGGGCATGAAGCAATGAGGAGCAGTGGTGGGGTGTGTGCAGGGGTGCTGCTGCCCTAACTATCACTTCAAGGTACACAGCCAAAAGACAGCACACAAATCCCTCGAGCCATGAACTGCAAGGCATTCTCTCCTTGCTTGGTATCAATGACACAACACAGATGCTGGCCCACACAACTTATAGCATGGGGTCACTACAAAAGTCAAAGGAAAATCCACATGTGCTTAAAAACCTGCAGTGTGGGACTGGCTCAGTGGCAGAGCTCTTACCTAGTGTGCTCAAGGCCCTGGATGAGATTCTCAGGACTGAAGAAAAAAAAAAAAAAACGGAACCTAATCTGGGTATGGTGATGCATGCCTGTGATCCTAGCACTCAGGAGACTGAGGCAGGAGGATCTCTAATTGGAGACCAGCCTTGGCACCTGTCTTAAAATAAAACAAAAACAGGAAAAGGAAAAACCAAACCTCTGCAGTGTGCCATGGAAAACTCAAGCCTGTGGTCCTTTACCCACTGCATCCCACCACAGGGCACCCACCTGTGGGGGATCCTCATACAGGGGCTCCTGCTCTGGGGGCTCCTCATATGTGGCTTCTTCCTCTTCTGCCTGTATCAGACATGGAGTGCTGGGCACTGGCTCCTCACAGACATCTGTACCAGAGAACACAACATGTTCTAACCCTCCCCTTCCCTCAACACCCCCCCACCTCTCCTCCATCACCCCCCTCCGAAGCCCCGAGTGACAAGCGCCTTGCCTGCTGTGGGCCTGGACACGGCGGGAGTTGGCTCTCTGCTAAAGGAGGTCTCTGGTTGAGTGAGCTGTTTCTGCAGGAAGGGGCTCCTCAGCTTGCCTGCAAATACCATGCCCACTACTTAAAAACACCACCTAAGCTGGGTGCCAGTGGCTCACATCTGTAATCCTAGCTACTCAGGAGGCAGAGATCAGGAGGATTGCAGTTCAAACCCAGCCTGAGCAAATAGTTCCACAAGACCCTCTTGAAAAACCCTTCACAGAAATAGGGTTGGTGGAGTGGATCAAGGTGAAAGCCCTGAGTTCAAGCCCCAGTACAAAAAAAAAAAAACAAAAAAAAAAACCCAACAAAACAAAACAACAAAAAAAACCACCTGGGCTCCATACACAGGCCCAGGTGTGCTGGAAGCAGCCTACGGGAGCTGGGCCCAGCAAGTGCCACGGCTATGTGCTGAGTAATGAGCTGGTGGGCTGCCCAGTCTTGTGTCCTTTAGGGACCAAAGTGATCAGCATGGTCACTGATGAGGTCAAAGGCAGGAGGGATACTGGGGCCCCAGACAACGGTTTCCCTTGTTACCCCTGGAGGCCCTACGCAGGACTTCAGGCTTCCCCTTAGCCCACCCAGGCCTTGTGGCCATGCCCATGTAGAGTCCCACCTGGCTGAGGGCTGGGGATGGAGGTGGTGGACATGGCCCTCTCCTTCTGCTTGAAAATCTCCCGCGGGTGTGGGGCTGACTGAGCAGTGGACTCCTAGAAGGACACACATTGACCCCAACATTGAGCAGGAACCCAAGAGCTTCTTACCTCACTGCTCTACCTCAGAAGGTAGGCCTTCCAAGTGGTGGCAGGGGGTGGGGTGGGATGGCAGTATGTGTGCACGAAGCTGAGGAACTGACAAGGCCTCTCCCAGGACTGGGCTGTGGTCCCTGCCAGAAGCTTCTACCCCTGGCTTTCCTCCCAACTGGTACCTCTGATGTGCCCAGATGTGGCTCAGGTTCACTGCATAGGTCTGGGTTGCGCCCTCCCTTTGAGGCCAGGGGCTTCAACATGTGACTGAGATGGGTCCAAACCAGCAAGTTCCCAAGCCGTTTGAGAGGAGATGACCAAGACTCACCCACTCCTCTCTGTTCCTTGAAACTGCTTCATGCTGCTGCTCATACAAGCTGCTGAGAAGATCGGGTGAGGGGGAGATCTGAGGCTTGTTGGCAGCCCCTCTTGCTCTGCCCTGTCCTCCTCCCTCTGAGGGATTAAGTGAGCCCAACTGAGGGTAGGCTCACCTCGGCAGGCCAGCCTTGCTGTGCTGCTCCTGGTAGCGCTGCTCCCGGCGGGCAGCCTCCTGCAGCTCCCGCTCCCGGCGCTCCTGTTCCAGCCGCTGCTGCTGCTCCTCAGCTCGTCGCTTCTCCTCCAGCCTGCGGTTCTCCTCCTCTTTCTGCAGAAGGAGCTGCCTGCTCAGCCCCATGCTGCCCCCTTGGCCTCACTCCTTGCCAGCATGGGGTCCCATAGCTATGGCCCATTGCTCACTAGCCCTGGACTTAACCATCTGTGAATGGGCAGGCAGAACAGTCACGACAGTCCGTGCCCGCCTGGACTGTCACTGCACTCACCTCAGCTTTGGCCCAGAAGCTATCTTTGCCAACCCTCTTGATCTCAGACACAGCATTGGTCTTCTGGTACACAGAGCCCTGTGGGGCACAGAGCACAAGCTGGAGACCTGGTCCCAAGTGGAAGCTCGGGACTACGGACACAGAGGAAAGGGCAGCACAGAAGATTTACTAGGCTTTTGAGAGAGGAGGTGAGCACAGTGGAGAAAGAAGACCAGAAGTTGGGCATGGTGACGCGTCCTAGCCTGTAATTCTAGCACTCAGGAGGGTGAGGAAGGAAGATTGGGAGTTCCAGGCCAGCCTGGTCTGCATAGGAAAACTCTGTCTCAAAAATAAGCAAAAAAAGAGGCTGAGGGAAATGCTGCACCAGGGACATGGAATCTTGACAACACTGCTGGGGTCTCTAGTGGCACTCAGCCCTTATAGATGGGGAAGAAAAGGCCCTGTCTCAGATTCCTGAGGACGAGGCCGTTCTAAGGCAGGCCTCCTGCTAGGCTGCTCCTTAGACGGCTGCCTGACAGCAGTGTGTACAGGAATCGCCACAGGTCGCAAGTGCATGTCTCATGACACAGCTCCTGGTTGTCAGCTCCACCCACTGCTAGAAAGGTTTCAGGTTCTGCTCTGATGCCACCTGAAGTTCCTACACAGTGGCTACTGCCAGGAGCAGCCCAGATTATGCTGGATCGTGGCCCTACATGGTGAACGGACTATCAGTTACGTGTTCCTAAAGAGCCTCTACCCTGTGGGGCAAACCTAACCAATGTCCAACATAAGGCTACTCAGAAATGTCACAATGAATCACTCCCCCTGTACAATTAGCGTATGCTAATTAAAAATTAGGAAAAAAATTTTCTACTCTGACCACACAGAGCTGGCTCCAAAGGCTCCAGCATGGCTAACTAAACCACAAGTTAGGTGGGTGTCCTTGTAGAGTTACTACCTATGGAAGCAGGCAGGAGGAAACCAGCCACCTAGACACTGGGAACAACCCTCAGGCCTGGAACAGCAAGGGGTCAGTGATGGGTGGGTAACACTCACTACTGGGGCCTGGGGCCCTGTATCCTGGAAGCTGCTGCTCTCTTTGTGGAAGCTGTAGTTGGCCCCAGAGGCCTTGGCAACTTTCTGCATGATGCATTCTGGCTCCACATCCTCCTCAGCTCGTGCATTGATGGTCACGTGGGCCCCCTGCAGCAGGAACAGCACTTAAAATGTAAGTTTTGCAACACAAGAGGCTAAAGTCCCATCTGTCCACACAGCAAAGGCCACCACCACACAGTGTCAGAAGATGACAAGGCCTTGCCTGTGCTATGTGATGTACAGTCCCCATTGCAGCTCAGATGTATAGGCATGAATCACAGAAAAGGCCTTCTTTCTAACAATGAAAACTAACTTAAAAGGCTACCTGGAAACAAGCACACTTTCTTTTTTTTTTTTTTTCACCAAAATCTAGCCACTTTGTTTTTTTATTTTTTTTACTTTTTAACAGACTGTATTTTATTTATTTTTTTTTCATTTTTCTTTTATTATTCATATGTGCATACAAGGATTGGTTCATTTCTCCCCACTGCCCCCACCCCCTCCCTTATCACCCACTCCGCCCCCTCCCTCTCCCCGCCCCAATACCCAGCAGAAACTATTTTGCCCTTATTTCTAATCTTGTTGTAGAGAGAGTATAAGCAATAATAGGAAGGAACAAGAGTTTTTGCTGGTTGAGATAAGGATAGCTATACAGGGCATTGACTCACATTGATTTCCTGTGCGTGGATGTTACCTTCTAGGTTAATTCACAAGCACACTTTCTACAAAAAGTGAGCCACTGATTTCTTCCTGAGAAGCAGTCCCGTGACCTCAATCACTCTTACTATAGACCCAATACACTTGGAAGTCTCACTGGGATACAGCTCAGTGGTAGAGCATTTGCCTCACAAGTGGGAGGCTCTGGGTTCGATTCCCAGCACTGCAAAAAAAGTTTTTTAAAACCTGGAAGCTTCTCTTTCAGCTACAAGATGAAAAAATGGAGGCATTTCTGAAGACCTATGGGCAGAATCGCAAAAAGTCACCAGACAAGTGAACTACAAATTATTTTTGACATAAATGCTATTGTGGCACTGGGGTTTGAACTCAGGGCCTTGCACTTGCTAGGCAGGTGCTCTACCTCTTTAGCCGCTTGAGTCAAAATGCTTTTGAAATTGAAGTACAATTGTAGGACAAGTGACACACATCCTGTAGAAATGCACTGGAAACAAGGCACCAAAGGAACACACACTGAGGTGGTGAGCATCAGTGGTTTGCTTCTCCCTCCAAATCCTGACAATGCTGCCGAAGTGCAGAGTGAACATGAACAACAACCCATGGCTCAGCCTTGCCCACCAGATCAGTCTAGCATGGTCCTCATGTTGGCCACATCTCTGCCTCCTGAGCACCTGCTGACCCAGAGGGGAGCAGCCTCTGGACAAGCCCTGAGGGCCCTCAGTGGCCATGCTCCTGACTCCAGGTGCCTTGCACCCAGGAACCTAGGATGTTTAATCCTACAAGGCTGCTTATAGGGCAGAAGAACTGGCTCAGCCCTCACCTTCAGGAAGTTCGCCATGGTGCTGACATGGTTGGCGCATGCTCCCTTCCGGACATCATTCACACCCTCGCCTGTCTGCAACACAAGCACACCTAGCATGAACCAGGCGTCCTCCAAAGCCACTTTCCTGCCCACAAGTTCCCAGGAACCTGGAAGCTTCCCTATCTCCTTTAAAAGACAGTCTCCTCCAGATCCCCCTCCCCAAGCAGAATCCATTCTTCCAACTGAGTCACACAGATGAGATTACCCCCTCACACCTCCAAGACCCTGGGCAGGAAGCTGCTGGCTTCCACTGTGGGAGTTATTTCCAGAGCCCTCCTGGTCCCCAACTAAGGGGGGGTCTGCTCTGCGGGAGCCCCTGTCCTTGTACTCCCAGGCTCCTGAGCACTCCCTCAGACCTTCTACTCCATCGGAGCAACTACCCCAAAGGGAATGGGGCAGCAATTTCTTATGACTGTTTTCACTTCATTTTGCAGGAATAATTTTGGGTTGGAGGGTGAGTTCTGTGCAGCAAGGTCAGTTTTTCTTTGGACCACAATGAATCAGTCAACTATTCTGCTCATGAGCTGTTTGGTTGATCTACTAAGTCAAACCAGTGAAGTCAAGTCAAAGCAGGAAAAATGAGAGGGACTTTCCCCAGTCACACTAGATGAGTCCACGTACCCAGTTGATGAGGACAAACTTGGGCAGGCCAGAGTTGGGGTCCTTCACCCTGCAGAAGGCATACATCACCTTCCCGCTGTTGAGCTCCTCCACCAGTTCCTCCAGGCCACCCTCTGCAGATCACAGGGAAGGTGAGAGGCAGTGGTGCCCCTTGCCTGCCTCAATGCTTGGCCCACCAGGAAGGGAACACCAGGGCTTCTCAACCCATCTGCCTCAGAATCATTCTGGGAACTATATTTAAAATTAAGTTTATGAGACTGTGAGTATAGCTCAGTGGTACAGTGCTTGCCTAGCATGTACAAAACCCTGGGTTCAATCCCCAGCACTACCAAAGAAAAAATTAGATTCCTTGGCCCAATCCCCACTAGGCTGATTTTTATAGATATGGTAGAAACCAGAAGTATACATTTCTTCACTTCTTTTTGGTGGTATAGGGGTTTGAACTCAGGGCTTTGTACTTGTAAGACAGGAGCTCTACTGCTTGAGCCATGCCTCCACACTTTTCTTCTCTGGTTATTTTTGAGACAGTCTTACTTTTTGCCCCAGCCAGTCTAAACTGTGATCCTCCTATTTTAAGTTTCCTGCTGCCACTGGGATGGCAGGTATGCACCACCATGTCCAGCTTTTTCTGGTGAGATGGTGGTTTCGCAAACTTTTTGCCTGGGCTGGGCTGGAACTGTGATCCTCCCAATCTCAGGCTCCCAAGTAGCTAAGATTACAGGCATGAGCCACAGGCTATAAGCATACACTATGGCAAGCACCTTAGGTGACTTTTTTACCCATACTAGTTTAAAAAACACTCCTCTAAACCCAAAATAAAAAATGTCATTTTCACTGTAGACCAGCCACCAGCCTTCCAAATGGAGGATCTCTACATCAATTTTACTATTCCCTGGCCCCTGCTAAAGGCCAGGAACCATGGGGCTCCTAAGTCACCCCTGTCAGGCCCCACAGGTCAGAAGGTAGGACCTTTTGGAACAGCCCACAGCTGAACTGGCTCCACCCTCAGTTTCAGAGAGGAAGGTCAGGACAGGCTGCCCTAAATGAAACCTGCTGATTTGAGCTTCAACCCCCAAAACTCCCCAAGTCATAAAGAGGAGTTGGAGTATATCTTTCAGCTACACAGACCTGCAGAACCTGAGGCAGTCAACATGCTACATTTGCAGCAGAGTCCTGCTTTGAGGCAGTGGAGACAGCAATAGGAAACTCAGATTGCTGATATCTGCAATTCCCAAGACACCTACCACGTCATGTGAGATGACCACCTAGGGGCAATCTAGAAAGAGAACGTACCAGAAAGAACAGCTCATAACAGAAAGGTACTTTCTACCAGCAATTGCTAAACACGCACTTGTTTGACCAAGCAGAGAGCATATTCTGGGCACTTCTTGAACAACGAAGCCATGTTCTGTTTGGGACTGGGAGTGGGAGGAGGTCAGGCAGACCAGACAGGGCAGATATGCTGGTCTTGAGCATAGGGAAGGGTTGAGTTTCAGCTGGGGGGAAGGGAGGGCTGTGGACCACATCCTGACATCTCTGGCTTAGTCTACTTGCCAGCCTCTGTCCAGTGGTATCTGAAAGCTGGTCCTTCCTGCACAGAGGCCCCATGACCACCTGTAGCAACACTGCCTTTCTTTCCCCTATAAGGGCAAGGCCACTGTGTGTAGCTGGCCAGGGCAGGACAGAGGCAGAGGAGGATACGTCACCCATGAGACCCAGACAGAGAAGCACTGCCCTGGCCTGGGCTGAGAAAGCTGAGGAGAAAGCTGTTTGTCTTCGTCAACAAACATGTGAAACCCAAAGCTGGCTGCAAATGCCCAGGGTCCATGCCAACCAAGGGACTGATATGACACCAGCCCCCTGGCTCTGCCAGGTGCTGGTCCACAAACAGGGATCAGGGAATCCCTTAATGGAGCTGACATGGTCCTACTCCCACTCTTAGAGGTGCAGGTCTCACCAGTCAAGTCACAAGGAGAGGATGTCTGTGTGCCTTTTCTCCTGCTTTGAGACTGAAATGTCAGCAGAATTGGACCAATAACAGTCCTAGCCTCTCCCATTTGTGTACCTCATTCTGCTGCCTCCCGGAACTGAGATCCCACTTGGGGTCATACTCACCCCCTGTGCCAGCCACACGGATGTCATTGCTGTTGCCTTCATAGGTAAAGAGAGCCCTGAAAGAAAACACACTTGGGCTCAGTGGCCAGTACCCTGGGCTCCACCTGTCTTCAGCAGACCTACCAGGGCAGGCTTAGGTGCAGGCTCCACTCCACCCTGCTCTGACTTACCAGGCAGGCACTCAAGGGGCTGCTCTGAAGCTGACTACCTATGGGGCTTTCAACGAGGGACAAAGACATGGAGATGGGGAGCACACATCTACTTAGAGGAAAACATAAGCCACGGATTTTAGGCTATCTTTCTACACAGTCATGTGTCAAATACTCATCTGGTTACCAGGTATATGAATTTGAAACCAAAGCACCTAAAGGAAAAGCAAGAAGGAGAAAGACACATACCAGGCACCTTGGGAAACTGCCCAATACCTGTGCATGTATCTGTACTGCCTTCCATAAGGCCTAAAGGATAGGATAGCAGGTCTTTCCAGGTATGAGACTCTCCCAGTAAACATGGACCTTGACAGATGTGTACAGCATCAGAAACCACAAGAGACAATGGTACTACATGAAATTCCAATTAAAACTGTCTTTTCTTTTTGGCAGGAGCAGTACTGGAATTTGAACACAGGGCCTCAAGTGTTCTACCACTTAAGCCACACTTCCAGTCTTAAAGTCTGAGTTAAGACCACCAGGCTGCCACGCCTCTCATGGTCGGATGACCGACCATAGGCAAGCTTTGTTCCTAGCAGAGCCTTAACCCTCCATGGTTGACACTGGGCTGTCTTTATTCTCCTATACAACTCAATTACTCATAAACTCTGGAAAAGATTTTGGTGTATAAACTTGTGTGATGGGGGTGGCAAGAAAACAGTAAATTTTATTAAACTGAGCCATGGAAAGTCCCTTGACTAAAACAAAGGCTACTCAAGGAGAACACCTTGGTGGTTGCCCAGAGGCAAGCAAGGTTCCTCACAGTGCACACAGAGCCCAGCCGCCAGCACCAACTATGCAGAAGTGCTACCTAGGCACAGGGTAGAGGCACTGATCCATCTGACAATAAGGCAAGGGCAAAACTTGGCCTAGTGTCTGTCATCTCCCCAGCAGATAGAGGCTCCAGGAATGAGGGCTTTGCCAATGCCACTGGTGAGATGGACTTGCCTGAGAAAGACAAAGAAAGCAGGCATAAGTTAGCAGGAAGGAGACAGGCCAGTAGGAAAGAGCTCTGTGTAACAGAGTAGGAAATAGAATACATGAGAGAAACACCCAAAAAAACCCCAGAGAAATAAGGAGAAAAGACAAGGTAGGAATTGGGTATTCAGCCTGAGTTGGTGGAGCCTCTGGAAGAAAGAAGCACATTCTTGTTGACAGCCACAAGCCCTAGTTGCCAGGGCATGAGGACTGGCACAGTGGTGGGGGATAGATGGGATCTGGTAGCTAATAAGGCCAAGCTTGGTGTCTGCCACTACCCCTGACTTTATCCCCCTTTCCCCTGGGCATCATTCTACACCTCCAAGATTGTTTCCAGTTCTGGACTGGAAATGTAGTTCGAGTGTACCTGCCTAGCAACCGTGAGGCCCTGAGTTTAATCTCCAGTTCAGAGGAACATTTCCATCTTCAGTGGAGCTCCGCCCTTCTTTCAAATCAACATGAAAAAATATGGTGTGCTGGACTATGCATGGCAAGGAATTGTGGGGTGTCAAGCACCTTATCATTCAATCATTCTTTCCAAATATGTATAGTAAGAACCTGTTTACTGTGACAGAAGTGCAGCTATGAACATTTCCTAAGAGGTTCTGCCCATGGAACCACCTTTTACAGGAGAGACAAAACACATACTTATTTGCTACTGGGGAGTGAAGAAGGCACAGAAAGTGACATATGAACCAGATGAGAACAAATCAGGGGAAGATCTGGAGACAGGTCCAAGATGGAGAGCTGAGGCTGTGTCTCTGGCCGCAAGTCCTGGTACAATGGCACCTGCTCTGTGTGAAACTTTTTATGACCCACCAAACTGGAGACCATCTCTTCTTTGATATTCTCTACAGCTCAGTCCATCCATCATCTGAGCACCTACTACATGTAGCAACTTGGCATCAGTTACAGAGGTAAGGGCCACCCCACTCCTTCTAGTGAAGAGATACAGGTGACAAAACAAGTTACAGAGGTAAGGGCCACCCCACTCCTTCTAGTGAAGAGATACAGGTGACAAAACAAACATGAGGGTTTAAGGCATGTGTCAGGTAGGTATCTGAAGGAAGTAAAAGTGGGAAAGAAAAGGGTCTCTCTGAGAAGGCAGCCTCAGAGCAGGGAGGAAAGTTGGGGACCACCTGGGATGATATGGAAGAAGTATGCTCCAGGCAGAGGAAGGAGCAAGAGTGAGAGCTTGCAAGTTTGAGGAAGGAACCAGCTTACAAGTTTGAGGAAGAGAAAGACTGCGGTAGAGTGTTGGTGGACAGGTGTGGCCACAGTGAGGTAAACAGGAGGGGTAGCAGGAACAGGATCAGGAGCCAGTCGACAGGCAGGAGTCTGGTCTTTCTTCAAAGTGCAACAGGCAAACACTGCAGAGTTTTGGGCAGGGAAGTGAGTTGGTTCAGGTATCTTTTTTCATAGTCTCATTGAGTAACTACCTAAATTTCTATAACAATACCAGTGGAGACCAGAGACTCATGCAGCTGAGTGCTATAACCTGCAGTGCCGTGGGAGCCTGGAAGTAGGTAAGGAGGCAGCAACACGGGTGTCTGGGTAGATGAGTATGTTGAGAAGAAAGAGTAGATTCTGTACCCTCAGGAGGGACAAAGAGTAGATGGAGCAATCAGTGCCAGACCAAGGTGGCAGCAAACAGCACTGGTAGCACAAGATAAGGTGGCAGTAAGAAGCCCAAGAAAAGTCTAGAAACACGGGAGGCTTGCACAGCTGGGCTATGAGGTATCACACCCTCAAACAGTGATGGCTCCTCAGAAGACTGAGGCAGGCGCCAGGGAAGTACAGAGGAGACAAAAAGCACTAAAACAAGGGGACATTGTGAATCACAGAAGCCTTGCCCAAAGAACAGAAAAAGGCTCCATGAAGGGCCAACACAAAGGCAGACTCAGCAGGGAGAGCTTAGGTGCTGACCACAGGGTGGGATGGTCTCACCATGGCTCCACCTCTAAAGGCCAGTTTCTGTTCCCTAAGATTGGTCACCTTAGTCCACCATTCTCAGCATATTTCTAAGAACTGAAAGTGCTAAAAAATGGTCAATAAAAGCAATTTAAGCAAATGGGAAAGTGAAAGGGTATTGCCACACCATTTATTCACACTGAAGAGTGCTGACCTGTGTGTGTGTCTGTGTGTTTGTTGGGGGGAGGAGTGCAGAGGTGGGGGAGAGGCTTCCCAAAGTTAGAATCCATGCTGCCAGTACTGTAAAGACCTATTAACTGAATGATGAGACCTACACAATGACAGCCTAGTAGAGGATGCCTTGGGTCGGTGGAGGAGGGAACGTGGGACCTTTTCCCAGATAAGTGGCCAGTATCCTACTTCCAGTCTTCTTCCCATGACTCAGGCACAGGAAAGAGAAATGGAGGTCCTGCAATCCACATTCAGAGAAGCAGGGACACAGACTTCTGACCTCCTTGACGGAGCCTTCAGGGCAAGCACATGTTCCCATCCCTGATCTCAACATTAGACAAACCCGTTGAGGCTTCCGCCTTCTGGGGGTGGGTGGGGGTGGGGTGAGGGCTGCGGAGGACCCGCACCTGCAGAGAAGTCCCAGTCTGGAAAGAACACAGCGAGGCCAGCAAGCACAATCAGGCCGGGTCCTCCACCGAGGCCGGCGGCGCAGAGCCGACACTAGGCAACAGGGGGAAGGTCTGGGGGACTCGCGGATTCCCCCAGGCTGGGTGTCACCCGTCACGCACGGCGGGGCCATGGTGATGGATATGGGGCGGGCACCAGTGGATGATCCCGCAGCACCTGCGGCCCGACACTCGCGCCCCCGCACCTTCCCCACCCCCATCTTCCCCGCCTCTGGCCCAAGCCCCGGCCCGCCTCGGTGCCCACCAGTCGGTCGGGGACTTCTCGGTGACCACCCGCACGTAGGCCTCCTGCAGCGCCGGCCCGTTCCGGCTCAGGTTCGCCGCCATGGCACGCCCCTTGGTCCCCGCGCCGCAGCAGCTGCAGCTTTCCAGCCCAGCTTCCCCTGACTGACTGCTCCCAGCCTCGCCTCCGACAGCCGGAAGCTTTGTCTCTGAAAGCGAGGCCACGCCCCGGAGGCCGGAAGCGGAAGCAGGGAGGAAGGGCAGGGAGCCCACTTCTGGGCTTGGTGCCCGGATAGCTGGCTTGAGCTTCCGGTCTGCCGACGCATGTGAACTATCCGAGCCAAGCCTGCACGGCCTCTGTTCGCCCTCTAAGTGATCTTCCGGGACGCGGACTAGCGCTTGCTGTGTGTGTTTGGGCGGGGCGGGGGGGGGGGTCCTAGTCCAATCCTCCAGTTAATGCCCTCACTTGAAAAATCGTAGATTTATTTTTCTTCTTTTTTTGGCGGTACTGGGGTTTGAACTCAGGGCTTTGTGCTTGCTAGGCAGGCATTCTACCACTTGAGGCACGCCCCCAGCTGAGATCATGGATTCTTGGGTGTCTCTTCTAATGCGTACCCTGAGCCATTATGTGGAACCTCATGAAAATTTGATCTGCGATGCTGCATGTGGTGCTACATGTCTGTAATCCCAGCACTTGGCAGGCTGAGACAGGATTGCAAGTCCAAGGCCAAAAAAAACTGAGGCCAGGGTAGTGGAGGAATGAAGAGAACTGGCCTTGTGCAGCACTGCCACATGGGAATGGTTGCCCCCTCTGGGAGGAAGGGCCCATCTTGCCTCAATCCTGCTCACACATTCCTTCTATCCACAAATGAGCCTGCACTGGCCGAACGACCTGAAACAGGCCAGGCCATGATGCAAGGCAGCTCACAGCTTCCTTCCCTGCTCCTTCTACCTCTGCCTTCCCAGTAGTTGGGATTACAGCTGTGAGCCACCTGCACTGGCCCTATAATGGCCTCTCTTTACACTTTAGAATACCATGTGAAAGGGATGGGTTGTTAAAAGATTAGGAAAAGGATTAGGGGAAAGATGAAGATTAAAGATGGGGAAAAAGCTGATGCAGGTGGTCATGCCTGTAATCCTAGCTACTCAGGAGGCAGAGATTAGGTGGATTGAAGTTCGAAGCCAGCCTGGGCAAATAGTTCTCGAGACCCTATCTCAAAAAATCCCATTACAAATGGACTGGTGGAGTGGTTCAAGGTGTAGGCCCTGAGTTCAAACTCCAAAACTGAAAAAAAAAAAAAAAAAAAAAGATTGGGAGAGGAGGCAAAAGTAATGGCTTGCACTGTTATAGGCTCACTAGTGATGGGAAGTAAAGGTGCATCAAGAATTCTCCTCCTGCTCTAGTGTGTGGGGAGCTATTTCAGCAAGACAGTTCAGGGAAATCCTCTGAGAAGAGAACACTGGAGCAAAGAACAAATGAGGGTTGCAAAGGGGCAGGTCATGGGAAAATCTGGAAAAAAGTGTTATGGTGGAAGCCAGCCTAATGAGTCTGAAGGATGGGGCAGAGGGAGAAGGCGGCCAGAAGGGCCTTGGATCTTATTCAGCATGAAATGGATTTTAAAGAGGAGAGGATGTGACCTGTCATATGTAGACCATCTTCACTTGTCTTCCACTCCCATTTTTCTTGTGTTTTATGTGTGTCCCCCCCACCCCTCCACATCTTTTTTTATTTTTTGCAGTACTGGGGCTTGAACACAGGGCTTACATCTTGAGCCACTCCACCAGCCCTTTTCAAGATAGGGTCTTATGAACTATTTGCTTGGGCTGGCCTTGAACTGCGATCCTCCTGATCTCTGCCTCCTGAGTGGCTAGATTACAGGTGTGAGACACCAGCACCCAGCCCCCCTCCACATCTTATATACTGCAAGTGGTCAGTGCTTTGATAATAACATTGAGTGTAACTAGAAAATTACTATGATGACTAGCAAGCAGTGACAGTTCAGTCACTGAGGCCATTTTGGATGGACTTGGAGATGCCAGGGTGAGAGACAGACTCCAAGGGACAGCTCTATTGTCACCCTCCAACATGGAGACTGGCCAGGAACCTGTTCTCAAGGTGCCCTGTTGCAGGTAGCTGGATGTCATCCAGCACATCTGATTGGAAGGTGGAGGCCTGGGGAAAGTGAGGCGGAGGAGGAGACATACTTTTTAGGAAAATCAAGGAAGCCACTATCTGGTCTGATAGTCCCTCCTACCCCCAGTCTCTTTAGCTTTTTTTTTTTTCAAATAAAATCTGTCAATAGGGAATTCCAGACAAGGTAGGGGCACCAAAGCCAGTGAAGAACAAGTTCTTCCTCCCCTCACTAGTGGGCAGCAGGTACAGGAGCCAGACTCTGGAGGGGAGGCTGCTTAGGTTGGACCCTCAGTTCCTCCCACATGGCAGCAGGCTACTGTCTTTGGGATACTGGCAGCCACAGTCTCCTTTTTCTCAGAGGACCCAGCATCCATGACTAAATCCAAGACAGGTCTGTTACCCAGTACTCCAAAATAAGAAGATGTGCCCAAGAGCCAGCCATGAGAGGGAACGAGAGTCAAGTGGCTCCATGCTGACCTTAGGGCTCCTTCTCTGCCTCCTTGGATACCAGGGACAAAACCCAGGCCAGGAATCTGCAGATGAGGCCTATAAGCACTTCTGACACCAAGGAAGACTTCTTCCTGAATTTCAGAGACAGAAATATGGTCTTCACTGAGCAACTGCAGAGGTGGTGTTGATAGACTGTTCCTCTCATGGACTACCAGACTTGATGGACATTTGCATACTGGGATTTTAATCCCTTGCTATGAGATTTTGATCCTTTGCTGTGTTCTTGGAACTCCTGGGTCTTCCTGGAGCCTGGCAGAGGATCACCATCTCAGCTTCATTCAGCAAACCCAGAAACTGCTGGAAGAATTAATAGCCATTTATTCATCATAGATCCGTTGCTTTAAGATATGGCCCACAAAGGAAAAAAACATTACTCCACAATTGGCTTTTCAGATCTGCTAAAGATACGGGTGACACAGGAGCCACCCACACCATAGTTCATCTTGGAACAAGGCTTTATTTTCATGGTTTTGTGATCCTTTTGCCTCTGCTTCCTGAGTGCTGGGATCACGGGTGTGCACCACTGCACCCAGTTTAGAACAAGGCTTTTTGATCTAAAGATCCTGTCTTCCAGGTTGACTGGAGCCCTGGAAGCATGGTAAGTGGGGGAAACCCAGGAAATTTACTGGGGTACAAGCTTGTCTGAGGGGATCTGGCAGGTACAAAGCCCACTTCAGGCTGGCAATGAATGAGTGAAAAATTGCCCTGGGGACCGCAAAGAGCTGATTTTACTTTCTTTACTACATTTCTTCAGCAGAGAGAGCAGGCTTCTTGGGGAAATTTTGACTGGATCTGAAAAAAATCTATGTTTCTTGGGAGTTGTACACTATTATGCTTGAAAGACCAGAGTATGGCTACTTAGAGCCCCAACACCAGCTTGGGCCTGGATTTTCCCCTCCAACCTGCCTTTAACATGTGAGTCAGTCCCCCTTTCCCCGACTACTACATGAGTCATTATCTGCTCAGTGCTTTGTGATGCTCAGCTGAAGCACATGATCTCATGTAAGGCACGACGCTGCTGCTCAGCGGAGCGAGGAAAACCTTGCTGAGTGAAACCTCAGTAAAGGCATTCCCCCCATTCATTAAGGTTTATTGTTCTGGGCTGGGGCTGTAGCTTGGGAGTACACGCACATGGCCCTGGGTTCGATCTCAGCACTACAATATATATGTGTATGTATGTATATGTACATACATACATACACATATATATTCAAAGGGGTAGAAAAGAGACAGAGATTAAAAAAGCAATCTTCACCACGGTGAGAAGTAAGGAATGAGGGCCATGGGACCCCAAGGGAAGACTTATGGAGGAACCTAAATGGGGACAAATACAGACCAGGCTCAGGCTCAGGCTCAATTGTCTTCATCCCTTGCCAAGGAAGTGATGATGTGAACAACCTCAAAATGATTTTTTCACTAGCGAGGCATCTGGCAGTAAGGTTGCAGCTACCACGTGGGAGCTTCTAGAGCAAATCAGTCTAACAAATCAAACTCAATGAAGTCTTCCTGCTCCCAGGAGAGTTTTTTGAGTAACTCTCAGGTGCTAGATCTGTAGACTTCTTTCCAATTGCCTCCAAAGGCCTCACTTTCTCTGCTCCTGTTCTGAGTCATCAAGCATCACTCCCTGGGAGTGGACCAGTTTTATAACCAACTCAGGAAATACAAAGGAAAGGCTGGGCAAGGTGATGTACACCTATAATCCCAGGAGACTAAAGCAGGAGGACTTCAAGTTTAAGGCCAGACAGGACTACATAGTAAGATGTTGTTGAAAGGGAGAGGGAGAGAGAGAGAGATGGGGTGGGGGGGGGGAGAGAGAAAGGAAGGAAAGGAGAAAGAGAGAGGAGGGAGGGAGGGAAAAGAGGGAAGAAAGAAGGAAAAGAAGGAAATAAAGATGGAAAGGAAAATAAAGAAGGAAACAAGAAAAAAGGGAAAAGAAGAAAGGAAGAAAAAAGAAAAGGAAGGAAGAAAGAGAGAGAAAGAGAAAGAGAGAGAGAGAAAGACTAAGTTAAATTTGGTGTTAGCTCCTTCCTCTTTGGAGGCGCTTTACTACAAACTTCGTTTCTGCCCAGATAGCCTAATCTCAAAGCTCAAAGCTCTCAGTTCTAAGGGCAAACTTGAACTGTGCTCCATCTGAAAGCCAAGTGAGGAGGCCCGCACCCAGCAGGCTACTGTAATCAGGAGTCTGAAGAACCTGTTAAGTTTCATATCCTCTATTCTGCCTGGAAGAAAGAAAGCAGCATAAACCTCTATTATCATTTAGTTTCGAAGGAATCTCGTTTTTATTTACATTGGAGAGTCTGTTGCCTTCCTTGTGTTCTAGTCTGTGAATGGCTTATACTTGGACTTTATGTAGGCTCCAGTAGGGGGAGGCAGAGGTGGGGAGAAACCTCATCACATAGAAAAGCATAGCCCAAATCTCTCCAGGTTTCCTAATTTTGCTCTTACTTCTGAAAAAGACAGGTATCTCTCCTGGGATGTTATGTGCTTTATATCTTCACATTTTCCACTTCCTGCTTTTTGGTGTGAGGAGAGAAATGCAGCCTGTAGCACTGTGGAGGAAGATGGTGGAAGACAGCAAAAGTATAGAACCAGGCCTCCACCTTCCGGTGACGCTGTCCCAGATTCTGGGAGCCTTCAGGATGTACTCAGACTCCTTGGGACATGGTTCTATGGCAGACATGTTTGCAGGAAGCCCAGGACAGCACTGAGTTCCAAAGGCAAAGCGTACACAGTGAGGGGCTGGGCTGCACCCCCGATTGATGCCACTTGAGGCCAGGCAGGGGAGGCCAGGGCCTGGTTCCCCAGAGACAAACAGAGGAGGTTGGACAGACAGACCGATTCCAATGTAACCAGGAAGGCTGACGATCCTAATAAACATGGCTGTTGATTTGGCATCAGAGACATGATACTGTCAAAGCCACAGTGGCTGAGAGAGGCACCAATATGCTATAGCCAGAGAAAGTGGATGGCCAACATGTGTGCAGAACAGATGGTGCTCTGTGAGTGGCTCAGAGCTTTACAGGAAGACAGCTGCCTGGCGAGCCTCTCTTGGACAATGTCTCCCATGAAACCTTTGAGGCACTTACATAGCATATTTCTGTGTCCACTCTCTTGCCAGTCTGTTGTACCTGGAAGAAAAGAACAGAGGAAGCGACACTCTCACTTGAAATGGTCATATCACTTAAATATGGAGCAGAGAACATGACTGAAGTGGGGAAATACTGCTGCTGCTTGTCAAACATCCAGGACTGATGGGTAAGTGAAAGAAAGACTTTCCTTGGGTCAAATGAGGTGGAACATGACTTTAGTTCCAGCACTAGTGAGACAGAGGCAGGAAGATTGAGAGTTTGAGGCCAGCCTGGGCTACACAGCAAGACCCTGTGTCAAAAAAAACAAACAAAACCCCAAAATACTCAAAAAACTTCCCTGGGAGCAGGAAGATTTCAGTGAGTTCTGTTGACCCTCCATAATGACCTGTGCTGGACCCTCCACCTCCTCTTCTGTCCTTCAATATGGATGCAGGATAGGGAAGACACCAGAGGTTCAGCTTGGAACAGTTCCAGGCTATATGGCACACAAACTCCAGAACCTGGCTACTGGTACTATCCTCTGCAGCTAGGCCATCTTCCTGTGCCCTGGCCTCCTTGACTGTTTACCATAGAGACCCTATCTGCCTTGTGCGGCCATAGGGTGGACTGGGCAAGTTTGTAAAGCATATGGAGTAGGCCTGCACCCCATGAAGACTATGTAGGTGTGTGCATTTATTCTCATTATTGTAATGAGAGCTGATGCTCTGAGCAGTAAATCAGAGATTTGTAGTTACAGGAGACATTAAAAAAAATCCTCTTTGTTGTATCTAAAATAGCTCATTGGGCCGGAGGCATGGCTCAAGTGGCAGGGAGTTTGCCCAGCAAGTGCAAGGCCCTTTGTTCAAACCCCAGAACTGAAAAAAAAAGTTAAGATAAATAAGTACAACTTAAAATCTAACCAGTTAAAACTCATTTTGACTACTAATGAAGGAATAATGAAGGAAATAATGAGATCTATAAAGGTCCCAAAAATACAAGTTGTAAGCTGAGTGTCAGTGGCTCACGCCTGTAATCACAGCTACTCAGGAGAATCGAGGTTTGAAGCCAGCACAGGCAAATAGTTCACAAGACCCGATCTCAAAAAAAAAACAAAACAACCCATCACAAAAAAGGGCTGGTGGAGTGGCTCAAGGTGTAGGCCCTGAGTTCAAACTCCAGTACCACCAAAAAAAAAAAAAAAGAAAAATATAAATTGGAAAATCTACATTTCAATCTAATCTCCATAGACAGAAGAGGAATAATGAACTAAAAGACGTACTGAAGATATTCTTTAAAAGATCCACAATCCTCTCCCCCCAACACCACACCTGGGATCCTGCTGCCTGGGCTCTGCCACACCTGGCATCTGTTCACTGTGCCATCAACACTCAAGAGACCAACACACTCTGGTAACTCCTGTGCCTGCTCCACCAACCACAGACATGCTCATGCTTCAGTGCAAAGAGTTATGCCTGACCAAGGGTGTCAGAGTTCTACATTTCTCGGTCTGGTAATCAGTGTTTAAACAGAGGCTGGGCAGTAAGGGATGACTGCTGGTGAGACAGCAGCACACTGCTGACTTCAAACTTCAACTGGCAAAGTGACTACAGCAGCATAGCCCACCTTGACTGGTTTCAGCCTCACTCCGAGTAAGTATAAGCAGATAACCCTTTGTCTGTCTTATGCCATAAACCTAATTTTAATCCAGAATCTTCTTGTCAGATACTTCTGAGTCCACTGTTGACTGACCACTGACTTTGCTGGCCTCAGGATAGGGCTTGGCAACAAGACTTAGGGTTCAGCAGTGGTAGCTGATGAGCTATGCAGGAGGGTGAAGTGCTTTCATCTGCTTCTTCCTCTTCAGGCCAAAGGACATTAATGAGAACCAGGAGAACAAGCCCAGGCACACCCACTGCGCACATGGACTCAGCTCGGTCAGGAAGATGTGAGTGGGAACCCAAAGAGGACACGTACTTCTCTCTGTCAGCCTTGTAGGTGTGGGCTATTTCTGGTACCAGAGGATCATCAGGGTTGGGGTCACAGAGTAGAGAGCAGATGGACAAGAGAACTAGGAAGAAAAGAAAGTGTCAGTCAGCTGTGGCCACAGGCTGCAGTCTAGGTGACACCTCTCAAATGTACTTTCTAGAAGTTGACAGAGACATCATCTTCCCTTAACACACCAATCTAATGATTCTGCTCAAGTGATGAGGCATTTGCTTTGCCCACATACTGGACTTTGCAGTTTGCTCTGTGAACTTCCCTGTGCCATCCCAGCAGAGCTCCAGAACACTCTCCTTTTTGTGAGATCCTAGCTGTCACTCCCCTTCTCCATGAAGCTTGTGGTCTTAGCCTGACACCCCTCCAGCCCTCTAGCCTGTGCCCTACACCACACATCTTTGGTGTTTGGTCCTAGGATTCCTGCTTACTGGTAAGAAAACAGGACTTCAGAATTTTAAGGTAACTGTCCAAGGTCATGGACTTGGGATACCCAGGCCCGTGACTGAGAAGCCAATGCATCCTCCTGCTTTGTGCTCTCTCTGGGACATACACTCAGTGGTTTTCAGAGGCCCTGGGCAAAGGGAATCACCCACCACAGCTTGGCAGAACTGTGAGGACTGTCATTTGTGCTTTGCTGTGGACCCATTGTGACTCCAAACTAGATTCAATGAGGCATTAAAGTCCTGACCACAGCCCCCTTTTATTGATTGATTGTTGCACTAGGATTTTAACTCACAGCTTCATGCTTGCTAGACAGGCACTCTACCACTTCAGCCACTCCACTAGCCCCACAGGTTCCCTTCTTAAGACAATCCATCATCCCCCTGACATTCTGAGCCAGGAGGTTGTCACTGGAGGGCTCTATCTGCCCTTCCTTCTTTCCCACTTGAGGGCCCCTCCCTGCCACTTCACTTTCCTTTCCCCTTCCTGACTCTGCAGCTAAGTCTGTACTGGCCCTGAATCTGCTGCTCAGTCTCAGACAGACCCTGGAGCTGGTATACTGTGACCAGCATCCCTTCTTGCACATACTTCTGGGCCTCAGGCAGTGGGATAATGCCACACACTTGAATTCAAGAGTAGAGCTATCTTGGCAGGAAGCTGGACTGTTTCCTGGAGATTAGCCCAGTGGCTCCCACTGTGACCCTGCAGGAACTTATACCATAGTATGGGGTGGTGGCTCTGTCCCTCTGGATTTACTGTGCCCACTGCTGCAGGCCCTCTCCAACCCTCCAAAGCCTGCCTCCATCAGTTGTCCCAGGCGCTATGTGGCCTCTCCCAGGTGTCCAAAGCTCTGCCACTTGCCCGGGCTCAGGTTCTACTCTGCTTGTTTGGGGGTTACTTTTTCACCATCCCACCAGCTCAGGTCACTGAGTTATGTACACACAGCCCGTGCTCAGCTCATCACAGTTCAAAAGGAGTATCTATAGGTCAATACCCTGGTTGGACTGGATTTTTTTTTTTTTTTTTTTTGAGACAGGGTCATGCTATGTAGCCCAGGCTGGCCTTGAACTCACAATCCTCCTCCTTCAACCTCTCAAGTCTCTCAGGTGCTGTGATTACAGGCATGTACCATCATACCCAGCTAGACTGGATTCTTTAATCTCACCCACAGACATGAGGCCAACATCACTTATTTGAGGAAAGGAGGATTCTCCATTGACTGCAAGGCTCCTGGGGATAGACCCTGTATCTCTTCCTTCAGGGCAGACTCACAGTCTATGTTGGTCCTTGTTGGCTGAACAGATAAATGTGGGCACAGAGGCAGTATCATATGTGCCTTTCTGATTTTTAGATACAAAGTCTAAGCAGCATCAGTATTTTCTTTTTGTGCCCATTCACACAATGACTAACTGCTGAGAACTGCTGGGAGGCAGATGCTGGGCTCCACTGATACATCTCCTTGCAGTGTGGGAACATCCTGTGAGCACAGGGCTGGGAAGCGCTGTGTGATGTGGGGAAGCAGCCAGATCTCTCTCAGCCTCCATGACCAGGCACTCAGAGCATGTGTCGGTATTTCTACCTTTGGATACAGTCAGTGCTGGAGACCACTGCGACCGCAGGATATCTAGGCAGATGCTGCCATTGCTGTTGATATTGGGGTGATATATTTTGGTCGTGAAAGCAACCTGCGTAGATAAGAAATCTCAAGTCAGAGAAGTCACGGGGTGTCTGGAAAATAAGTAAAGCAGAAGTAGCTGCTACTGCATTATACCATATTATGCTTCATACAGTCCTGGGTGAGCTGGACACCCACCCCAAGCCCTAATAGAACACAGGAAAGGCAACCCAGAGGAAGTCTCCTGACCCATTTCTTGCTGGAGTCTCATTCTGAATTGATACCAATTCCTCTAAAGCAGTGGGCTCTGAAGAGTAACAAGGAAGTTGGTAGAAAAAAACTCAGAAGTTCAAAGAGCTATGATAAAACAATGGCTCTAATTATGGATACAATGAGGAAACAGAGTTGCCACAAGAAACAGCCAGATAAAAGTTACTCCTCATCCTTTACTTAAGTGGTTATTTTAGTCTAGCCAGCTTGGACAAAACTTGTTATTTCAACCAGCATTGGTTTTGGCTAGACATGAGGCATAGATATTTTGTTGGCATAAGATGTGCCCCAGCAGATAAACCCAGGCCTAAGACCTTTCCTGCTTTGGATTTCACCCTTTGAAAGACTTCCCTTCTCAGAATTTAGGCTTCAAGAAGCTGGGTGGAATCTCTAGCAATAAAGGAAATGCAAATTAAAACCACACTAAGATTCCATCTCACCCCTGTTAGAATAGCCATTATTAGCAATACCACTAACAACTGGTGTTGGCGAGGATGCGGGGAAAAAGGAACCCTCTTACACTGCTGGTGGGAATGTAAACTAGTACAATCACTCTGGAAAAAAATTTGGAGGCTACTTAAAAAGCTAAACATTGATCTACCATATGATCCAGCAATACCACTCTTGGGGATATACCCAAAAGACCGTGACACAGGTTACTCCAGAGGCACCTGCACACCCATGTTTATTGCAGCACTATTCACAATAGCCAAGTTATGGAAACAGCCAAGATGCCCCACCACTGATGAATGGATTAAGAAAATGTGGTATTTATACACAATGGAATTTTATGCAGCCATGAAGAAGAACAAAATGTTATCATTCGCTGGTAAATGGATGGAATTGGAGAACATCATTCTGAGTGAGGTGAGCCTGGCCCAAAAGACCAAAAATCACATGTTTTCCCACTTATGCAGACATTGGATCAAGGGCAAACACAACAAGGGGATTGGACTTTGATCACATGATAAAGCGAGAGCACACAATGGAGGCATGAGGATAGGTAAAACACCTAAAAAACTAGATAGCATTTGTTGCCCTCAACTCAGAGAAACTAAAGCAACTTTAAAGCAACTGAGGCCAATAGGAGAAGGGGACCAGGAATTAGAGAAAAGGTTAGACCAAGAAGAATTAACTTAGAAGGTAACACACATGCACAGGAAATCAATGCGAGTCAACTCCCTGTATAGCTATCCTTATCTCAACTAGCAAAAACCCTTGTTCCTTCCTATTATTGCTTATACTCTCTCTTCAACAAAATTAGAGATAAGGGCAAAATAGTTTCTGCCAGGTATCAAGGGGGTGGGGGAAAGAGGGAGGGGTGGGTGTTAAGGGAGGGGGTGGGGGGAGGGGGGAGAAATGACCCAAACATTGTATGCAAATATGAATAAAAAAAAAAAAAAGAAGAAGTTGGTGGAGAGGTGCACACTTGTAATTCCATCACCTGGGAGGCTAAGGCAGGAGGATCGTGAGTTCAAGGCCAGCCTGAGCTATAGAATGAGGTCATCTTAAAAAGAAAGGGCTTTCACTCTATAGCCATACCACTCTGAATGCACCTGATCTCAGAAGCTAAGCAGGGTCAGACCTGCTTTGATGGGATAATTTAGCCTTGCACATTTTAAATAAACAAGGATACCCACTTTAGCAAAAGATAAGAAATAACCCAAATGTCTCCCAAGAAATTATGTGTGAAATTAGTGTTACATATATACAACTATTTAAAAAGAATGTGGTGGATAGTTTATGTGTTCATATGCCTCTTTTGCCAAGATGGTGAAGTCTGTTCTATTCTTGGGAGAAACAAGGGAGCACACACATGTGCTTGTATAGGTGTGGACGGTGCCTGGAAGAGGAGTATGGATGTAACTGGACTTGGTGCCTCTAGGATGAACAACGTCCTGTGTTCACTGCATCCTAACTTCAGCCACAAATCCTATCTTAAAATGACCTCCCTGCAACTCAGAGTTCTTGCTTTAACCAGAGATATGATGCCACACTCAGGGCTGATGTGGGGACCATGGAATCAGATCTTCCTGCCATGTGCAAGGTGCTCAGAGTCATATGCTGCTTTCACTATCCCAGGAGCAGAATGAGAATCAGGGTCTCTCCTCAGTCCCAACTACAGCCCACTGGCCAGCAGTGACCCCAACAGGCAATGCAGCAACTCTGCCTCCTGCCCCTGGGCTCTGAGTGCCCACTGTTCTTTCCTCACCAGGACAGCAGGTACACAGCATTCTTCATATTGTTATCTAGAATTTTTGTGTATCTGATATAGCTTATGATAAAGTAGGTTTTATTTTCTTTTGTTTTTTTTGAGACAGGGTCTCACTGTGTAGCCCAGATTGGCCTTAACTCATTGCCCTCCATCCTGAGTGCTGGGGTTAAGGGATTTTGTTAATGCTGGGGCTAGAATTCAGGGTTTCATGCAAGTGTTCTACCACTGAGCGATAACCCCAAACCCTAAAAATTGTTTTCTTTTTTTGTGTATGTGATACTGGGATATTTGAACTTAGGGCTTCATGCTTGCTAGGTGGGAACTCTACTGCTTGAGCCACTCCTCTATCCTCTAAAATATTTTAAAGAAAAAGAAAGTACTTCAGGATATGAGGTGAAGAGGGCTGTGTATGAACTTGAACATCTTTTGTCATTTGACTTTGCCCAGGAAGGGTCAAACTTTAAAAGGTCTCAGTCATTACATATCTGCTTCCTATAAAGATCATGCAATCTTTCCAGATTTCTCCTACAGTCAGAAAATTCTTGCTAAAACAGATCCAGTTTTTCCTGTTCCCTGTAGAAGGAGATTTTAAAAAGACAGGAGCATTTTTTTTCTCCTGGAGAATTATCACTCTCACCTTTCAGCTCACATCTTTCCTTGTTAAAACAACCCCAACTTACTCACAAAGCTTTCTCAGTCTTTTAATAACAGTTACTGTTTTCACTTTGTTCTTGGGAAATTAGGATCCTAAAAAATATCCAACAGACAGACATTCAGGCTGCCTCAGTATCTGCTTGTTTTAGAAGGAGCCTCAGCTGTCCACACACTAATGATGGTGATACACTGGGAAACTGCTACTTTAAAGACACTGCAATTTTTCCAGGGTAAGTGGAGGAAGATATAGCAGAGAACCATGAGGCATCTAATGCTTTTCAACCAAGCCCCCATGAACAGCAGCTGCACTCTAATTCCAGGCAGCTATTTTAGCATTGGTCACTACCCTCCCTAGTATATCTCCCCCCTTGCCAAAAGCAGAATAAAGAAGATGTTTAACCTTGATTTTAAACACCCAGATGCTGGATGACCTCTGCTGGCAACACCTCCACAGAGTTGTGACCAGTGAGCCCAGAAGGGGCCTCATCACACCAGCTCAGACAAGCAAAGTGTAAAACAGTGGCTAGGGTCTGACTTGAACCAAGCCAGCAAGGTCAACGCAGGTGGTTAAGACACAGCAACATCATTCCCTGGACTATAACACAAGACTGAGTAGATCTGGTCAAAATGTGTAACTTTGGATGGGCACAGTGGTTCACACCTGTAATCCCAGTACTTGAGAGGTGAGGGCAGGAGGATCTTGAATTCTAGGCCAGCCTAGGCTACATAGTGAGACCCTGTCTCAAAAAAAAAAAAAAGAAAAGAAAAGCGTTCTCTTGATTCACTCTTGAGAAAATGTCACAAAGAAACCAAAAATGAGGGACAGTTGACAACATATTTGATGAATACTCCTCAAAACCATCAGGGTCATTAAAGACCAAGGGCAATGAAGCACCCTGGCAGACTGTGATGATGGAAACTCAGCAGTAAATGAGTGCTGGGTCCTGAGCACAAGAGGACACTGTGGAGACAGGTCAAGTTGCATCAAGTTTCCAGTTTAGTTCAGGGTTGTGACCAACACTGGTTTCCTGGTTGTGATGGTGGCAGTACAGTAATGAAGTATGGTGACATAGGGAAAGTGAGCTAAGGAGTATATGGAAACTCTTGTTTTATTTTTGTAGATGGAGATGAACACCACAATGATTAGTGCAAAAGGATTTAACCCGGGGCCTCTTACATGCTAAGCAGGTGCTCTACCACAAGCTAACCCTAACCCTTGCAATTTCTTCTAAGTCTAAAATTAATTCAAATTAGAAATTCTTTTTTTTGAAAAAAGGCGGACACATGTGGGTGTGAATCCCTCCCTTTGACTGGATCTACCAGTCTTCCTATCTCTGTTGACCATGCTTCTGTCCGTAAGTCCCCAGTGAAGATTATGCTCTGTGTAATTCTGGATCTGCCTGTCTCCTCTGTTAGACTCTTGGAAACTTCTACCTACAATAGTCAGTTCATTTTCCTGGAACAAGAGAATCCTCAAAAGTGTGACTTCACCTGGGCATCATGGTGCAAGCCTGTAATCCCAGCACTTGAGAGGCAGAGGCAGGAGGATCACAAGTTGAAGGCCAGCCTGGGCAACATAGTGTGACTCTGTTTCAGAAAAAAAAAAACAAAAAAAAACCCAACTCACCAACAAACCAACCAAACAAAAAAACCCAAAGGAAAAACAAAACTAAAAAACCAAACCAAAACCGAACCCCCTCCTCACCAACAATAAACTTCACCCATGACTTTAGTAAGGAGCCTGCTCACCACACTGACCCTTGCTCCCAACAGGGATTCTGAAAGCCTAGAGTTTGAAGTGCTGGGAGGCCATAACCATGGAGCTGGAATGACAGACCCTCAGGAAAAGGCCCGCACACAGCCCTCTTTACTCTTTACATCACAAGCTGTTCTTCATCTACACATCAGGAGACTGGGAGGGGAGCCTCACCTTTGGGGGTTTGAAAGGGTAATCTGTAGGAAAGTGGATGGTCAGGAAGAAAACGCCTCCTTGGTAAGGACTGTCACTCTGGAAAGATGACACAGAGAAAGAGATCAGTGCTGAGCTAGGCATAAAGAAAAAGAAGCAAAACTTGGGTAGTAAAAAACAAACAAAAAAGACAAAAAAAAAAACAAAAAAAAAACTTGGGCAGTGTACTCAGCAGTACTACCTACCGGGCCCATGATGGTGGCCTGCCAGTGGAACACTACAAGACAAAAGAACGACAGGCATGTAAGAGATCCCTGTAAACCCAGCTGTTCTACTCAAAAGGTGCTGCTAAGCTTAAAGCACACCATTCACACAACACGGCCTCACTTCTGACACCAAATGCAAGTTTGGGGTTTCCAAAACCACTCTCGCTAGGACTCCCAAGGCTCACTGAAAGCTGTTGTGCCATGGCTACAGTTTATTAAAGTGTAGAGGTGCAGGTTAACCTCAGGAGGGCCTCCATTGTCCTCTTCTCATGAGGCCAGGATGTGCACTCCCCTGGCATTTTTATGTGATGACATATATAGATACTGCCAGTCAGGGATGCCTGCCTGAGCCTCAGTGCTCAGAGTTTTTATTGGCACTCCACCATGAGAATGTTACTGATGAACCAGGTACCCACAGGGCTGATCTGTCTCCAGCCATCCTTGTCTTACCAAACCCCCACCTTCTACCACATGGTTAGTTTATTTGGCATAGCCAATCCTCACTCTAAATCACATTGTTGGTGTAGGTCACAGTCTCCAGGTAAACAAAAGTACTGCTACCAGATGACACATCTTAAGAGACACTTCTGAGGGGCTGAAGATGAGGCCAGATCTTTTTTGGGCAAGATTCATTTCTTTCTTTCTTTCTTTTTCTTTTTATTTTTTTTTGATGGTACTGAGGTTTGAACTCAGAACCTCATGCTTGCTAAGCAAGTGTTCTACCAGTCCTTTTTTGTGTTGGGTATTTTTGAGATGGGGTCTCGAGAACTATGTGCCTGGGTTGGCTTCGAACTGCTATTCTCCTGATCTCTGCCTCCTGAATAGTTAGGATTACAGGTGTGAGCCACTGGCACGTGGTAAGACACAGGTGCCAGTGGCTACAATTCAGTGCTCCTTCCACAGAATTATGCCTTAGCTAGGCTTTGGCTGCTGTCCATGTTGTTTTTGTTTGTTGTTTTTTTTTTTTTTTGTGGCAGTACTGAGGATTGAACTCAAGATCTCATGCTTGCCAGGCAAGCATCCCAGCACTTGAGTCATGCCCCCAGACTCTCTGTATTGCTCTTGATGTCCCTTCTATTCCATGGTTCTTCCCTGATTCATCTTGAAACCCTCTCCAAAGAGTCCCTCAGGAACCAGCTGCCTATGGCTGTGGGGCCTCACTGGTGCCCACTCAACATACGTGTCCTCTCTACATGGAAGACTCCAAGAAGTGCCCTATGCTCTGGAAACTCAGTGACAAAGCAAGATGAGGCCCTTCCGTTCTTCCCTTCCAGGTTGCACATCACACCTGTGCCCATTCTTGGAGCAGCTCCTGTGTGTACAGCAAGGCAGCTATGAATCGATCAAATATTCACTTTCAAGGATCCTGAGTCATACAAGTACCCCATGGCTCCAGAGTCTTTGTGAAAAATTCCTTCTCACCCACACAGTGGCTCCTGAGACTATCTGAGGGATCTGTTATTATCAAGAGGATTCATCTTATATGGATTCATGATGGGTATGGAATCCATAGACCTGGCCCCTGTTCTGGGCTTCCTGTTACTTGCTTAAATACTCCACAGGCTCTACCTGTGACAACAGGACACCAATGCATGAATGCGAAGTCTAAAGAGAAGTTTCCTGAACCCCTAGGGGACCCCAAAGGCAGTCAAGGCAGCTCATGGACCTTTCTCAATATTCCAGTGAAAGGTTGCTAAAGATAACATCTTTACTTACAATACAGCTGCCTGAGCTACATCCCCAACCCTCAACTCATGCTATCAGGTTTGCCAAATAAAAATATAGAACAGAATTCCTTATTAAATAGAAGTGTTTTTGGCTAGGCATTGTGGTTCCATGTAATCCAAGCTTCCTTGGGAAGCTGAGGCAGGAGGATCTTAAGTTTGATGCCAGCCTGGTCAACACAGCAAGGCCATTAAAAAATTAAATTTAAAAAGTTTCTGAGAAAATGAACCAAGCCTTGTATGCACATATGAATAATAAAAGAAAAAGGAAAAAAAAAAGAATTTCAAATTTTTACTTGGAGATGAAAAAAAAAAAAGTTTCTGAGAATATGTTTCAGGATAGGAACCAATGGTGAATGAGCAGATACAAAAGTGGTCTCTTCTAGGTTAACAGGTTAGGATCTTTCACTTTAACCCCTTAGGATTATTCAGCAGGACTTGAGGGCCCAAAAAAAAGAAGATAAGAAAGGAAATAATGAAGGAATGCTGGAAGGGGGCAGTCTGCCCATGGCACAGGCATGAAATAGGCCCCAAAGGTGAGTTAGTGCCAGCAACAGAGGCTCACACCTATAATCCTAGGTACTTGAGAGACTGAGATCAGGAAGATCATGGCTTGAGGCAGGCCCAGGGCAAATAGTTCCTAAGACCCCATCTCCAAAGTAACCAGAGCGAAATGGACTGGAGATGTGGCTCAAGTGGTAGAGAATCTGCTTTACAAAAGCCCTGAGGTCAAACTGCAGTCCCATTAAAAAAAAAAAAGAATGAGTACCAGGCTGACAATAACCAATGCCACATGGTGAGGGTAAGCAGGGGTGTGGCTGCAAGACAGATTTATGTCCCTTGAAGGGAGATGCTCCAGGGCTGAGTGAGGAAGTAGAGTGCTATGCAGAAGCAAAACCAGGTCCCACAGAGGGCACCCCAAATTCAAGGAAAGACTAAATGTGCTGCTGGGGAAAGGAATACTAAATGGCAAGTAAAAATCATATCAAGCAAAATGAAAAAAAAAAGGTGAGCCAGCTTCCAAGACTGTCTGAGCCTGGGTCTGCTGAGGCACTGGTTGGGGTGGGTGGCCTTGGTGTTAGGCTCTTTAATAGTGTGACAGTGCCTCCTAGAGAAGGGCTGAGTGAACTGTGAAAAAGTGAGCTCAGGCAGGCTCTGAGGAGCTGCTTCTAGACAGCCAAGATCAAACTGCCATCAGTTTACGGGGACCCTAATTTAACTTGATATTGTAAGTGACAGGTGAGAGGGAAAATCTGCCATGGAGACCACCATACTTGTAAGGACAACATGAGCAAAACGGTGACCCATGAGGAACAAGTGTCAGGAGCCCACAGAGCTGACCGCCCTGTTCACACTGTGCACTTACAACTGGATTAGCCATTTCTGCTCTGCTCCAATGTGTGACTTAAAATCCTACAGAAAGCCTTCAGAGTCCCAACTTCCTCCCTCCTTCTCTCTCTCCTCATTCCCACCTTCCATTCCGCTGTGTTCTCAGAGCCTTAACTTTCAGTAGTTACATCTGCTGATCTTTGCTCCTCTGAAACTCAGCTCCTCCCAAGACATGCAGGCACACATGGGACAGTAGCCTCCCTCCCCCTTTCACTAGCTTTGTGAATTTTTTGTTTATATTAAATAATAGTATAATATATGTGACATAAAACATGCCATTTACACAAAATTTTTTTGAGACAGGATCTTGCTGTGTAACCAAGACTGGCTTTGAACTGTTTTAATTATCATATTATTGTCATATTGTACAGGATCTTGCTGTGTAACCAAGACTGGCTTTGAACTGTTTTAATTATCATATTATTGTTGTACTAGGGGCACATTGTGTCATTTACAGAAGTTCTTACAATATATCATAGTTGAAGTCACCCCTCCATCATTCTCCTTTATCCCCCCTCTCCCCATTCCTGGAATAGTTTCAACAGATCTCATTTTTCCATTTTCATACATAGGTACATAATATTCCACCATATTCACCCTCTACACTCTTTCCTTATATCCTCCTGGCATTGAACTTATGATCCTCCTCCCAAGCACTGGGATTCTTCTGTGCAGAAGCAGGAGAAAAGAACAGGCACTGGGTACTGCCATCTCCCCTGGCAAAAGCATGTGGCTGCCACCCTGCCCTTCATCAGCTCTGCACTTGGCTCCTAGGTGGTCCTGTTTGACTAGCTGTGCAATGACATTTTCACCAGTATCCCAAGTTCAACTTGGTCAGAGGAACTTTTTAGAAGGCAACATGACTTGGGACAGCTGGTTTTCTTATGACCTGGCAGCACAGATTCCATTCTGAATGTAACCTGATGAGCCCCAGGTAAACTCATAGCATCCACTGAAAAAGCAATTCATGCCAGGCATGGTGGTGCATGCCTGTAATCCTAGCACTAAGGAGGCTGAGGCACGAGGATTACAAGTTCCAAGTTCCAGGCCTGGAACTATATAGAGTGAGACCATGTCTAAAAAAGCAATTCACAAACATATGAAAGGAAAACAATGTATTAGTTTTCTTAAAAACCACTCTGCTGGTGCCAGTGGCTCATGCCTGTAATCCTAGCTACTCAAGAGGCAGAGATCAGGAGGATCGAAGTTCGAAGTCAGCCCAGGCAAACAGTTCACAAGACCCTATTTGGAAAAAACCTATCACACAATAAAAGGGCTGATGGAGTGAGCTCAAGCCCCAGTACTGCAAAACAAACAAACAAACAAAAAACAACAACAAAAAACTGCTCAAGAAAGGTTAACAGGGAGGAAAGAGGAGAAAACTGCTCAGCTGATAAATTTGGGGGTTTTAACTGAAAGGCTCCTGTAATCTGAAGCCCCCAAAATACTTACAATCATCACCGACAGGTCCCGCAGAACACTGGGCAGGAGGATCTCTCTGCAAGTCCGTCAATTCCTAGAACAGGAGACAGTGGGTTAGGCTGGTACATCTGCGGTGCTGCCTCTACACCAGTCCTCCTGGCCACAGTAAGCTCTCCTGGCGGGAACCTTGAGACATGTTGCAAACATTGCCAGTCAAGCGTCTATGAGTGGTTGTGAGTATCCAGAGAGGAAGCATGACCATTTCCATTTTTTTTTTTTTTTGTGGTACTGGGGTTTGAACTCAGGGCCTACACCTTGAGCCACTCTACCAGCCCTTTTTTTTTGTGATGGGTCTTGCAGACTACTTGCCTGGGGCTGGCTTCGAACCATGATCCTCCTTATCTCTACTTCCTGAGTAGCTAGGATCACAGGCGTGAGCCACCAGTGCCCGGCTACCATTTCCATTTTCTAAATAAGGAAATTAAAACATGAAGTAGTCACCTGCCCATGGTTACAGAGCTGGGCAAGGGCAGGGCAGGCAGAGTCATAATTCCACTAACTTGCCGCCCTCACCTCCCAACCTAGCCTCCCCCTCCCATGAATTTAGGAAGAAAGAATCCTGACACAGCCTCTGGGAGGACAAGGGCCAGGTGCTAGTTATGGGACAATGAAGTAATGCATGGAAGCATTTGGCACAGAGGAAGCACTCCATTAAGGACAGGACACTGACAATTCAATCTCTCCACCCCTGCCTACACCATCCCATTACTGACTTTTTGAAGTCCTGGAGCTCTGAAAGTGGAGACTGCAGCACCATAAGCCAAAGTCTAACACTGCTTCCAGACCAATGAGCACGAGGGAATAAACCACACCCAGATTCCCTTTATGGGACACCACCTCTAGCCATGATCCTTAATAGGGACCCTGGTCCAACATAAGCCTCAAGGCCAACATTTTGGGCAGAGACTATAGACTTCACTTTGCATGTATGTGGCTATTTCCTTCCCAGATTCCAGATGCTAGCAAACATCTTAGGGTTTGTGCAGAGGTTCTAAAAGCAAGGGAGGTGGTATCAACAATGGTGCTTCGTGGGTCAGTGAAACTCCCCAGGAGATGGCAAACCCACGTTGGGAAGGTGTACAAAGTTCACACCTGGCTGATGACACTCCTTACCTGAGCTAGGCCTAACACCATCTCATTCACAAAGGCCCTCTTGCACCCACCATGTCTTTGGCATGCTGACCATGGTTATACTCTACTAATCCTACTGCCTCTTCAACTTGAGGGCTGCGATGAGAGCACTACCCCCACAGAAGCTGGCAAATGCTATGATCAGGGTCATTTCTCTCTAAGAGTTGTTACTAAACATCTACTAGAGTGCTGCACTCAGTTCTAATTAGAGTCAAATGAACCTGAGCTAATTTCCCCACAGGTAAAATGGAGGGCTGGGGGTTGTAGCTGGGTGCTACAGCACTTGTCTAGCATATATAAGGTCCTGGTTCTACCCCCAGCATTGCCAAAAAAAAAAGAGAGTACAATGAATTGTACCTGACAAGCACTCAGTAAGCAGCATTGTAGTTGTCAGAGCAGAAGGGAACAGCTGAGGTAATGCAAGGGGATCAGAGGAAATGCTCAGAAACGCAATGGCTGCAGAAACCTCAGCAGAACAGATCCTTTCTGCTTCACTCTCTGTGCTGTGCCCCTCAGCACCTCCATCCTCATTCTGCAGGGGAAGTGTTCACATCCACTGGGACGCTACATGAATGAATGAGCTCTCTAATGGACTACTAAGGCAAGTCCTAGAAAGGCTATGTGAATAGCCAGGGGAGGAAAGCTACTTCTCTCCACTCAAGAGGTTCCCCATCAGGAACTAGAGAAATGGTTAGTTTGAGAGGAATTAATTTAGAATGTAACACATATGTACAGGAAAGCAATGCGAGTAAACTCCCTGTATAGCTATCCTTATCTCAACTAGCAAAAACCCTTGGTCCTTCCTATTATTGCTTATACTCTCTCTTCAACAAAATTAGAGAAAAGGGCAAAATAGTTTCTGCCTGGTAGCAAGGGGGTAGGGAGGGAGAGGGTGGGGGCGGGGGGGAAGGGGGGAGAAATTACCCAAACATTGTATGCACATATGAATAAAAGAAAAAAAAAAAGGTTCCCCATCTCCATACTTCAGAATCCATGTTCCTGCCTCAGGGATGAGAAACATTTACTAGGACTTGATGATTCCTGAAAGGCCAGAGTGGGTCACTGGTGACAGACACCAATCAGCACTGTGGGTTCTAATACTAACTGGCATTTTAAGGAAGGACGTACAATTGTTATGAACACATTCCCACATTCACCTAATAGTACTGGAAGACTCAGTTCAGTCCCAGCTCCAGAACTGGGAAAGTCACTTTCACATCTTTGGGCCTTAGAATAACTAGCTGTTCAGTTATAAATACACTACCCTTCCAACTTGCCAGCAAGTTGTGGCTACAGATTCTTAAATGCATATAATGTACACAAGAGCACCCAAAAAAGATCAAGGACAACTGTGTGTAGAGGATACCACCTTTAGTATTATAAAAAGGGGAGGAGGATGGGTAGGAAAAATAAGCTTTTTTATTAATTTGGGACAGGGTCTCCTTATGTAAGTCCAACCTGGCCTTGAATTTTTGCTCCTCCTGGGTGCTGGGATTACAGGCATACACCATTGCTCAGAAAAAACTATAAATTTTTGAAAGAATACTTAAAAAGTAGTAACACTGGTTGCTCCCAAGGAGAGGCACTTGATAGCTGGGGATAAGTGTGTGTGGAAGACCTTTCCTTGTATACCCTTTTGAATTTTGAATCATGGGAATTTACTACCTAAATACACAAATCTTTTATTAACTATAAAGGACTATGTAGGTTGTGTAATGATTATTGTTCCAACTAATGATGATGTTAGAAGTGATGAGTTCCAAAAAAGGGATCAAGTATTACTAGGAAATGAGCTAAGTGAATCATGGTACACACTCAATTCTTTTACTGTGTCACCAAAGTCAAGACACCATCTTGTCAAATACAATTCCATTTTATGTACAACCAAGATATAAAATGTGCTAGCAATGAAACTAGCACTAACTGCTCTCTTTAAATCTAAACTTCAACTTCATTTTAAAATAATCTTTATTGAGAGAACTCTTTCAGGTTCACATAGGCGTAGCTTTATTTGCTTTTTTAAGTTAAGTGTTCATATTACATGTGTGAGACAGGAGATGAAAATGACTTATTCAGGTGCTCCTAAACTTCTTTCCACTCAGCATCCAGCACCAAGTCACTGCCATCTACATGGTACTGTCCTCTCCCTTCTGAGGCCACAGCAAACCAGCTATTTTTGGCTCCCTGCGCTATGGTTTCTGGAGTTTCCTTCAAGCCACTGACACCAACCTGCTAAGGCCAAGGACACACCTTCCCTTGCGCCAACTTGGGGGTCACGCCTTCCTTCTGGGGTCTGTGAAGCATGTGACTGCTGGGCATGGAAAAGGAAACTGTCTTTATTTGCTCCACTCATGAAGCTTTACTCTCTATTGTTTTGTTTCTTTTCAAAGCTCAATCACAGCATCTTTGTTGGTGGTGGTGGTACTGGGGTTTGGACTCAGGACCCTGGGCTTGCCAGACAGGTGCTCTACTACTTGAGCCATGCCCCAGCCCCTTCGCTTTATGTATTTTATGAATAAGGTTCTGCATTTATGCCCAGGCCAGCCTGGACCTTGGTCATTCTAGCCTTCCTGCTTAGGTGGAATGACAGGAATGCACCACGTCCAGCTTTTATTGGTTGAGATGAAAGCCCAGGCTGGCCTGGAACCTGCATCAGGAGATCTCTACCTTCCAAGTAACTAGGATTACAGGCGAGCACCATGACATCCAGCATTCACAGAATCTTTTTAAAGTATTTAAACTTAACACACATAGTATCAACAATGCATTTAGCTTAACTGAACTGCCATGGAGCTCACACATATAGGAACAACTAAGTAACAATTGCTGCCTAGGACAGGAGCTATGAGAAGCATTAGTGACTGTAAGAAACATCCTAACTTCAGAGATATCAAAATGCTCCTCAACCCATACTTGCCTGATTTTCCAAATTCTCTTTAAAGAACAATTAGTACATTTACAATCAGGAAAGTTCACTGAACTTTTTTGGAAAGTTAAATCAAGTATTATGCAATCAGACTAGATTTGTGGTTCAAGTAGTAGAGTGCCTGCTTTGCAAGTGTGAAGTTGAGTTCAAGACCCAGTACCACCAAGAAAAAAAAAAAATCAAAAGGAGAGGTATTATGTAATTGCTAAAAATTAAAGTTTTTAAAGACTATAGAATGATATGAGAAAAATGTCAATACACTATTAAAGGAAAAGGTAGAATATAAACTTTGATTCATCTCATGACTATCACAATCAGAAACACATGAACAGTCAGGTGCCACTGGCTTACACCTGTAATTCTAGCTACTTAGGAGGCAGGAATCAGGAGGATTGAGGTCTAAGGTCAGCCTAGGCAAATAGTTTGTTGGTCCCTATCTTGAAAATACCTAACATGAACAGGGCTCGTAAAGTGGCTCAAGTTGTACAGCACCTGCCTAGCAAGTGTGAGACCCTGAGTTCAAACCCAGCCCCACCAAAAAATAAGAAAGAAAAAAACACACAGTAAACACACTGGAAAGAAATCCATCAAAATGTTAGTTATGATTTAATGACAGGGACAAAGATAACCTTTTATAAAAGTGGTGTGGTCTGGGGATGTAGCTCAGTGATAGTGCACTTGCCTAGTATTCACAGACCCTGGGTTCAATCTCCAGCACCAGAAAACCTAAAAGCAAAAAGCAAAGACAACCGGTCACCACCACCAACAAACTGCCTTTTCTGGGTATTTTCCAAATTTTCTATAAAGTACATGTATTGTGGACTGGCAGAGTAGCTCAAGTGATACAGCGCCTGCCTAGCTAGCACGCCTGAGACCCTAGGTTCAAACCCCAGATCCACAAAAAAAAAAAAAAAAAGAAGAAAAGGTGCATACATTCCTTCAAATAGCATAAAAATTATCATTAGTTCTGATTTTACTTACTTTTTGGTGGCACTAGGGTTTGAACTCAGGGTCTCATGCTTGCTAGGCAGGCACTTATCATTTGAGCCACTCTGCCAGCATTAAAAATTAATATTAGCATAAAAATAAATGAAATGTTGTCACATAAAGCCCTGCCCCTGTTGAGAACACTTAGAGGACCAGGTGAAGTGGCGCATGCCTGAAATCTCAACTACTCTAGAGGTGGAGATCAGGTTTGCAGTTCAAGGTCAGCCAGGGAAAACAAAAAAGTTAGAGACTCCATTTCACCAACAGGAGTGGTGGTACACATCTGTAATCCCAGACACATGGGAAGCATAGGTAGGAGGATTGTAGTCCGAGGCCAGCCTCAGGCAAAAAGTAAAACCTTATCTGGAAAATAACCTAAAAGCAAAGGGCTGCACTTGTGGCTCAAGTGGTAAAGTGTTAGTCTAATAAGTATAAGGTCCTGAGTTCAAACCCTAGTATTGCAAAAATACTATTTTGAAATATACCCATATTTTAAAAATGTGTATTCTGGTTTAATTGAAGGAAATATTTCTACTGATAAAGTAAAAAGTTCACCTAAAAACATTCAACTCAGCCAGGCTCCAGTGGCTCACGCCTATAATCCTAGCTACTCAGGAAGCAAAGATCAGGAGAACCTGGGTTCAAAGCCAGCTTGGGCAAATAGTTTGGGAGTCCCTATCTTGAAAAATATTCATCACAAAAAAGGGCTGGCAGAGTGGCTTAAGGTGCAGGCCTTGAGTTCAAGCCCAGTACAAAAAAAAAAATTAACTCTTTTGAAATTAAAAAAAAATTTTTGAGATAGGATCTCACTGTGCAGCCCAGGCTAGCCTTTGAACTTGCTATGTAGCCCAGGTTGGCCTCAAACTTGAGATCCTCTGCCTTATCCTCCCCCGCCAAGTGCTGGATAATGGGCATGCATCATCAGGCCCAGCTTGAAAAAGTTGTTGAAAAAAAAGGAGGGTGAAGTTGGTGGCAAGGGCTGAGGAGTAGGAACTGAGGGGCAGCTAGTGGACACAGTCCTGGAATCATTCCCACTTGCTGCCTATTCAGCACCCCCTCCCTTTCTTCTTCCTGAAGAACTCCTGGTCACTTCCAGTTGATTCACCCCCAGTTCCAGGTCTAAGAAGAATCAGACCCCTTATGGCTCACTGGTTCAAGAATGAGCCTTTAAGATGGTGCACGCCCATAATCCCAGGACTCAGCATGCTGAGGCAGGAGAACAGTGAGTTCAAGACCAGCCTGGGCTACACAGTAAGCCCCTATGTCAAAAAACAAAAGAAAACAAGTAACGAAAACAATGAGCATGGGACTTGAGGAAAAGGTGTAAAAAAAAGGTTTGCTGGGCTTTCTGAGAGCATTCGCCTAAGCTCTCCTGGAACAATCGTCTCCCTTCTCCCACTCGTCCAGTGGAGTATGTGGCCAGGGAAGCTCAATTCAGAGTCTCAAGGGAACAGAGCAAAAGCAGGGGACTGAGGTTCTCCAAAGTTCTGCCACAGGACCTCCAATTCCAAGCACAAGAACAATTAGGCCGCTATCACTCACAGTCAAGACACTGTAACTGGTAGTGTTCCAAGGGTTCCTTCTCATCATTATAGGCTATAGTTCTATTGGTTTTTTTCCTAGGAGTTACTTACACAATTTGCAGGATCCCATGCAAAATGAAAATGTGTAGTTTCTTACTCGGTAATTATTAAGAATTTCCCAATAGTGATACTGGGGCATAAAACCAAGAGAAGGGCCCTCTTAAGCCTCTGAGCCTGAAAGTACACCCACCTATGAGGCCAGTCCTGGCTCCTTCCTCTCCTTGATTCCCATCAAGGAACTCTTTCCCTAGCCTTATGACTGCAACTACTTTGATTTACAGTAGCCATTTCATCTACAAAGTCCAAACTTTAAAAAAAAAATGAAAATTTATTTATTTTGGGCATGATACTTTACTGAGCATGACGAAGATGATTAAGGGGGGATAGCACAGTGGGAAGCCCTCACTAGTGCAAGGCCTGCCACTTGTTCAGTAGGCCATGGATTAGGGATAAATTTGACCCACTGGCTATCAAGGATGAGCCACTTCTCAACTCCTTTGTCTTCAAGTTCACCTGCATTAAACTTGGTAAAGCCCTACTTGTTTGAGATATAGGTCTTCTGGTGGCCAGGGAAACTGAACTTGGCCCTGCATAGGGCCTCAATCACATGTTGTTTATTTTGTAGCATAATGTGGATAAACATGATTAACTGGCCAAAATGAACCCTAGCCACTGTGCCCTGGGGCTTCCCAAAGGCACCCTGCATACCTGCTTGGAGCCTAGACTGGGGGCAGTGTGAGATCAGAGACCGAATACCCATTGGAATCCTGTCTCCAAGGTCCCTTAGGGTAACCCACACAAGCAACAGGCTGCATACACTACCCAGTCCCCAGGAGTAAGGGAAACTGGCTGAATTAGTTGCATAGAAGACTTTTTTTTTCAAGTCCTCCTTTTCATCAATTTTGCCAGCCTGCATGGTCAAACACATAGGTTCAAACCTATATACCTTGTCTCCCACTCCTACTCCCTGCCTTCCAAACTTCTGCTTCCTCATTCTAAGCACCACCACCACCATCACCCAGCACCCACCACCACCACCCAGTGCCCACCACAACCCAGCATCCCATCTTGTGCATCTTCCTCTGGTCCAGTCAATGCCACCTCTGCTGAGGTTGTCCAAGCACTGCTCTTGCCTGGTATCCATTCTGTGATCATTAGCTGGGCAAAGCCTTTGCTGGAATTTCACACTTCAGGCCACACACACCACAGCCAGAAAGATGTTTTTATAGCATGAACCTGAGCACTTTATTTACTGCTTCAGAGTCCTAGGATGACAGATGATCCCCTTTAGAGGAAAAAACTGGTTAAATTTACCTAAGTCATTTATTAAAAAAAAAAAAAAGGGTTATAGGGCACTGAAATCCTCAGTTGTAATTCCACCAAACCTAATAATCTAAATTAAGATAAAGGTTTATTTGAGCCATCACTCAGTGGTAAGAGGATTGAGAATCTGAGACTAGCACGCAGCTTTGGCTACATAATGAGACCCTGTCTCAAAAAAATGTAAGAAAGAAAGAAAGAAAGGGAGGGAGGAAGAGAGGGAGGGAAGGAAGGAAGGAAGGAAGGAAGGGAGGGAGGGAGGGAGCGAGGGAGGGAGGAAGGAAAAGGGCTCATTTCATTTGGGCAAGTGCCTAGAGTTCCTGAGGTGGAAAGATCACTTAAGCCCAGGAATTGGAGGCCAGTCTGGGTAACACAGCGAAACCCCATTTTAAAAATAAATTAATAAACCAGGCACAGTGGCTCATGGCTATAATCCTAGCTACTCAAGAGGATAAGAGAGTCAAGGCCAGCCTGGGCAGAAAGTTTGAGCAATCCCATCTTAATCAATAAAAAGCTGGCATGCACCTGTCATCTTCAGCTATGCAAGAAGCATAAATAGGTTAGAGGTCCAGGCCTACCAGGAATAAATGTGAGACCCTATTTGAAAAATACCGATAGCACAAAAGGGCTGGGGGCATGGCTCAAGTGGTATACCTGCTCATCACATCACTATTTACTAAATGAAGAATTGTAATAAAAACAATGAGAATCAATTCATATCGACTGCTTGGCATGTCAATCATGCACTAAATTTATATGTGTGTGTGTGTGTGTGTGTGTGTGTGTCATTTAATTACCAACTCTAAACATGTCGCCCAGGAAGGCAATGAGTAAGTGCCTTGTCAAGGTCCCTTTGCAAATGTCTTGCTTTTTTACCCACTCCAGGTAATGATAAATGAAGTTACTGGCTGTGTCCTTGTTGAATGCTAATGTTAAAAATTAGGGTCATAGCCAGGCACCATGGCTCACATCTGTAATCCTAGCTACTTGAGAGGCTCAGATCAGCAGGACTGCGGTTTGAGGTCAGCCTGGGCAAATACTTTGTGAGACCATCTCCAAAATAACCAGAGCAAAATGGACAGGAGGTGCAGCTCAAGCAGTATTGTCTGCCTTTTTTGGTGGTACTGGGGTCTGAAATAAGGACCTGCACTCTACCACTTGAGCCACTCACCAGTCCTCTTTTTTTGTGTGTTGGGTATTTTTGAGATAGGGTCTCTGGAACTGTTTGCTTGGGCCGGCCTGAAACTGTGATCCTCCTGATCTCCACCTCCTGAGTAGCTAGGATTACAGGAGTAAGTCACCAGTGCTGTGATAGAGTGCCTGTTTGAAAGCACAAAGCCTTGAGTTCAAATCCCACTTCCACCAAAAAAAAATTAAGTGTCATAAATAGTCTTTCATATTATGGAAAATGTGGGACACAAAATACAGACAATTCTTTAAATATGGTAAAAAGCCTGGAAGTACACATGCTTTTCCCAATTTCTAGTTTAACTACTGGACTCCTACAAGGACTCTGTTATCTCCAGGATCTCGGTGGTTCACGTCTGTAATCTTAGGTACTTAAGAGGCTGAGAGAAGGAAGTTTAAGGCCAGCCAGGAAAAAAGTTCTTGAGAGCCCCCCCACCTCCAAAATAACCAGAACAAAATAGACAGGACGTATGGCTCAAGTGGTAGAATGGCTTTGCAAGACTGAAGCCCTGAGTTCAAATCCCATGCCACCAAAAAGAAAAAGAAATCAGTTAAATGGGTTGCACTGCAGCCAGCATTTTAAAAAATGACATAGAATATGATAATCAGTGTCTCTCACATAGTAAAGGCAAGAATTGTGAAAGCTGGGCTGGTGGCATAGCTTAAGTGGATAAGTCCCTGCTTAGCAAGTGCAAGACCCAGAGTTCAAACCCCTGCACCACCCCCAAAAGTGAAAGTTCGTTGCTGTGTATGTGTAGATGGTACTGATTTTTCTCCGGAGACACTTATGAACGTGAAAGAAGCTGGTCTACGACCAAAGGTGTAATCTGGGATCGTCTGGCTAGCCAGGACACGGGGTCATCTATATGTGTGTACTCATATATATACAATGACTTACAGACATTTCCGTAGTACAGCAGCCAGGTCCTGGTTTCCATTGTCCCATTCCCCAACCTGTCCTCCACACAACTTCAAGAACTATCCTCTAAAATGAGGATAGTTCAAACCCCATTCCCTAGCCTCCTAAAAGGAACATGTTATTCCAGTGCCTCACCCCGTGGTCTCCCCCTGCCCCTACCGTCTTCCCTCTCCTCCATTCGCCGAATTCCTACCCATCCCTAAGTCCCTGCTCCATCCCTGAAACACCGGTCCCGCCTTGCTTCGGGACCCCGGACGCATCCCGTCACCAGGCGGAGCGCGCACGTGACCCGGAGGCGTGGCACCGCCCACGCGAGCCGACCCGCCCCGCGCACGCGCCGGTCCCTTTTAAGGTTGCGCTGGCGGCGGTTCCGCCTCCCTCCGGGACAAGTGTCATCCCGCCCCGCTGGGCCCCCGAGTGCCCGTCACTTCGTTGCAGCCGCGGTGTCCCGCCTAGACCTCGATGCTTCGGCCGCCTCAGGCGTCGAAGGTTGGGACCGTTCCTTACCTTCTGGATCCGCTTAAGCGCCATCCTGCCCTCACTCTGTTAGTGACCTGGCGGCCCGGCAGGGCTGCCCCGGGGCGGCCCGCTGCCGGCTTGGCCGCAGCGTTGCACGCCGGGAGCTGCCGTGTGCGTGTGCGCGTGTGCGCCGCGAGGCACTGTGGGGCGGGCGTCGCGCGCGCCGCGTCTCCGCGCCGCCGAGGGCCGGGCTGGTACTCAGGCCGCCCACGCCTGTCCTCTGCGGTGCTGGCCTTTGGTCAGCCCAGGTCTGGGGCACCGTGACGTAGCGGAAACCCGCGAGGTGCGACAGGCGCTATGCTCCTTGTCCCCTCCGGGACTCCTCCCCAGGCTGTCACATAGTTCCCGAGGGTGGTGGTTCGCGGCCTTGTAAGTATACGAACGCTTCTCCGTACTTGAGGTTTGCAGGTGTCGCGGTGACCTCCGGACTCATGCACGTCTTAGGTACAACCGGGAACCCAGGCAGCTGCATTCCCGCCAGTACATCACGTGGGTTTGTTTTTGTTTGGGGGTGGGGCTGGGGTTTGAACTCAGGGATTGGCGCCTGCTTGAGCCACACCCCCAAGTCCTTCACGTGGTTTTGACGCACTGCAAAGGTTGACAACTACCGCCCGCCACTGGCGGACCCCACGCTCAACTCGTTTCCAGCCTCCATTCCGCAACCTCCCCTCCCAAGTTTAAGCGATGTCCAGGACCGTGGTTATGCCCCAGTTCGTCTGTCAAGAAATCAGTGGAAGGCAACGGTGTCTCATGCCTGTAATCCTAGCTACCCAGGAGGCAGAGATCTGGGTTCAAACCCTATCTCAAAAAAACCATCACAAAAAAAAGGCAAGGTATAAGAAAAGAAAGAAATCAGTTGAAGCCAGATGGTGATGGCTCACACCTGTCATACGAGCTACATGGGAGGTTGAGATCGGGAGGATCGAGGTTGGAAGCACATAATTCTTGAGACACCCCTATCTCCAAAATAACCAAAGCAAAATGGATTGAGGTGTGACTCAAGGAGTACAGTGCCTGATTTGCAAGTGTAAGGCCCTGAATTGAAACCCTAATCCTACCAAAAAGAAGAAAAAGAAATCAGTTGAATGGCTTGCAGCCAGCATTTAAAAAAATGAAATAGAATTTAATTAAATAATATTAATATCTCTGACATAGTAAAGGCAAGAATTGTGAAAACTGGGCTGGTGGCATGGCTCAAGTGGTAAGAGCACCTGCTAGCAAGTGCAAGACCTTGAGTTCAAACCCCGGTACCACCAAAACCAATGTGGTGGTACCATTCCCACATTGTTTATATGACTGCTTCATGGAGCAAGCAATCCCAACTTTTTACAAGTGTTTATGTATTTGTGTAAGAGTATAAATTTCAGTAATAATGATAGCTAATATTTCAAGAAGTATCCTGGATAATGAGTTTACTAATGATAGTAATTTCTGAGATTTTCTACAGAGAAATTGTATTATTTGTTTAACCCAGAAAAAAAGGAACTCTATGGAATAGAAAATGAAAAATTCCATCTCTTCTCCCTGTTGGCTTAGTCCATAGTTTTCTACACGTTTTATTATGCTTATCTGTAATGCATAATATTTTTAACTTTGAAATAGTTTTAGATATATAGAAGTATTGCAAGAATAATGCAAAAAAGGAACATGGTATGGTTCAAGTGGTAGAGCCCTTGCCTAGCAAGTGTGAGTTCAATACCAGCATATATTTATATAAATTTTACTTCATAAAAACTTAAAACTTTTGTTCTTCAAACAATACCATCAAGAAAGCAAAATGTTAACCTTCAGATAGGGAGAAAATATTTGTAAGTTATATGTCTGATAATGGTCTGGGATCCAAAATATATTAAAAAAACTCTTAAACTTGGGTTGGAGGTATAGCTCAGTGGTAGAGAGCCTGCCTAGCATATGAAAAGCCTTGACGTAGATTCCCAGCACTGCAAAATAAAAATACAATCATAATAAATAGGGCTCCCCAATGTCCTCATATTAGCTTGATTCATAAGTACTGGAAGTTAATACGTCATCATCTTTTGGGGCAGCACAGTTGAACACATAACAGTGGATGAATCAAGAAAATGTTGTACTAAGTGTCATCTATTTTTAATCACATTTTGAATACCAAATAATGTGAGCTGCTTCTCGTCATACCAACCAATTCTTTAACGTTCCAGACACCACCTGAGAGTACTGAAATTCAATTAAATTCTGGAACTGACTACTATAACTTAGCACAGGCCAACCTCAGAGGTTAAAGTTTCAGTCCCTCAAGACTGCCCCCGCTTCATATGCAGTCACAGACCTCAGATTGCCACTTACCTCAGGTTGCCACTTGTACCTCTGGACCCTATTGATACATAAGCATGGTTGATTAAATCATTGACCATTGTTGATTGAACTCAATCTCCAGCCTTCTGCTCTCAATCTCCCATCCTCAATCCTGGGGTGGGACTGAAAATTCAACCTTTAATTCACAAGGTTAGATACTCTAGCATCCAGTCCACATCTGAAAACTTTCTAGGGGCCCCACCAAGAGTCACCTCACCCCAGCACACCTCAGGTATGGAAAAGGGCTTGTTATTGAATAGCAAAAGATGCTTTTGTCACACACACAGAAAGTTTTAAGGGTACTGAAAGTCCTGGGCTGAGTGCCAGGGACAAAGACCAAATATATATATTTCCTATTAAACTAAGAGAAGGCAGCCTATCAGCAAAGGCCAAATATTGTATGACACCACTTACACATCCAGAATAGGCTACTCCGTAGAGACAGAAAGTAGATTAATGATTGCCTGGGGCTGAGAGAGAGAGGAGGAAGTGGGGAATGATTGCTGATGGGAAAATTATGTCTATAAAGCTGTTTTTTTAACTTATTGTACTTTTTTTGTTGTACTGGAGTTTGAATTCAGGGCCTCACATTTGTTAGGCAGGTACTGTACTACTTGAGCCATTCTGCCAGCCTATAAAGCTGTTTAAAATATAATAACAATATGCAGAGTTCTTATGTACCCTTATCCCAACTTCCTCTACTATTAGCATTGTATATTACACAATGATTTAATCCAGAAAGTTATTACAATATATTAACTAATTTATAGACTTTATTCAAAATTGGTAGCTGGGTGACAGTGGCTCATGCCTATAATCCTAGCTACTCAGAGGCACCTTGGAAGCCAGCCAGGGTGAATAGTTCACAAGATCCTATCTCAAAAAAAAAAAAAAAACCATCACAAAGAAGGGCTGGTGGAGTGGCTCAAGGTAGAGACCCTGAATTCAAGCCTTAGTATTCCAACAAAAACACAAGCAAAATTAGTAGTTATCCAACTTATGTCCTTTTTCTGGTCTAGAATCCAGTTTAGCATTCCACTTTGAATCTTTTATAGTTTGCTAGGGCTTTCATTAAAAAAAAATACCATATACTGGGTGGCTTAAATAGCATAAATTTATTTTCTCACAATTCTGGAAGCTATAAGTATAAAATCAAGGTATTGGCAGTTTTGTTTTGTTGCAGTACTGGGAATTGACCCCACTGCTCAAGCATGGTAGATAAGCACTCAACAACTTGAGCCACCCCCCCGCAACCCTTTTGTTTGTACTTTGTTTTTGAGATAGAGTCTACTCATGATCCTCCTGCCACTGCCTCCTAAGTAGCTGGGATTACAGGTATGTACCACCACACCCGGCAACACTATTGATTTCTGAGTACTAATAAATTATTCTCTGGCTCCATGAGATGTTCCACTCTAGTCTTGCATTTTCCTGCTCCATTATTGGAATCAACCTTTTCTCCAAATAACCCTGCTTCTTGTGATAGAATAGTGTTTACAAACAGATCTCTGTAGTCCAGGTATGCTCACTACTACTCCATGCTATTGCTTCTAGGCTTTTACAGCACACAGCGCTGAGAATATATGTATGCATACTGATTGTGCATATCTACACATTATATTTATTTCTATATCTTCATATATATGCATGTACATGTATGTGCACAATCCAGTTTAGCATCTCACTTTGCATTTATCACCTTAGCCTTCTGCAATCTCAGACAATTACTTAGATAATTTTGTCAGTTAAACCTATGAGTTCTTAGACTTTTGATTCTAATCCAACATTACACTTCTAATTTTATCCTTCTTTTCTTCCTTATTCATAATATAGCAGCAAGAAATCTAGCTCTCATTATTCACAGTATGTTTATTTGACTGAGTGCGGTGGCACATGTCTGTGATCCAAGTACTTAGAAGGTAGAGGCCAGAGGACTGGGAGTTCAAACCTAGCTTGTATAAAATAAGGAGACCCTATCTGGAAAACAAACAAACGCACAGAAATAAAACCACACTATGTATTTATTTGCTCAGTTTTAGTATAATCAGCTCTCTATGTCCATAAGTCCCACATCCATGCATTCAACTAACCACTGGTTGAAAATGGTCCAAAATATTTGTGTCTATACTGAACATGTAGACATTTCTTGTCAGTATTTCCTTTAAAAATGCAGAATAACAATTGTTTACACAATAGCATTCATACTGTATTAGATATAAGTAATCTGGAGATGGTTTGACATATATGGGAAATGTGGGTTTTATGCGAATATGACACCATTTCATATAGGAGCTTGAGTATCCACAGAATGTGAATGGGGTCCTGGAACCAATCCCTACAGATACCACGGCATGCTTATAGACACATTAAGTTGTTTTGTAGTTGCTAACTGATATACCTCTGTGAAAAGCAAATTCATTAGCCGGAGTATAATTTTATGTGAAGTGTTTTGTGTTGAGCCTTATAGTATCTAGACCCTAATCCTGTCAGACTAAAGCCCTGTCTTTGTGACCTCATTTAGCTTTATTAACTTCCTTAGGAGATGTCCCATCTCCAAATACAGCCACGTTGGGAGTTAGATCTTCAACATAATGAGTTTGAGGGGGCACAGAAATTCAGTTCATAAAAATGGTGAACAACTGAATGTGCTTTCTCTTTCTAAGATCAGGAACAAGGCAAGTTTGCTGTCAGTGGTCAACATTGCCCTGGATGTGCTAGCCTCAATAATAGGTAGACAGATTGGAAAGTAGTAAAATTGTTTTTACTTTCACAAGACATGAATGACTACATAGGAAATTATAAACTACAAAAACCTCCTAGGACTAGTAGCAGTTAAGAAGTTATAGATACAAGGTTATACACAGTATAAATTGTACTTACATGTGCCAGCAAACAAGCAATTAGAAATATTAACTGGGATGTGGCTCGGTGATAGATCACTTGCATGGCTGAAGCGTTGGATTCCATCCTCAGCACCACTTAAAAAAAAATCAGAGACCTAATTGCTAAATTAGGTTAAAAAAAACAAGACAGGAGGGACAGGCATAGTGGCACATACCTGTAATCCCAACAGCTTCAGAGGCGGGAAGATGGAAATTTCAGGACCAACCCAGGCAACTTAGAGCGTGTCTCAAAATAAAAAAGGCGGTGAGGGGGGGAGCTGGAGGTATAGCTCACTGGAAGAACACTTGCCTAGCATGTTGAAGGCTCTGAGTTCAATCCCCAGTACCTATAAAAACAAAGCAAAATAGATCCTATAAGGCTGGAGGCATGGCTCAAGCTGTAGAGTACTTGCCTGACAAGTGTGGAGCCCTGGGTTCAAACCCCAGTAACACCAAAAAAAGAAAAAACACAACATAATAAATACTAATTAAAAGAGCCCATTGAAAGAGCAAGGTGGACTGGCAAGGGACTTTGGAAAGTGAGATGACATAGCAAGAGTTTTCATTTTGTTTATTCCTTTGATGAAGCCCAATTTATTTTTTCTTTTATAATTGGTATTTATTATGTTGTGTTTCTTTTTTCTTTTTTGGAGGTACTGGGGTTTGAATTCAGGGGCCTACACCTTGAGCCACTCCACCAGCCCTATTTTATGTTGTTTTGTTTTTGAGATAGGGTCTCATGAACTATTTGCCCAACTGACTTCGAAACACAGTCCTCCTGATCTTTGCCTCCTGAGTAGTGAGGATTGCAGGTGTGAGGCACTAGTGCTCTGCTGATTATATTTTTGATACTAGAGAAGCCAGCAAATAGGGAACACAGTGGGAGTAGGAAAAACAACAAATCTTGCTCTTTGTAGCCAAAGGGCTAGGACAGTGGCCACCTAGCAATGTGGGAAACTTGGAGACAATATCTGCCTAGCTCCAGCCAGACCTTGTGGAACAGGCTGGGGCCCCATTCTCATCTGCAAAGGTTAAGTGGGGAGCCTCGACTTCCACAGCAGCGACGTTGTAAACAGATGAGATAGTGTTGGGGAAGGCCAAGTAGAGCTGGGCTTGCCATTCCCACCTGTGATAACAGTGCCTTCCCTCCTTGTGGTGTCAGTGCAGACCCGATGGGGGCAGTGAGGCTTCATCCTTCCTCCAGCTGTGGTGATGGATTTTTATTCCTACTTGCCAGGAATGGGATACTGTCTTTTATTGTCTACTAGTCTGATGTCAGAGGAGGCCTACAAAATGCTAGGGATGGTGGTACATATCTATAATCCCAGCACTGGGGAAACTGAAACAAGAGGATCGTAAGTTTGAGACCAGACTCATAGTGGGATCCTATCCCCCCAAACAAACACAACACAAACACACACACACACACACACACACACACACGCAAGCACACACGGAAGATTTGAATAAGATACAAAGTCTCTAAACCTAATACACAAAATATTTATGATACAATTGAAATTCAGTCTAAGGATTTCTCAACTAAATACGATAGGATAATGAATAGACTCCAAACCAGAAATGATACAGAGGTTAGAACGCTTCTAAGAACAATTACGAACATTTACCAAAACAAATGATAAATTAGAAAATCTCAGGAAAGAAACACAAGATACAAAGGGAGTTCCAGGCTGGTCTGGGCTACTTAGTGAGACACTCCTCACAAAAAAAGATATAAAGAAGAACTGGATGGAAATCCCCAAATGTGGCAAAGCACAAACCTAAAGATTAAAGAAGCTAAATATAAACCTAAGTTGTATAAACCTAAAGAATTCCATGCTAAGGCCAAGTATGGTGGTGTATGCCTGTAATCCTAGCACTTGGGAGGCAAGGCAAGATGATTATGAATTCGAGGCCAACCTGGGCTCCGTAGCTATACCCTGTTTTAAATTAATGTTCTTAAGGTTTCTGTGTGTTGCTCAGACTGGTACAGAATGCCAGTTCCGGTGGGCTGTGATGTTATGCATGTATAATACCTAGAGTAATCACTAAAAAACTATACAAATAGAAACATTTAAAAAGCATAAATGCACATAGATACCTAAGTAGAACTAAGATAAAATGTCATTCTTTTTAAAAAAGGATAAGCAACTCACAAAAAGACAGAAAAAGAAAACAAATGAAGAACAGAGGAGGCAAGCAAACAAATGCCTGAAGTCCTAGTGTTGCTACGTCTGAAACACTGGGTCCAAGGTCAGAAGGTTCTTGGTCTCATTGGAGAAGGAATTCAAGGACAGACATAGAGGAGACCCAGCATGAGCAGGTTTACTAGGGCAAAGCAAACTGAAAGTACACAGTATATAGAAAGGAAAGCTGGGAGGCTTGAGAATGAGCAGCTATCCCAAATTTGCAGACATGGAGGTGACCATTCCTAGAAAGTGGAAGTGTTTTCCTGGGAACTGGGTTCTGTATCATTAACTCCTCTCACATGTCTGTGGGGGAGTTTTTGACCAGATTGTCAGAACCAGGACTGTCATTTTCCATCAACTGTGAGGGCTGTGGGTCTATAAGACCCTGATGTATGTGACAAGTCTTTCTTGTTAACACCAGTGGGCCAGGACATGTTTTTCTTTTCTTTCTTTCTTTTTTTTTTTTTAATCAACATCTACAATATTGTTCTTGGCCATCAGATGTCCTAACCCCCTGCCTAACCCCTATGTCACTAGCATATCAGTGATCGTTAAATATACCAATTAAAAGAAAGAGGCAGAGAGAATAAAAAACAGCATCCTACCTAATGGTGAAGAAACTAATTTCAAGTGTAATGGTTAGGTAGGTTGAAAGTAAAAGTGGAGAAAAAGATACACAGCAAACATTAATTAGAAGAAAGCTGTAGTGGCTATGTTAATGTCAGATAAAGTAGACTTTAGAGTAAATACAATTACCAGGAACAGAGAGGGGCATTATATAATATAAAAGGGTCAATCTACCCAGAGGGTCTGCAGTTCTAAATGTGTATGGGCCAAATAACAGTTATAAAATACATGAATCCAAAATGGATAGAACTTAGATGAGAAAGGACAAATCCACAATTAACTGATTGGACTACACAGATAATAAGAAAAGGTGTGGAATAACCCCACAGTTCCATCAGCAAGCAGGATCTAACACAAACATTACATACAAACAGACTTGCTAATAATGCCTCACCCTACAGCTGCAGATTCTTTTCAAGCCCCCATGACAACTTATCTAGATGGATCATTCCCCAGCATAGGGCCCTACAATAAATTTACATATTTTTAAAGTAATTGAAGTATACTGTAGGTGATCTCTACACACAATGGAATGAGCTAGCAATCAATAAGAGGGAAATCTCCCATACCTGTGGAAGCTAAACAAATTACAAAATGACTTAAAGAAGTCTCAAAGGAAGTAAGACAACACGTAGAATATGAAAATGAAAATGCAACATACTGAAGTTTATAGGCTGTAGCTACAGTTGTGCTGAGAGGGACATTTATAGCACTAGCTGTTTATATTAAAAAAACAGGAAAATTCTCAAAATAATCTAAATTCTCATCTTAAGGTCCTAGAAAAAAGCTGGGTGACCGGTGGCTCATGTCTTTAATCCTAGTTACTTGGGAGGCTGAGATTGGGAGGACTGAGGTTCAAGGACAAGCTGGGCAAATAGTTTGCAAGACCCCATCTCCAAAATAACCAGAGCAAAATGTACTGGAGGTTGAGTGCCTGCTGCATAAGTGTGAAACCCTGAGTTCAAACCACAGTCCCATGGTAGGGAGTGTGGAGGGCTGGAATAAATCCTAGAAAAAGAAGAGCTAGACGGCTGGGCATGATGGTGCATGCTGTAATCTCAGCACTCAGGAGGTTGAGGCAAGAAGATTGTGAGTTCAAGGCTAGCCTGGGCTACATAGTGAGACACTGTCCAAAAAAGAAAAGCAAGAAATAAAAGGCAAAAGAAACAAACTTCAATGGGTCTGGCTCTGGGGGCTCATGCCTGTAACCCTAGCTACAGAAGGCGGAGATCAGGAGGATCAAGGTTGTTAAGTGGAAATTTTCATTTAAAAACTCATACAAAAGATCCAAATGTTTTCAGTGGAGAGTTATACTTAACATTTTGTCTTTTTCGCAGATCTGGGGTTTGAACTCAGGGGGCTTCATTTATGCTTGCAAAGCAGCCACTCTACCACTTGAGCCATGCTTCCATTTTCTTTTTCTTTTTTCTCAGTACTGGGGATTAAGCCCATGCCTAGGCAAGCACTCTACATCTGAACTACATCTCCAACCCTTTATCTAATGTTTAAAGAAGAATCAATACTACACAATATCTTCCAGATTTCCTAACTCACTTTAGGAAGCCAGTATTACCCTGATAATAAAAGCATAAAAGACCATCCAAAAAATAGAAAGCTACAGATAAATATCTCTCATGACTACAGATGAAAACATCCTTAGCAAGTTAGCAAATGTCATTCAGTAATATATTAAAAGAATTATGGATTTGTGGTTAAGTTGCGTGTTGTGAAGCACCAGGAATCTCTCTTTACTTCTTGACAACAGTTGTACTGGCAGAATCTGTCTGACGCGATAACTAGGGAACTCAAGTCTGAAGACTTGGAACTTCCAGGGGAAGATGGGAAATCACAGTTAATTTTGGTCAGTTTCAGCTCTTTGCTCTTCAGCAGCTATCCATCTCCTCCCCCCAAGGCCTGCAAACGCAGCTGTTCCAAGAGTAGCTTGCAAGAGCTAGGAAGGGAAAAAGGAGAGCTGGCCTCCAGATACCAGGGTTCTGTCATCTGGTCATTATGTTCAGGCAGAGGCAGGTGGCCATTGTTTTATCCCCCGCCCATTGTTGAAAGGCCCCCTTCACTCTGGCTGAAATGATTTCCAGGGTATTGAAAGGGTTAGTGCCCTTCTCCCTTCACTTTTCTCCTTTCCCTCTTTTAGGAGCTAGACATGAAAGATTAGTATATTTTGAAACAACTGCTTAGGGAGTAGTTGTGTAGTTCAGTAGTAGAGTGCTTGCCTAGCATGTGTGAGATCCTGGACTCCATCCCCAGTGCCACAGAAAACAAACAAACCAAACTGTGCATACAGGGAAAATTAGATGGTGACTATGCATGCTCAGGGAAAGGCACCAATAAAAAAAAATTTTATTTTTATTTATTTATTTATTTTTTTTTGCAGTGCTGGGGCTTAAACTCAGGACCTTCACCTTGAGCCACTTCACCAGCCCTGTTTTGTGAAGGTTTTTTTGAGATAGGTCTCGCAAACTATTTGCCCTGGCTGGCTTTGAATCATGATCCTCCTGATCTCTGCCTCCTGAGTAGCTAGGATTACGGGTGTGAGCCACCATGCCCAGCCTAAGAAAACTTAAGTTCAAATAACTAAAGAATAAAAACCTAAAAGATGTGGAAAAAGTTAAGAAAATGGTATATGAATACTACAGCGACATCAATAAAGAGGAAACTTGAAAAGAAAACAAAGTAATTCTGGAGCTGAAATGAGAAATTCACTAGCAGGTTCAAAGGCAGACTGGAGCAAGAGTCAGTGAACTTGAAGACAGGGCAATGGGAACTATCAAATCTGGAAGAACAATGACAAAAAGACTGAAGAAAGTAATCAGCGTTGGGGGACGTGTTGAATACCATATGCACTGTGGAGTCTCAGAGGAGGGAAGAAAGCCAAAAAAGGCAGATGATTTGCAGAACTAACAACTGAAGCTTCCCAAATCTGATGAAAGCCATAGATATGGCCATCCCAGAAGTACGATGAACTCTAAGTGAGACGAAGTCAAAGAAGCTAGAAAAATGCTTGGTTTGGTGGGACACTCCTGTAGTTTTAGCATTCCAGAAGCTGAGGCAGGAGGATCATGAGTTTGAGGCCAGCCTCAAAAAAAAAAAAGTAGAAAAAGACAAATTAAAACTTTTATTTTTGAAGCCAGTCTAGGCTATAAACAAGATGCTATATCAAAACCCCCCAATTTTATTTTTTTGAATTTTTCTTTATTATTGTGGGGGTACCTTGTGATATTTACAAAAGTTCTTCCAATGTATCATAGCTGAATTCACCCCCTCCATCTTTTATCCCCCTCTTCCATTCCTGGAATAGTTTCAACAGGTTTCATTTTTCCTTTTTTTCATACAGGAGTACATGATATTTCCACCATATTCACCCTGTCCTTATGTCCTCCCCCCAATGGTTATCAACTCTCCAGACAGGACCAGTAAAAAACCCAAATTTTATTTGAGACAATTTTGTTATAGCACTTTAGTCATAATCCATTCTTCATTTTTCTACTAATTGAGATAAAATTTAAGACCATGGTTTATAGTTTTTAAAAACCCTCTTCTCTATAGTTAGGTGTATACAGGTTGTAATTTTTATCAAGATGATATATTTCTGTTTGTCCTTCATTTTTTGTGTACATGTGTGGTGGTGTGGGTGGAACCCTTGCTAGTCCAGTACTCTACCATCAAGCCACACCCCAGCCCTGAGTCAGTGCTTTTGAGCTGTATCTGAATGTTATGTTATATATATACACATATATATATATTTTTTGACTTTGCACTCGGAAAGCAGGTGCTGACTGCTTGAGCAACACCTCCAGTTCTATATAACACATTGTTTATCCATTTATCCATTGATAGACATTTTGGTAATTTTTACCTTTCAGTTTGAGTAATGTTGTTGTGAACATTGGTACACAAATGCTTGTTTGAGTCTCTGTTGTATATTCTTTTTTGAATATACTCAAAATTACTGAATTGAAGGTAATTCTGTTTAAATCTCCAAGGATCTACCATTCTAGGGTTCCAATTTGCCTACAACCTTGCTAACATTTGTTTTCTGTTAACTTTGTATATTTGTGTGTGTTTATTATCACATAGAGATAACAGTACCTTAGTCTGTTGTATCTTGTTATAATATAGAACACTTGAGACTGAGTAATTTGTAAAGAAAAGAGGTTGATAACAGTGTGTGATAGCTCCTTGGCCATCACAGCAACTTGAGGGCATTGATTGTATTCTTCAGTCCAGTTGTGAGACAGAACAAACCACTTGCAGTGATTTTTCTTTGAAGTCTATTTTCTCTGAAATTTGTGTACATAATACACTAATAGTAGACTTAGTGTTAGAATTTCCCTTGTATGTCTTTTTCTGTCCTTTTACTTTCTGCCTCTCAATATTGCAGGCTTTAGAAGTGTCTTCTTAACAGCTGTATCCAGTCTGATAGTTTTTGTCCTTTTTTTTTTTTTTTTTAAGCACTGGGGCTTGAACTCAGAGCCCCACTTTACCACTTGAGCCACTCTGCCAGGCGTTTTTGTCTTTTAATGTGAACATTTAGCACATTTATATGAGTGCAATTGCTGATGTTTTGATTTATAACTCATTTTGTGCTTTTAATTAGACCACTTGTGTTCGTTCTCTCTCTCTCTCTCTCTCTCTCTCTCTCTCTCTCTCTCTCTCTCTCTCTCTCTTCCTCCCTCCCTCCATCTCCCCCCCTCCTCCCAGTGTTGGAGATGGAGCACAGAACCTTGAGCATGTGAGCCGGCTTCTAGAAGCCACCATTATTTCTTAGCTCCTGGTCCCATACTCATTTTCAAGTTCAGCAACAGTCTTTCTGACATTCCATGAATCTGACATTCTCTTCTAGCACCTTTCTCACTGTTAAGAACTTTGTGGTGATACAATGTGTTTTCCGTCTGTTTTCTTCTGAGAGTTTTAAGGTTTTAGGTTGGACATTTTGAGTTAATTGTTCCATGTGATATTGGAGTAGGGATCTAGCTCATCCTTTTGCAGGTGCAAATCCAGTTTTCCAAACACAGTTTTCACAGTCTCTTCTGCTGAAGAGACGATTTTTCTCCCCATTGAATGGACTTGACATCCATGTAGAAAATCAGTTCCTCAGGGAGGCAGAGATCAACCCAGACAGAAAGTTAATAATACCTCATCTCAACAAAAATGTTGGACATGGTGGCTCTTACTTGTAAACTCAGTAGGAGGATTACAATGCAGGCTTGCTTGGGCAAAAAAACACGAGATCCTATCTGAAAAAAACTAAAGCAAAAAGTGCTGGGGGCTTGGCTCAAGTGGTAGAGCATCTACTTAGCAATAGTGAAGCCCTGATTTCAAACCCCCATTATCCCTGACCCCACCAAAAAAAATAAGTTGGCTGAAGACATGGTTTTATTTTTGGACTCTCAGTTCCATTTCATTAGTCTGTATGTTTTTTCCTATGCCATAGCACACTGTTTTGTTTACTATACCGTTAGTAAATCTTGAAATTGAAGAATACATGTCTTTTAACTTTTTGATTCTCTTTTTTGTGTGTGTGGGTGTGTGGTACTGGGGTTTGAATCCAGGGCCTCATGTTTGCTAGGCAGGTGCTCTACCTCTTGAGCCACACCTCAGTTCTTATTTGAGACTGTTCTGGTGACTTGGAGATCTTTGCAATTTCATATGGATTTTAGGGTTAGTGTTTCCATTTCTACAAAATAGGTTGTAGTCTCCTGAGATTACGTCTATCTTTGTAGATAGCTCTGCGCAGTGTTGACATCTGGCCAGCATTAAGTCTTCCCTGAGTTCAGGATATTGTTCCATTGTTTAGACTTCATTTCTTTCAACCTCGCTTGATTAAATTCATTCCTTTTAGATGCTATTATATGTGGAATGTCCTTTCTAATTCTCTTTTTCTGAGAGTTCTTTACAAGTGTGTAGAAATGTAACCATTGTTTGTTGCTGTTGATGCAACATAATGAAACATTGCTGTATTTATTAACTCTGGGATTTTCTCTAGGTAAAAACATGTAATCTAGCCTGGTTTTGTGTTGCATACCTATCTATAATCCAAGCTATTCAGAAGGCTGAGATAGAAGGATTGCAAGTTTGAGGCTGGCTGGGTAGTTTAGACAGACTCTGTCTCAAAATAAAGATAAAAAGATCTGGGGTAGAGCACTTGCCTAGCATGTATGAGACCCTAGATTCAATCCTTTTACCCAACCTCTTCCCTCTCTCTCTCTCCCTTCTTCTCTTCCTCCCCCCCCTCCTCCCTCCTTTCCCTTCCTTCCTCCCTTCCTTTGGTGGTACTGGAAATTGAATTCAGGGCTTGCTGGGTAAGTGCTCTACCACTCGAACCATGCCCCTAGCCAGACGTTTTCATTCTTTAACCATAGAGTTTGATAATAGCAGTAGGTTTTTCATAAATGCCCTTTATAGTGTTGAGCAAATTCTCTTCAGCTCTTTGTTTGTTTATTGAATGTTTTTTTTCTTTTATCATGAAAGTGTTAAATTTTGTCAAATGCCTTTTCTGCAACAACTGAGATAATCATGTGGGGAATCTTTCCTTCATTCAATTGATGTGGTTTTGTTTTATGTAGATTGATTTTCTTTCCTATGTTATATCATCCTGGTGTTCTGGGATTAATCTCACTTGGCCATGCTATATAATCCTTTTATTGTGCTGTCGGATCCAGTTTGCTAGGTTTTGCTTTTTTTTTCTTACTGTTTTTTTGTAGACAGGTTTCACTATGTAGCCCAGGCTGGCCTCAAACTCTTGTTCCTGCTGGGATTACAGGTGTGCCACCATGACCAGCACTAGTATTTTTCCTTTTTGTGTCAGTGCTGGGAATTAAACCAGGGCATTTATTTATTTTTGAGGATTTTTGTAACTGTGTTTATGAGGGATATTGGTCAGTAGGTTTACTTTCTTTCTTTCTTCTTTTTTTTTTTTTTTGTGGGACTGGCATTTCAACTCAGAGCCTCATGCTTGCCAGGCAGGCATTCTACCACTTGAGCCACTCCACCAGCCCTATTTTTGTCAAGGTTTTTTTTCGACAGGGTCTCGTGAACTATTTGCTTAGGCTGACTTCAAACCTTGGTCCTCCTGATCTCTGCCTTCTGAGTAGCTAGGATTGCAGGGTGAGCCACTGGCGCCCAGTGCCCGGCTTCCATTGATCTTTTTTTAAGAAGCAACTTTTTGTTGCATTGTTTTCTCTATTCTCTTTTATTTTTCTCTAGTTGTTTTTATTTCCTTTGTTCTGCTAGCTTTGGGTTTCGTTTGCTCTTCATTTTGTTTTTCTTGAAAGCAACAGAGATAGGGGATTAATTTAAGATCTTTCCTTTTCTTTGGTGGCACTGGGGTTTGAACCCAGGACCTCACACTTGCTAGGCAGATGCTCTACCACTTGAGCCGCTCCACCAGTCCTTTCCTTTTTCTTTGGCATTACAAGAGTAAATTTTCTTTTTAGCACTCCTTTTGTTGCATGTCAGAACTTTTGATATGTTGTATTTCCTTTTGTTTTTCTGAGGCAAAGTCTCCTATATAACCCTGGCTGGCTAGAACCGAGGATACTTCTACCTCAGCCTCCCCAGCGTAGCTGGGATTAGAGATGTGCATTGCTACGACTGGCTTATATTTTCATTTTTTCTTTAATTATTATTTTTTGTGGTGCTAGGGATCAAACTCAGGGCCTTGCACCTTCTAGGCAAGTACCCTACCACTGACCTACCCAGCCCTATACATTCATTTTTATTTTCTAAGGTACTTTCTGATTCCCCCATGTGTTTTCCTTAATCTATTCATCATTTAGTGATGGGCTTAATTTCTACACACATCTGTGGTTTCAACTCTCCTTCCTGTTTCTGGTGTCTTGTTTCTTTCCATTTTGATCAGAAGATACTTAGTATGATTTCACTGTTTTCAAATTTATTCTTGGGGCTGAGGGTGCAGAAGTTCAGTGGTAGTGTACTTGCTTGGCATGTATGAGGCCCTAATTTTGATTCCAAACACCAAATTAATTAATTAAGCTAGGATTACAGGCGTGAGCCCCCAGTGCCCAGCTACTTTTGTGTATCTTACAACTGTTTTGTCCCTCATTTCTTCCATTAGTGCCATCTTTTGTGTGCAGTTGGTTTTTGGTAGTGATTCTCTTATCATACATACATTTCTATATATTATCCAGATTTTTTGGGGGGCGGAGAGGCAGCACTGGGGTTTGAGCTCAGGCTTTTGTGCTTGCTAGGCAGATGCTGTACCACTTGAGTCATGCCTCCAGTCTTAAAGATAGCTTTTCCTTGATTGTTTGTTAGGTTGCTGTAAACCTTCGACTTTTTCAGGGCTCCTACAAAGGTGGTTTAGAATGCTTCTTTTTGTTTCTTGACGGTAAGTGGGAATTCATATTGGCAATGACTTTTTAAAAATTGTAAAGCCTATAGAGGCATTGTTAATTGGCACTATCATAATGGCTGACCATTATGCTGGGAGGACAGTCTGTATATGTGTGTGTGTGTGTGTGCTGTGTATGACTATTTGTGTATCTGTATATTTGTGTGTACATGTGTTTGTATGTATGTATGTATATACACAGATTAGATGTGTATCTGAAAAGACCTGAAGTACTGTACCCTGCTGACCTAGAGATTCAATTTCTAGAAACTTTAAGGACATATCATGTGTATGTGTAGGGCCTTTTAACTAACAGAATATTTACTGCCCACATTCTTGATCATAATGAAACACTGGCGGCAATATTCGTGCCCAAGAATGGGCTGGTGAAACACATGATAGGTGCAGCATGCAGTAAAATGCCAAAACTCAAGATTTGTTTTTAGTCAACTTGAATTAGTTAATATTTTAAGACCCAACAAAGTTTATTTTTATGTATTTATTTATAGGCTTCTTATTGTGCTGGGCATTGAACCCAGGGCCTTGCTCATACTAAGCAAGCAGTCTACCACTAAGCTACTTCCTCAGAGAAAATTTATTTCTAAAACATCATCTGAGCTGGACTGGGGATGTAGCTTAGTGGTAGAGTACTTGCCTAGCATATGCCAGGCCCTCATGCAATCCCTAGCACCATACACAGACACAGACACACACATACAATGTAATCCCAGGACTGGGGATACTGAAGCAGGAGCTCAAATTCAAGGATAGCTTGGGCTACAATAGTGAAGACCCTGTCTCAAAAAAAAAAAAAAAACCAAAAAATATCTGACCTCCAGTGGCAATAGATGTCCTCTAATTGCCTTGGGTCAAGCCATTTTAGACTCCCCACACTCTTCCTCCTGGATTTGCACATACTCTGGATCTCAAGGTTTCCCACTGCTGTCTTCTGAGCTCAGGCAGCAATTGAGAGCTTCCGTTTTACTGGAGGTCAGGGAGGCTAAGAAGCACTGAATGGATTCTCCCAGCAGGGAAAGAGACCTTGTACCAGGGATGTATTAATCCCTTTACAAATGCTAACTCATTTAATCCTCACACATTGGAAAGGATTTAGTAAAGAGAACCTCGGCACTGCAGAGGTCCTCTTTTACCTGAGCTCCTAGAGCTGTTTAATTGGTCAAGCTGATTCCAACCTAGATATTCTGGCAACAGAACTAAGACTTTTATTTTTATTTTCTGGTGGTACTGGGGTTTGTAGTCAGGGCCTGGCAGTTGCTAGGCAGGTGCGCTATCACTTGAGCCACATATCCATATCCAGCTCTTTTTGTGTTATTTTTCAGATGAGGTCCTGATCCCAGTACCACCAAAAAAAAAGCAGATGAGGTCTCAAATTTTTTAACTAAAATCCTCATACCTTATGCCCTGCAAAACTGGAATTACAACCATAGGCCACCATGCTCAGTTTTTGAAATGTATTTATTTATTCAGTTATTTTATTGAGATGACATCTTGCTTGCGTTTTGCCCAGACCACCCTGTAACCGCGATCCTCCTGAATTCCACCTCTTACACCAGTCAGAACTCAGTTTTCATCACTGCCTTGCGGTTTTGTTGTTGGTAGTAAAAATAAAACGACTCTTAATAATATTTAATATGACAACGCACGAGAACTTTCTGTTAAGCATTTGCTCGTAGATACAGTTGTTTCTGAACACTCATTTTACAGAGAACTGAGACTCGCAACTCGGTGGTGCTGTGATCCCTCTGCAGGGATCGCAGAGTCTTTATATTTGCTTGATAACACAAGGTCAAGAATACCCTATCTCACAACTTCGCAGAGATGCGACCCGTTTTGACCAGAGGCCAGCGACTGGCCCGTGACAGCTGTGCAGGCCGCGAGGAGGAAGGTGATGTGTTGCTTGCAGTGCCGACAGTGCCAGCGGCTCCGCTACCGCGGCGAGCTGAGCCACCCCGGGGCCGGCGGCAGGTGGGTGGGCTCAGGCTGCGGGGGTCCCCCCTTCCCGAGCGGAGCGGGGCCGGTGCCGGCGGGAGGCTGGAGCGAGCTGGGCGGGGCCGGTGCCGGCGGGAGGCCGGAGCGAGCCGGCCGGGGGTGGTGGCAGCGAGGCCCCTCCCCGGCGCCGCGCCGCGGTCGCGCGAGCAGCGGAGGAGGCGGGAGCGCCGAGGCCGCCGCGCTCATGGCGTCGCCGGGGTGAGTGTCGCGCCTCTGCCGCGCCGGGGACTCCGAGGCCGCGGGGCTGGCCGAATCGAGGTGGACCACGGACCCCGTCCCGCGGCCTAGGTCGTGGCCCCGACCCCGCCGCCCCCGCCCGCGGTCCCTGCCTGCCGCCTTTCCTGCCGACCTTGGGCAGACGCCGCCGGGCCGCGGGCAGGGGTCGGGGCCGGGCCGGGCTGGGCCGGGCGGGCCGCGGGAAGGGGGACTAGGGGACCGGGTCGCGGCGGGGAATCGGGACAAGGTTCCTCGCCGAGGCCTCCGAGGGGCTCATCGGCCTGGCGACCGTTTCTGGCGTTTGAACTTGCTGGCGTTGGAAGTTGATGTTCGGTTTCACCATTGTAGCGGGTCCCAGAGCCGCAGGGCAAGGCCGGCGCGCCGGGTGCCTAGGTCCACAGTGGTCCCGTCCCCTGCTGGAGGATGCCCACGGCCTCCATAGGCTGGCAGCGCTAATTCTCTTACTACCTCCTTTGTACTTTTTTTAGTTTAAAATATTCTTCTGGTTTAAAATGATAGCAGCACACATAGTTTGTAATTTTTTTCTTACTTGGTGGAATAAAACCTCAACACTTAATTATCTTTTGATTTGATAATTTTACCAGTTATGAAATCCAGAATGACAGTTCAACATCTTCATTTTATAGAGGTGAAAAATTAGTCTCAAGGTCATAGCTTTAGTTGTAAAATCCGTTTTGACTGCCACCCACACCAGTGGCAGTGGCAGCCATTCAAGCTGTACATCTTCCACAGTTCACGGCAGGCTTTACAGGTGTCGGGGCCTGTGGGGTAGAGATGTGGATCCTGTACCTCTTACAAAGAAGACCTGGGCCGTGCAGTGATTTGGTTCAGTTCAGTGGCCTGAATGAAGAAAGCTGAACTTGACTCCAGGCTTGCAGACTCCAGCCAAGTTATGGGTAATTTTTACCTGTCCACTCTGTTTCTAGGCTTGAGGGGCAGCAGTCACTTCCTGGACCCGGCCTTTTCATTGCCAGCTGAGTGCCCAGTACTTTGAGCTCCTAAGTAGAATAAGAATGGCCCATCCCTGTAAGGCCAGGCTCATTGACCCAGGGGTTCAAGGTCCCTCTGCATTCCTGCCTGGCTTGCCAGAAAGTTGAAGGCAGGGCCTCCTGGAGGAAGCTTGAGGGTGGCTGAGCCTGGAAGAAATCAAGGTGGATTTGGTGTGTAAGCACATTACTTAGTAGACATGGATGGGAGGAGGACTTAATGTTGGGCTGGTAATTCCTTGAGCCAATAGGGCCTAAACCATGTCCTTGTAGTAGGTGGCATCTGATATTTGTGGTTTCAGTTGTGAGTGACCCTATGTATCTGTAGCATGTAGTAATTTGCAGTTTTCTAAGTGTTATCCATTGCAAAGCGAGGTCACAAAACCCTTCATATACTTCATTCCATTTTATGGAGAAAACTGCTTATTATGGTATGCACAAATTTAGGAACTGTGCACATCTTTAGACATAACTCGCAAGTGTCCCCTCTACAGCTTTTCTGGTAGGTGAGAGTCTAGCCAAGGAGAGAGCTTCCTGAGACTCCTGGCCTGTCATTCAGCTACTAGTCATTAAGCCTCCTACATGATGTGTTGAGGAGTAAATCCAGAGATAAAGGGGAGTGGTGATTCTGTCTGGGCTGATCTTAGTGGGGTCTCCAAATCTGATGTTCTTTATTAAGTGACAGCCTCTGTGAGAAACTTAGGAAGGAAGGAAGGAAAGAAGAAATCTCTACCTTTTTTTTTTTTGGTGGTACTGGGGTTTGAACTCAGGGTCTCATGCTTGCTAGGCAGGTGCTCTACCACTTGAGCCACTCTACCAGCATGACCATTCTTAAGGACCTTATGAGTACGCCATGGTACTAAAGGAAAAGATTACTTAGAAGTGACCCCACAGCCCACTGTGTCTTGAGCTAGGTAGAGACAAGGCCAGAGGAGAAGGCTGGGTCAGATGACAGGTCACTGCCCAACACTCGCTGAAGGGAATTTCCAGTTGACACTGTTGAGTTGGAGCTTGGGGAGGATCCTTATGACAGCAGTGTGGAGGAGGTAGAGGGACAGGAGACACAGAACTCGCCCACCTGCCACCATCTGCTGTCTCCTAAACAGGCCTCACTCCCACCATCCCCACTCTGGTTTTTGCCCTTGCCTGGCTTTCTCCCGCTGCCCAGCTCTCCCTTACTTGCCTGGCAAGGCCTTCTCTGCTGGCTTTTTCCTTGTCAGGGTTTCCTTGTTCCTGTAGTCCATCTCTGCTAATCCCAACACTGTTCTTTGCGTGGCCACATCTATTTTTGTGGCTTTGACTGTTGGACCATGATTCATACATGGGATTCTAGGGGTTCTTGTGTTCTCTGACATTATTATGCAGTGTTGGGAGCCGTGTGTACTTTGTTGAGATCAGAGGCTTAGCGTTTTGAGCTGTGTGTGTTTGAGATAGAGTTATATGATCTTCCTACTTCAGCCTTTTGAGTGCTGGATTACAAGTCTGTGCCACCATGCCCAGCTCATCAGAGTCTCAGAGGTGTTTTTATGCTCAGCAGTGTTCCAGCCATCTGTCCCAAATGTCTAGATTTTCATTTCCAATTGTACACTAGATACAACTCCTCAAGTTTCTTTAATAAAACTGGGTTGTCTGTGCAAAATGCATTTTTCAGGTTATATTGGTAGATAATTTGAATAATACAAAAAGTATAAAGCAGAAAAATAAAAACTGTAATCCTGATTTCTATATTACTCCTTTTTTTTTGGTACTGGAATTTGAATTCAGGGCCTCACACATGCTAGGCAGACACTCTACCACTTGAGCTACTCCACTGGCTCTTTATTATGTTGGGTGTTTTTGAGATAGGGTCTCAAGAACTGTTTGCTCTGGCTGGCTTTGAACTGCAGTCCTCGTGATCTCTGCCTCTTGAGTAGCAAGGACTACAGGTGTGAGCCACAGCTGCTGGCTTAGACTATAACTCTTAAAATACTAGTGTAAGGGACTGGGGTGTGGCTCAATTGGTAAAGTGCCTGCTTAGCAAGTGCAAGACCCTGAGTTCAAATCCCAGTACCACCCAAAACAAAGAAACTAAAATACTAACTAAAACAAACTAAAATCCTCCCTTCTCTTCTGAGGATTTATTCCAAGATTCTAGCGAATGCCTGAAACCGTGGCTCATATATTGTGTTTTTTCTTGTGCATATATATACTTATGATAAAGTCTGTAAATTAATCACAATAAGAGATTAACAACAACTAATAATAAAACAGAACATTTATAACTAATAAAAATTTGCTATTTGTGGCTACTGTTAAGTAAAATAAGGGTTACTTGGAACAAGCTGTGGTGGTGAGACAGTCTGATAATTGGATCTCTAAGTGACTAACAGGTCAGTGCTGTATACATCATGGATACACTGGAAAAGGGGTGACTTATATCCTGGATGTGACAAAGCTGGAAAGCATGAGATTTCATCATGCTACTCAAAACAGCACAAAATGGAAAACTTAGCAATTTTTTATTTCTGGAATTTTCCATTTACTATTTCTAGGTTGAACCAGGCACAGGTGGCTCACACCTAGTTACTTGAGAGGCTGAGATCAGGAGGATTGTGGTTCCAGGACATCCCAGGCAAAAAAAAGTTGTGTGAGATCAGGAGGATTGTGGTTTCAGGCCATCCCAGGCAAAAGAAAGCTTGCAAGACCCATCTCAACAGAAACACAAGCTGGGCATGGTAGTGCATGCCTGTCATCACAGTGATGGCAGGAAACTTAAAATAGGAGGATCACAGTCTGGGCAAAAAGCAAGACCCTATCTCTAAAAAGGACTGGATGCTTGGCTCACACAGTAAAGCACCTGTGTAGTAAGCATGAAGTCCTGAGTTCAAACCCAAGACTGCAGATTCTCTCTCTCTCTATATCTCTCTCCCTCTCTCTCTCCCCCTCTCTCCTCTTTTCTTTTTTTTTCCAGTACTGGAGTTTGAACTCAGGACCTCACAATTGCTAGGTAGGTGCTCTACCACTTGAGCCACAACACCTGGCTCTTTTTTACTTTGGTTATTTTTTAGATAGGGTCTTGAGTTTTTGCTCAGGGTCAGCCTCAGACCTCAATCTTTCTACCATTGGTCTCCAGAGTAGCTGGGATTACAGGTGTGAACCACTAGCATGTGTGGCTTATTTCTTGAGATATGGAGTTTGGCTAACTTTTTGCCGAGACTGGTCTTGAACTGTAATCCTTCTCCACTTCCTAAGTAGCTGGGATTACAGGTATGAGCCACCTTGCCCCACCAGACTACTGTGTTTTTAGACAGTATGTTATTCTTAGAAAGACAGCCTGATGAATAAAACTAGAGTCCTTCCCTGTTCCCTGTCTGACTTTGGGAAGAACCCTACAGACCTCTCCTTTGTACTTACATGTTGTTTGTTCTTTGCTTTGTTTGTACATAAGAGCACTCATACTATTCTGCAGCTTGCTTTATTTGCCCAGCATTATGCCTTGAAATTCTTCCCATGTTAGAACAAAAAGCAGTTCTACCTAATTTTTGACAGTTATATAATATTCAGCTAAGAATATTTACAGTTTTGTCTATAATATTGTTGCTTATCTTGAGTAGATGCAAAAAATTGGACTTCATGGCCAGAGATCCTGACTGTTGTTATATTGATACTGCCAAATCGTCCTCATAAATGCTTGCACCACTGGATTTTAAGTGTTTTCTATATCGCCCACATGATGCCATCAGCCCCAAAAAGTGTGGGAGGCTAATGTCATCTTCACTTACCCTGTCTGTGGAAGGCTCATCCCTGACCCCTCGTCTTCCTCAGATATATTCAGTCCCAGTTTGATCTGATTAGTAACTGAGTTCTAACCACCCACATTCCACGAGTAACATTTGATCTGCATAAGTGAATTCAACTCCTCAGCTCTTAGTTTCAGAAAATATGGTCATCATTGCACCGAAATCATCTCACACATTGAGTGAGTGAGGCCTGTCCGGGAAGGAAAGAGCTCAGGCTGAGGAAGAAGAAGGATATGGTAGAGTGTCAAAGGTGCCAAGGATCTGAGTGGGGCTGGGAGAGATGGGACTCATGGCCCTGTGTGAGGTAGCTGAGTAATTGAAATGTGATGATCAGGGTGAGGGGAAGCCATCACTGTACACAAACCCAAGGTTGGTGGTTCCTCCTGGACCAAAGCCAGTGCCTGAGGAGGCAAGATACCTGTTTTGACCTGTTTTGGGACTGTCTCCTTTTCTCCTTCCCTCCTTCTTTCTCTTTCTTCCCGCCCCCCCATCCTCTCCTCTCCCACCCATTCCTGCCCTTCTCATTCCTGCCTCCCTCCTCCTTCCCTCTTCCCCTTTTTTCTTTTCTCTTCTCTTTTGCTCTGTCTTCCTTTTCTCTTTATTTTCTCCTCCTCAGGCCCTGTCCTCACTCACTCGTCCTTTATAAACATCAACTGGAGGCTCCTGCCTTGCCCACTCCCCTCAGGAGCATCACCACACCTTAGAATTCTCAAGGACTGGTCTACTTTGGCAGGTAGAAGCAGTCCTGTTAAATTGGACATTTAAAAGACAAAAAATTTCATTTTAACCTTTTATCTCCCCTGTCTAGGAAGATTCTTTCCCAACACCAGCATCTTTTTGGGAAAGGAAGAGTTTGGCTTTCTTACTGCAGCCTGGCCTGGGCTGAGTGGGCCAGGCTGTGGGGAGGAAGGAAAGGGGCTCCTACACCACACTTGGAGGAGGAGGCACTAAAGAGCTCAAACAAGATTTATATTGTTCTTGGGAGAAATCAACAGGATTTTGCTCAGGAGCTGCTGTGGCCGCTGTATAAGGGACATATATGGCTTTGCCTGCAGGACCCAGGCCTTGTGGTAGCCCCTCATGAATCTAGGATTTGTGCACTGGTGTACTCAGAAATTTAGCAGGGGTGGAATAGGCTGGAACACACTGTCTCCGCAGAGCAGCTTTCCAGACTTGACTTAATCTTTATGGTTGTGTAGAAACAAGAGCCCACCTCAGCACTGGAGGCCTCTGACCCAGAACCTCCAAGAACCTTACGGTCCTAGGGAATGCTTCCAACAAGTGTATTATCAGGACCTGTTTATTCTGAGTGCTTTTCTATACGGTGTCAGCTATTCTTCAGAGTAAGCCTGTGCAGTAGGAACTGTTGGCTCCCTTTCACAGATGAAGAAACTGAGGCCCAGATAAGCACTTTAAGGTAAAACTTGACGTAAAATGACTCCTTTCAGAATTGCTGTGGTTGGTCTGATCACAGAGCACATGCACTGTGGTTGACTTCAAACTGCGATCCTCCTGATCTCTGCCTCCTGAGTAGCTAGTATTATAGGCGTGAGCCACCGGTGCCTGGCTGTATTACGACTTCTTAAAATAAAATTGTTGCCTTCCCTGCCCCGCCCCCCCAGTTTTGGGCATTGAACCCAGGGTCTCATACATACTAGGGAAGTGTTTTAGCATTGAGCAATACTCCCAGCTCCTGTTAATTGCTTTATTTTAAAAAGTAAGTAATATATGCACATAGTACAAATTTCAAAGGTGTAATAAGGACCTAAATGAAAACTCAAGTTCTTCATCCATTCCTGAAGCATCATTCCCTGAGTGCATCCTCCAGGGCGTGGGCAGGAGTTTGCCTCTGTTGTCCTTGTTTTGTTCTAAATCTCAAATTATTTTAGAGATGTTCTTTATTGTTTTGGTTTATGTTTTGTATCTCAGAGTTTTTTTTTGTAGTGCTGGGAGTTGAACCCTGGGCTTTGCCAGTATTAGGCATACACTCTACCACCAAGCTACATCCTTAGTCCCAGCTTTTTCTTGTGGATCTGTAGATGTTTATAAGAAAACGAGCCCCTGTCATTTGTATTAGACATTTCCCTTAGTTGATCATTTTGCCTTTTGCCTTCATGAAGCATTCTCTACTCTGAGATCTTTAGTTTTTTAGTGCATTTTTTGTTTTGTTTGTAATCTTACATCTAGTTGGTATTAATTTTGGTGAAAGGAGTAGTGGGAATTTACCTTTATTTTTTTAGATTGTTACAACTGAATAATTGCCGCATACTCAAAGCCACCTGTATCAAAGATGAAATTTCCCGCTGTACGTGGGCCTATTTCTGGAATCTCCCTTTACTGACCTCAGTGTATATTCATGAATTAGTAGTGTAGCTTTAGATTACTGTAAATTACTTATTAAATTATTAGGTGTTATTATCTGGCAAATTGTGTCCTTCGTCACTGTTGGGTTTTTTGTTTGTTTGCTTTTGAGATAGGGTCTCAACTATGTAGCCCAGGCTGGCCTCATATTTCTGATCCTCCTGCACCAGCCTCCCAGGTGTTGGGATTATAGGTATCATAGACACATGCTGCTATGCCTGGCCATTTCTGTTCTTTTTCAGAATTTTCCTAATTGTTACTATATGAATACTTCTCTACAGATTCTGTTTTTGAACCTAAATTCACTTATTGGTTAACTTAGGGAAAATTAACTTGAAAGTCATAGAAGGCTTCTTTTCCAGACTAGGATGTGTCCTTTTGCTTATTAAACAACTTTTTGTTGTTGTCATTATTGTTTTGGGTTTAGTGCTGGGGATTGAACCCAGGGCCTCATGTGAGGCAAAGCACTCTACCTCTGAGCTATACCCCTAGCACTTTGTATTCTTTAGTATTTGAGAACTCTTTCATGTAAGTGTTACACATCTTTTACATACAGTTTTAATTTTTTGTGCATTATAAAAGTTTTCCTTCCACATTTCTAACCCATTTGTATATAAGAAGGTAATTAGTTTTTTATTTTAATTTTGTACATCTCCAACTTAACTGAATTCTCTCATTCTTTGCAATAAACTTCCAGATGATCTCCCGGGTTTTCAAGGTCTGTCTACACCATAGTTTCTTTCTGTTATGGATAAGGTGCTGGTTGATTCTGTCTTTGATATGGCTCAGCCTTGGTATTGGAGGGGCTGTAGAGCCTTTGACTTTGGAAACGTTCTTGCCAGTGGTCTCCCCAGTACACAAGTAGTGTTGACTCCCCTGACCCGCAGGCCTTTACAGCCCATATCAGCAAACCCAAGGTGGGGGCTGATGTGTGCTTTTGGTCAGCAAGTTCATGCTGATTTGCTCATGATCCCCTGGTGTCTTGCTTTTCACCCACAACCTTCCCTGTTGAGATAAGAGTGCCTATTTTAGCCAAAAACTTGGAGTTGCCCTTGGCTTCTGTCTTTCTCCCACACTCTGTCCTTCCTATCTGTTGAAATCCTTCACAGATACTTTGAGAGCCCAGCCATGTCCCATTACATCTAGTTCTTGCTTCTCAGGTCTGAATCTTTAGCCAGTGATATCAACAATGAAGGTCCCTGTCCTCCAGAGGGAAAGCCAAAGTCTTTTCTGTGGTTTATAGCACTTAGTCTCCCTGTTGACCTCTAAACACCAGGGACCTTTGCTGGGCTTTGCCGGCCACACTGTCCCCAGTAGGCACATGGCTTGGTCCCACCTCCCAGGCCTGTGCTCACACTCACTCCCCTCCAGCAGGCCCCTGGGACATCCCTCAGACAGCATCTGCCCTGCTCCATGCTCTACTCTCTGCAAGCCTACCCCCTTCTCCTCCCACTTGCTTTTTTCCATGGCACTTAACTTCTTTCATATCCTGTATATTTTTGAAAGATTTTATCACTTATTGTCATTTCCTCTTACCTTGTTGAGTGTGAGCTAGAGTGGACATTGGTGTCCTTTACCTTTACAGCCATGTGTGGTGAGCCCACGAGACTGCAGACTTGCTTAATGGCGGTGGGTCTCTTTGGATCCTGTAGCAACCTCCTAAGGTGTGTATGGCAGGGATGGCCAGCCTCATTTTGTAGATTAGCATGTGTGGACTAATCTACAGGACTAGGACTGCATTTGAATGCCCTGTTTCCTCTTGAATGGCTAATGCACATGCTGTCTTGATGGAGGCTGGTGTCTTGTTAGAATCATTCTCTCCTCAGAACATACTTGGGTTGAGATGTTTCGATAACAATCATCCCAGAGCCCAGGTGGTCACTCTGCCTCCTCTTCTAGCAGCATTTTGTCCTTGTGTGTCATTTGAACCTTCTCATGTACATTGTTTCAGCTGAATTCTCCATTGCTGCACAGCAGGCTTTAAGCTTTTCAGGTATGGTTGCCTTTAGCAGTGGGATGCCCCACCGCAGATTTGGCTAGATGTTACTGAGTGTTGAGTTGTGCCCTCCTGATAAACTACATTGAAGTCCTAGCCTCAGTACTCATGAATGGGACCTTTTTGGAAATAGGGTCTTTGGAGATGTAATTAGGATGAGATCATTGGGGATTAAGGTGGGCCCTGGGATAACATGACAGGTGTCCTTATAAGGAGAGAAGCCTCAGGCACACAGGAAGAGAGCCCTGTGAAGAGGGAAGTATGTATACATTCACTTTGTTAGTTTACCATGGCTGCTGTCACAAGGTATTACAGGCTAGGTAGCTTTTTTTAATAATTCTCTCACAGTTTTAGAGGCCAGAAGTCCAAAGACAAGGTGGTATGAGCAGGCTGGTTCCCTGTCTGGAGACTTGGGTGGTCCCATCCAGGCCTTCCCTTCTCCCACCTCTGGTGGTTGCTGTGATTCTTGATTTCCTTGGATTGCAGATGCATCGCTGTAGCCTGTGCCCTATGGTCACATGGCATTCTTCCTCAAGTATCCAAATGTCCCTCTTTTCATAAGGACAAGGTTATTGCATTAGGGGCCCACCCTGCCCTAGAATGGTTTTTTTTTGGGGGGAGGGGGTTGGTGGTTCTGGAGTTTGGACTCAGGGCTTACACTGCTAAGCAGGTGCTCATCCACTTGAGGCACTCCACCAGCCTTTTTTTGTGTTGGGTATTTTTGAGATAGGGTTGAAAGCCAATGCTGGCTTTGAACCCTTATTCTTCTGATCTCTGCCTCCTGAGTAGCTAGGACTACAGGCATGAGTCACCAGCGCCTGGCTGTTTTGTGGTTTTTGAGACAGGGTCTCACTATGTATCCCAGACTGGCCTGGAACTCACTTATGTAGCCCAGGTTGGCCTCAAACTCCAGACCCTGCTGCCTCCTCCTCCCCATTGCTGGGATTATAGTTAGGCCCACTGTACCCATATATACTGACCTCATCTTAATAACTACACCTGCAAGGAGTCTGTTCCCAAGTAGGGTTGTATTTACAGTATCAGGATCAGGACTTGAATATATCTTTTAGGTGCACACAGTTCAACCCACAACATACACCAAGAGAGGCGTAAGATGTTTATTTCTCATAGAGTGAAACTTTTTGGGTACAGCAGTTGTCTTGGGGGTATTGCTTTTACTTAGGGTGGTAACTGGGTGAGGTTCCCTGGCTAGCACCAAAGGAGGAAAGGAGCATCAGGCTTCCTTTTTTTGTTTTGTTTTTTGGTTGGTACTGAAGTTTGAACTCAGGGCCACATCTTGCTAGACAGCTGCTCTACTACTTGTTCCATGCCTCTAGTTTGGAGTTATTTTTCAGATAGGGTCTGTTTTTTACTCAGGGTGTCCCGAGACCACAATCCTCCTACCTGTACCTCTGCAGAGCTGGAATTACAGGTGTGTGCCACCATGCCTGGCAGAAGGGAAAGGGAACTTGAAAGCATGGAGGTGCTCCTTGTTACATAAGCAGTTAATGACCTGTTGTTGGCTTGGTGAGCAGTATACCTGTGTTCATCTTGTTTCTGAGATTGCCAGCAGTTACACCTGTGCTCATCTCTCAGGCTTCTGCTTCAGTTGTTTTCCTGTGTGCCCTCTTGTCTTTTGGCACCACCCAACAAAGGAGCCAGAGTTGTTGCTGGGAGACCTGGGTCTGCTCCCCAGCTTTTCCCTGCTTGTTCTGGGCATCGATGGACAGTGTCCAGAGACTCCATTCTCAGGTGGGTCAGCAGAGAAACAAAGATGTGATTTACCCCAGTAAATAGACTCAGATCTTTGAATCAGAATCTCCAGGTAGTAGTACAAAATCTCCTCAGGTAATTCTGTTGAGCAACTCAGAAAAAAAAATAAGGAGGAAGAAAGAAAGGGGAAAAGGACAAAGAGAGTTAGCCTTGCCTCATCTTCTATGGAGAGAAGTGAAGAGTGGGCCATTGCAGGCCTCATGCCTCTCAGGATGCTGGCAGGGCCTGGATAGATGCTGTTTGTGTCCTGGCATTGGTCAGGATCTTCATTCCCGCAGCCAGACTAGAACAAACCAGCAGCAGGCTTGCTTGCTAACTTGGTGAGAAGGAACTGAGTATACCCCCACCCTGAGGGTCAGGTGGTCCCTGCCCTGTAGAGAACCTGTGGGAGGAAGCGCCCCAGGATGTTGGCTGTTTTGTTTTTAAGCAATTTCTTGACAAGCCGTCTCTGAGATAGTCTTGGGTTACTTTTGCAGATGATGTATCCTTGTGGATCCTTATCTCCACTTCTGGAGAATGACTTTATCTCCATAATTGGGGCCACCTGGACATATATTTTGAATCCTGGAAAGAGGATATTTACCCTTAAAAAATTACCACCAATATTAAGTCAGGTGCCTGTGGCTCACGCCTGTAATCATAGTTACTCAGGAGGCAGAGATCAGGAGGATCAAGGTTTGAAGCCAGCCTGGGCAAATAGTTTGAGACCCTACCTTGAAAATACCCATCACAGAAAAAAGGCTAGAGGAGTGGCTCGAGTGATAGACTGCCTGCCTATCATGTGCTGAGTTCAAATCCCAGTACTACCAAGAAAAAAAAATTACCACCAATATTAAAAGTGGAATGTTTTTCCAGAGTTGTTAAGATACAGGAAAATAGTCATGATTAGAAAAATGAAAAGGAAGTAAAATGTGAGGAGTAAAATATGTTAATTAAGCAAATGAAGCCAGATGTGGTGGTACATACTGTAATCTCAGCACTTGCCTGCACTTGGGAGGCTGAGGCAGGAGGATCACGAGTTCAAGACTACCATGAGCTACATAATAAAACCTTGTCTAAAAAACAAAAATCCAAGGAGATGGGGTGGGGAAGAAAATGAGCAAAGGGCCAGGGTGGGCCAGGAGAACACTGAAACTACATCCACAAAAAAGGGAGTCAGATGGGAATGTGTGGAATGCATTATGTCAGTTAACAGATGAGCCATCAGGTATAATCTACAAAAGTATGATAGAAAAAGAATGAATTTCAGTATTTTACATTTGTCTTGCTTTTGGAATTAGAAAGAAAATACTAGTGATACTAGTAATTTGCAAGCCCCCTTGCCTGAGCGTAGGACTACTGGAAGCTCTGTTGGGTGTTGCGGTTCTGGTCCAGTGCTGCCTGCAGGTGGTGGGGGGGGATGGGGAATGGATGACACGGACAACATAACAACTCACAAGGCTGCCAGGCCTTCCGCTCAAAGGGGGCCTAGTGGAGTTGGAATTGGCAGATCTCTGTTTTTATGATTTTTACAATTATAAAAATAGCATGTTGGGTTCCAGTCCTATTGCTTATGTGGGCAGGTTTCTCAGCCACACTCTGACCCCACTGTCCACATCGAAGTGTGGATTGGGTGTCATGTCAGTCTGTTCTAGCTGCTGGAAAGAACACGGCAAGCTGGGGCTTAAACAGCAGCTTCACTCTCTCCCGGTTCTGGAAGCATCAGACCACGATCCACAGATGTGGTTTCTGGGGCTGGCTTTTCTCTGAATCTGTTTTCCACAGTAGGTCCTCCTTTAATAGGACACCTGTCCCATCACTTGAGGGCTCTGCTGGTACAGCCTTTCACTTTAATTACCTAAAGGCCCCATCTCCAATGTTTGGTGAGAGCTTCAACATAAGAATTATAAGTCCATTACAAGTACTAGAGAATATCTTGCCTGTAGTAAATGTTGCGAATTAAAAAACACAAACAGCTTGACTCTGCCTCCAGTCACATCCCGTGTTTCAGGAGCAGTGCTGGACCAACCAACCATGGTTTGTGTGTCTCAGTCAGTTGTAACATACCATCAGCAGTTTGGTGACAAGAATAAAGTACAGAATTTGCAAAGATGGGACTGAAGGAGTGACTCAAGCAGTAAGAGTGCCTGCCCAGCAAGTGTAAGGCCCTGAGTCAAACCCCAGTGCCACTAAAAAAACAAACAAAAAAAAAAACGAGAAAAAAGGAATTTGCAAAGATGTATGTTTTTATAAATGAGTAGTGCCACTTGCTTGCTGCTTTCTTGGGTGTGATAGAAAGAGGTAAAGTCAAATCCCTGTCCAGAGCACTACCTAAAATATAAATATGTTTTTCAGGGATGAACATCCTGCCCAGGAACATACCTGTGGCCAGAGTCCTGGGCTATATGTACACTGTCCTCTGGCCTTTCCCTGCCTGGGATTCTCTGTCAGTGTCTTTGGGCCTCTGGACCCAAGGCCTGCAGCTTCTCTGGTAAACTATTTTTAACCAGTCATGCTGTTTACTTTTTTTTGAAGATTTTTTTTCTTATTACAATATGTAATACGTTTGCAGAAAAGTGAAGAGAAGGCAATGGAAAACTCCCATTTGGGGCTGGAGGCATGGCTTGAGTGATAGAGCTCCTGCCTAGCTAGCACAGGCTCTGAGTTCAAACCCCAGTACTGTCAAAAAGAAAAAAAGACTCCCAGTTTTTATCAGTATCAGGGCCAGATAAAGCCAGAAAGTTTCTTTGTCTGTAGGGACTGAGACAGCCATGAGCACAGGGAACATTAGTTCCCTTTGGAACTGTCCTCAGAGGGTGACAAAAGCTTCTGGGCAGAGGAGGAGCCCCCACGGAACATACTGGAATAATAACCAAAGGCTCTAGAATTGCCCGTGGGAAGGCAGATTTGATTCACACAGAATTTCTATCCTGCTGAGGACTGGGGTCAGGGAGGAGTGCTGTGCCCTCCCTGTTAGGGTTGGGCCCTGCCCTCCTGAAGTCTGAGCTTTGTAGAATTCACTCTGGGGAGAGGATTGTTGAAGAGTATCAGTCTTAGGGCACCATATGTCTTATCTGTCCTGATGCAGACTCACAGCATGATTGTAATAGCTCAATTAATAGTTTCATCATATTAAACACATGCTTCTACTGAAAAATTCAAATATGACAAAAATACCCATACTTAAGTAACCACTGTAACTTTGAAAACTTTTAATTTGGAAATTATATCCACTTAGAGACAAGTTATAAAAATAAAAATGCCTCTTCAAATTCTCCCACCCTGCCCCAAGTACTGAAATCAAACCCAGGACCTTACACATGCTGGACAAATGGTCTACCAACTGTCCAATTGTCCTGTTCCTAACATTTGATTCTCTTTTATTGGTCTCTTGTGCACTCTCGCTTGCTCTTATGTGTGCGCGCGCGCGTGCGCGCACACACACACACACACACACACACACACACACACAAATACATAATTTTTTCTTAGCCATTAGAAACTGTCTTAGTCTGTAACAAAATACCATAGACCAGGTACTTGTAAGCAACAGAAAATGTCTCTGTTTCTCACTTGGAGGTACTGTGTGGAGGGCCCATTCCTCACAGAGCATTCTTGCTGTGTCTTCTCCTGGTAGAAGGAAAACAAGCTTCCTTGGGCCTCTTATAAGGGTGCTAATCCCTTTGTGAGGATCTACCTTCATGACCTAATCACCTCCTAAAGTCCCACCTCCAGGTAACATCACACTGAATTTTGGGATAACGTTCAGTCCATGGCAGACAGTATGTTGCACACATCATCACACTTTCCCCCTCATCCTTCAGCATAAGATACTTTGACCCCCAAATTTCCTCTTCTAGTTCGGGATCTAATCTAGGATTAGACATTGTGTTTGGTTTCCATGTCTTTTTAAAAGTCTCTATTCTGGGCCATTTCCTTAGTCTGCCTTTGTCTTTTATGACATGCACACTGGGATGGCACAATTCTCCCTTGCTGGTACAATGGCCGCATTTTGTCCTCATGCTTGGTCTGAGTTTTACCTTCTTGGCAAAACACTGCAGAGGTGTTGTGTCCTTCCTCCAGGGGCTCCTTGCAGGGACACCTGACCTTGTTTGAAGGTTCCTCTGGATCACTCAGTTCCTGTCACCCAGCTCTCCGTTGTTACTTAGTGTCTGTTTTTTTCCCCCTCCCTGGCACCTAAAAAGCAGTCTTAAAAGGAGACAGTTTAACATGGGCAAGCAGCTTGCTTCTCCTCAGCATTCTTCAAGAGTTAGTATTTGTTGATGTTTGCTCTTGCTTAAGCCAGTCTTGATTATGGCAGTTGCAAAAAAGACACTGTTCTGACTGTAGCACCCTCTTCACATTTAGGATTCTGTTGTGAGCTAGAGGTTTCTCCGCTCTATCTGTTTACTATCTGCATGGACTAATTTGTGCTTTTCAGTGGTTTTAACTTAATTACTGTATTTAATTATGTTCATGCTTACATCATCCAGATTTGGCTGTTGGGAGCCCTGCAACCTGCTGCCTGAATCCTGTGGCATGCCCCAGGGCTTTTCAGGGCACTACTTCACTTTCTGAACTAATACACTCAAGTGCCTCTTATTCTTTCCCTGCCCAGCCTTGGAGTCAACCAGCATCTCCCAGGAACCCTTGTTCTTTTAGCATAGAATGATATTACAGGTATGAGGTGCATGCATTGCTCTTGCTGTGGCTGCCGGTTGGCCCTTGCAGTGGGGAAAGCTACAAAATGGTTGTGTGTACAGACATAGAGCTCAATTATAGCACCTCTGCAAGATTTGTGAATTCTGTCCACACTTAGATGCTCACCCTTCCACAGTGAGGACCCTAGCCGTCAACAAAATCAGCACATCTACACATTTCTATGATATATCTAAAGTACTTTTTTTTTTTTTTTTTTTGAGACAGGGTCTTAATGTGTAGCTCTGGCTAGCCTAGAGTCTAAATTTTTCTGCCTCAGCCTCCCAAGTACTGGAATTATAGTGTGTACCACCATGCCTGACAAAATATTTGTAGTTAAACTATAGTTCTCAAGTTCACTTAAAGCCAGGCGCTGGTGGCTTACATCTGTAATCCCAGCTACTCAGGAGGTAGAGATCAGGAGGATCACGGTTCAAAGCCAGACCAGGCAAATAGTTCAGAAGACCCTACCTCAAAAATTCCCAACACAAAACAGGGCTGGTGGAGTAGTTCAAGGTGAAGGCCCTGGGGTTCAAACCCCAGTACTGCAGAAAAAAAAAAATCCACTTAAAAAATTCATGAGTGTAGCTCAGTGGCAGAGCATTTGCTTAGCATGTTCGAGGCCAGGGTTTGATTCCCCAGCACCACAAAAAGCAAAACCAAAAAACCCTCAGGATTATCCTTCTGTGCCCACACTATTAACTTATTGTTTTATTTTTTTGAGAAAGGGTCTCACTATGTAGCTAGTCTAGGCTGGCCTTGAACTTTCAGTTCTTCTGCGTCAGCCTCCGAAGTACTGGGAGGTGTGCAGTACCACACCTAACTCTACATTAACTTTTGATGAATATCCTTCTAGTTTTCTGTATATGTACCTTTAGATGAATACACAGAATTTTGTTAAATTGTAATCACACTATACATATTTCTCTGTAACCTCTCTCCTGCTAATTAGCATATCATTAACATCATTCCCTAATGTTTCACCTAAAATTGTTTTGCTTGCAAAAAGAAATCCATAGGATATTTTGTAATGCTGCAGAATAAGACTATAATTTCCTGTTACTGGACTTTGATTTTAAAAGGCTATTATATATAAAGCTGGCATCAACAACTTTGTAACTAAATCTTAATTATTTCCTTAGGATAGAAGTGGAATTACTGGTCAAAGGGTATGTATATTTTCATATCTTTCTGAATGCTGTGTTTACACTCTGGCCAGTGGCTGTTGTGAGTGCTGATGTTTCCAGGCTAGTGTCTGTCCCCTGGGCTGTACATTAGAGTCACAGAGGGCATGTTTAAAAGTAGAGCTGCCCAGGACCAGCTCTTGAGGTGCTGGTTTCATGCAGCTGGGCTGTAACCCACAGTTTGTAGTTTCTAAGAGCTCCCCAAGTGATTTCCACATGCAACAACTTGATAGGTGAAAGTGGTAGTTTATTGTTTTAATTATACTGTTCTTCTGAAATTATTTCAGGCACTCAGATTTGGGAGAAGTGACCCCAGAAATAAAAGCGTCAGAGAGAGAAACAGCCGTGGCGATTGCAGGTAAAGTTGAACTGTTGCCTGCTTTGGAGTTGTTGTGTTTTTGCTGTCCTATTGGGAATTTTTTTGTGTGTTTTTGAGGCAGGTTCTGACTGTTTAGCCCACACTTGGCCTGGAACTTGCTCTGTAGCCTAGGCTAGCCTTGAACTCATGATCTTCCTACCTCAGCCTTCCAGTGCAGGGATTGCAGGTGTGTACTGCTACACTTGACCCCATTGGGAGTTTGGATTCTAGCACTGAAATCCTCAGAAGTGAATTCAAGGCTTTTTATCTTGCCTTTTACGTAAAGATTCTGCCTCAGAATCTTTAGTCAAGTCTTTGCCCACTTTTAATGGTGATTTTATCTTTTTCGTGATAAAATTGTAAGAGTTCTTTATATATTCTTGATACTAGACCCTATTGGACACATAATTGCATGTGCTCTCTCCCACTGCTAATTAATTAATTAATTAATTAATTAATTAATTTATGTGGAGCTGGCTTAGATCCTAAGGCTCTGGGCCTGTTGGAAAGTGCTGTATTTTTGTGGTTGCTGTTGCTTGTGCTTTTGGTATCATATCTAAGAATCCACTGCCAGATCTCAGGTCACCAAGATTTGTTCCCATCTTGTCTTCTAAGAGTTCTGAGTTGCTACTCATTTTGAGTTCACTTTTATATACAGTGTGAAGTAAGTGTCCAACTTCGTTCTTAGGCATGTGGACATCCACACCTCATTCTTAACATTCATGCTCCAAGGTGTCAAATGATAAATGTTCATTTACCAAATTTAGGTGGGTTACTCTAGAGGTTGTATACTTAGTGCTGTAATAATTGGATCAGAAAGAGCATTCGGTTTGTGAAAGTGACTTCAGTTGCCCACTTTGAGTTCTCCCATGTGGCCTTGTAACAGTTCTTAAGGGATGCAGTGTCAGTGGTCACATTATAGTGTCTGGTGTATGGTGGAGTTGGAGTTCAGGCATACCTCCTCCTTGAACCAGGCCCTGCTCAGCCTAAGGAACCAAGCCTTGCTGGCCTCCCTATATTTGCTATGGCCATATGTCCTTGCTGGGGCTCTGTTACCTTCCTTTCTGCCTGTTCTATTGTTTGCTTCTTGCCTTCGGCATCCCTGCCTGTGGAGCATTAGACTATTCTCCACCTGACCTCCCTGACTTCGGCTTCTTTGTGTATCCTTGACTTCTTGCACCTGTTATCTCTCTAGATCCAGATTAGAGATATTTCCCATCCTTAATCAAGCAAGGCCCTATTTTCTCAGGGTCTGACAGTTATTCAGCTCAAACTATTCTCAGAGCCGCCCCACATCCACCTCTGGCTCTCAGGGTTTCTCTCCTCATATGGCATTTTGGATTCCTTGGAAAATATTTTCAGATAGCTTTTCTTCACTTTGAGTAAAGTGACTTTTTGACTGCTAGACATTGTAGTTTGATCCATATAAGTTATCCTGTGTCTTCTTTCATATCTTTGTGCTAGAGACCCTCTCTTTTCCTTCTTTCTCTTACCTTATCTCCCATAAACATCAAAGAAAACAGTTTGAAATATTAGGTTCATCTACTAGTTATCTGGGAATTGTGAGAGGATTGATAAATCAGAAGATATCAGAATCTTGATTTAGAAGCTCTTAAAGATATAAATTTTGGATCTGGAGATGTATTTCAGTGGTAGAGTACTTGCCTAGCATGCACAAGGCACTGGTTTGATTTGATCCCCAGCCCACAAAATAAATAAATAAACTTGGAAGGTTGGGAGTGTATTTCAGTGGTAGTATGTGTTTAGTTTGCATGAAACCCTCACACTGAAAAAATAAAATTTGGAATAGGTGATACTTTTACTTAGATCGAAAGTCCGAACAATAAAACATGCAGAGAAGTCTGGCTTTGCCCAACTGCCCAGCTGCCTGTTCACCCGCTTTGTATTATGCATTTGTAGGCAAATCCATAGGGCTAGAGTTTTAAGGTCTTTTTCCCAATGTAAATATCTGAATAGCACTAGTTAAATATATTCTATAGTTATGTTAGTGTTGACATCATAACATTAAAGACAGGATAATGTTGACTTGTAAGTCACAACTCTTTCTCGCTCTGTCCCCCTGCCTGGAGATTTGTGCTTTGATATACATATGATTTTAAGTGATTATAAAAGTAGTGTTGATAATGGTGAGTCTTGAATCCAAGGAATTTATATTGACTTATATTTTAAGTAGTTTCTAAAATCAAAATTATATTTTTATAAAACTTAGCAAATTCTACAAGGAGTATCTCATAAAGCAAATCCCTATCTTGTAGGTAGCTATTACTACTTTGTGTTGGAAAAGATATAAAATTTCCGTAGGAAAAACTGAAACCTGTAAAAAGGTTGAGCATTCCTAATCTGAAAATTCCAAATCTGAAAAGCTCCAAAATCCAAAACTTTGGTAAGTATTGGTATGATCCATAAATGGGAAATTCCACATCTGACCTCATATAACAGGTCACAGTCAAAATGCAGCTGCACTAAAAATGTTGTAGAAAATTACTTTCAGACTTTTACATATAAAATATTTGAAATTTTTTGGGTTTTTCTGGGTTTGGTGGTGCATGCCTGTAAATCCCAGCACTTGGAGGTGGAGACAGGAAAATCTTGAGTTTGAGGCCAACCTGGATTTGCATAGTGAGACCCTGTCTCAAAAATAAAATGAGGGCTAGTGGAGTGGCTTAAGTGGTAGAGTGCCTACTTAGCAAGCATGAGGCCCTGAGTTCAAACCCCAGTACGGCCAAAAAAAATTATAAATAAATAAAAATAAAATAAATCAAATACCCCCACAAAATCATGTTTGGACTTGGGTCATATTCCAAAATTTGCAGTGGAAACATTTCTGGTCCCAAGCATTTCCAATAAGGAATACGTTGCCTATAGTACTGACGATAAACAGCAGCCACCAGATCCTCACTTGAACTTTGTGGTCGAAAGATTCTTACTTGCTGATGAAGCTAAATGCCTCTGTTTTTTTCCTTCTAGATTTGGAATGGAGAGAAATGGAAGGAGATGACTGCGGGTTCCATTATGGAGGTAGAAACTACGAGACTTAGCACCAATTGAGCTGGGGAAGGCATGAGGGAATAGGAGAAGAAAAATAGCTGAGATTTTGTGTTTTTAACAATTGAGAGACATTGCTGTCTTGCTGAAAAAAAAGGGGGCTTCTGAGTTTCGTTGATTAACACTGCATTTTCATTTGCTTTCCTTGTAGATGGCACAAATGAGGCTCAGGACAATGACTTTCCAACAGGTATACATTTCCCTCCCTGTTGTAGCGTCCTATTGTGTTGGAGGGGGACATCAACTTGGTGGGTATTTCCCATACCTGACTGTATCAAATCACCTGGTGAAGCAGGTTGCTCAGATCTAGGCTGCTCTGGTCCATTAGCCCTTTGTCAACCAAACCCCTGGGGAGTTTGCTAACTATATGGAGTAACCAGTGGTTCCTCTCCATACCCACTGCTGTAGTGAGTTAACATCGGAGGTAAAGCTCATATGCCTTTTCTTTTTCCTCTCTCATGAATCTTTTATTTGTTTATTTTTCTTTTTTGGTGGTACTAGGGTTTGTACTCAGGGCCTCACACTTTCGCGGCAGCAACTCTGCCACTTGAGCCACACCTCCAGCCCAGAATCTATTACTTTTAACATGTTCCGGAAGTGATTATAATGCACAGCTAGATTTAGAAAGCCTTCATCTTATTCAGTGGCTTTGTGTGCAGATCAAAAACATGTTGAATGGCTACCATGAGCCACATACTCGGCATGGGCACTTAAGAATGGGTTTGTTTACTGTGACTTCGCTTTTACTACCAAGTTGCTTTTACTATTTTGTTACTTAAACAGTAAAAACAGGTGTTCTACATCTAGACAAGAAAAACATTGTTTCTGGTTTCATTCAGGCAAAATGAGGAAACTTGCATAACATATATTCAGGATTTCTGCCACAGTGCAACTCTTTCTATGCAATTTTCCTGTTTTTGCAACAATTTCACAGGCCCCTGTACTCTCTGGGAGTGGTCTTATAGTCATACTGCTGTATAACTGAGCCCTCTGTACAGTGCTATTTGATAATTGTGGTAGGGATGCTTTTAGTCCCCGCTACCTGGGAGGTGAAGGCAGGCAAGACAATTGAGCCCACCCATGGGTTAAAGACCAAGACTGGGCAATCTTGGGAGACACCACCCTCACACTACTCCTACCCCATCTCAAAAGGATATTTAAGGAAGAGCTAGAGGAATAGCTCAGTGGTACAGCACTTGTCTAGTGCATGGGTTCCATCCCTAGCACCAACAAAATAAATACATAAAAATAAAGTGAGCTAATTATGTGCAATATGAACACTGGTAAGATGTCAGACCAAGACTTAGAGTGGTATGTAGAACCTTGGAATTAGTAATACTGTTCTGAGCATCTAACTTGTAAGATTTTGTATTGTAAAATATAAAATACAATGATGTTTGAATATTTGCACAAAGAAGTGCTTACTTAGTCTGCATCAAATGTGTTACTACAGTAAAAACTGCATTATTGTGTTGGGTATGGTGGTGTACACCTGTAATTCTAGTGCTCAGGGGGCAGAGGCAGGTGGATTATAAGTTTGAGGTCAGCCAGGGCTGCATAGTGAGATCCTGTCTCAAAAATCCAAGGGGAGGTAGCTCAGTGGTAGAGCGCTTGCCTAACATGCACAAGGTCCCAAGTTTGGTCCCTAGCACTGCAAAAACAAAACAAAACAAATAAACAAGAAATCCTCTGCGTTCTTGGTCTTGGATCTATAAAATGGGGCTGAGCTGTGATTGTTGATTCTATGATTCGTATCTTCCTATTTTGCTTTAAAATATCTTCAAATTACATTCACTAGAAAACCAGAGCAAATAGTGATTGTGCCCCCTGTAGGAACTTCCTGGTGACATTGAAGGAGCCCAGGGCTGGGCTAGAGTGTGGGGCAGAAGCCCTGGAACAAGCTTGTGGCCTGGGTTTGGGTTCCTGGGTATTTTGGGGCTTGAGTTTAGCACCTGGGGCCATGTGCTGGTCATTCCACTCATCAATGTTGAGCTCAGAGTTGGATCTTAAAGGTTTCTAGAGAAATCAGAAATCAGTGCTTTTACACAACTTAAACATGAACTTAAATTCTTCAACATGGCTCTTCAGTTTCCCTGTTTTTTTCTTTCCATTTTTAATGTCACACACATCTGTGTTAGATGATAGTACTCACCATGATGTAGGGTCCCACCCTCTCCCCTGAGCTCCGGTCCACTGACACATGGTAAGCCTCACCTTGAGGGGTGTCCTCTAGCCTCTTTCTGCTGGGCTCTCCCTCTCCATCTGTGCCCTGGCCCTGACTTTGTGATGCAGGCTGAGCACTCACATCTCCATTTTTCCCACAGTGGAGAGAAGCAGGCTTCAGGAAATGTTGTCCCTGTTGGGACTGGAGACATACCAGGTGCAGAAGCTCAGCCTCCAGGACTCCCTGCAGATCAGTTTTGACAGCATGAAGAACTGGGCTCCTCAGCTTCCCAAGGATCTGCCCTGGCATTTCCTCAGGAAGCTGCAGGCCCTCAATTCTGAAGCCAGGAACACCACCATGGTGCTGGACCTGCCTCTGGACACCCGGCCCGCAGAGAAGGAGAGCCAGATGGAGGAGGAGATGATGTACTGGGACCCGGCTGAGGATATTGCTGCTGACGACATCTACTCCTTCTCTGAGCTGCCAACACCCGATACGCCTGTGAACCCCCTGGACCTTCTCTGTGCCCTCCTGCTGTCTGCAGACAGCTTTCTGCAGCAAGAGGTTATGCTGAAGATGTCGCTGTGCCAGTTTGCACTCCCGCTTGTGTTGCCTGACTCGGAAAACCACTACCACACCTTTCTGCTGTGGGCCCTGCGGGGTGTGGTACGGACGTGGTGGTCCCAGCCCCCACGGGGCCTGGGAAGCTTTCGAGAGGACAGTGTGGTTCTGTCCAGGGTGCCCACCTTTGCCTTCGTGCGCATGGATGTCAGCAGCAACTCTAAGTCCCAACTACTCAACGCCATCCTTAGCCTGGGTTGCTGGCAGTGGGACTGCTTCTGGCATCGGGACCTCAACTTGGGCACCAACCCCCGAGAAATTGCAGATGGGCTGGTGGAAATTTCCTGGTTTTTCCCCAGTGGCAGGGAGGACCTGGATGCTTTCCCAGAGCCTATGGCCTTTCTGAACCTGCGAGGTGACATTGGGTCTCACTGGCTGCAGTTTAAGTTCTTGACCGAAGTCTCCTCTGCTGTGTTTATTTTGACTGACAACATCAGTAAGAAGGAATACAAACTGCTGTACTCCCTGAAAGAGTCAACCACAAAATACTACTTCATCCTGAGTCCCTACCGAGGGAAGCGGAATACAAACCTGCGATTCCTCAACAGGTTGATCCCTGTGCTGAAGATAGACCACTCGCATGTCCTGGTGAAGGTCAGCAGCACTGACAGTGAGAGCTTCGTGAAGAGAATCCGAGCAATCGTGGGCAGCGTGGCACGGTCCCCCTGCAGGAGGGTGTCTGTGGAGGACATGGCACATGCGGCCCGCAAATTGGGCCTCAGAGTGGATGAAGACTGTGAAGACTGTCAGAAGGCAAAGGACCGGATGGAGAGGATCACCAGGAAGATAAAGGATGCAGACGCCTACAGGAGGGACGAGCTGAGGCTGCAGGGGGACACTGGGAGGAAGGCAGCCCAGGTGGAGAGGGAGTTCTGCCAGCTCCAGTGGACCCCGGACCCACCTGAGAAGCACCGGGCTGAGCTGAGGCGACGGTTTCTGGAGCTCCGGATGCAGCAGAATGGCCAGGAGCCTGCCTTAGGGGTGCAGGAGTTTATCGCGGGGATCAGTAGTCCCTCCCCGGGTGAGAGGCAGTACTTCCTGAGGTGGATGGAGTGGGGCTTGGCTCGGGTGGGCCAGCCATGGCTGAGACAGCCCTCCGAGACTCTCCTCACCCTGAGACCGAAACTTGGTGGGACCTCAGACTTGAGTGAGCCGCTCTGGCCTGAGCCCCTGGGGGTAGAGCACTTCCTGCGGGAGATGGGGCAGTTGTACGAGGCTGAGAGCTGTCTGGTAGAGGCAGGGAGGCTGCCTGCCAGCCAGAGGCGCTTTGCACACTTCCCAGGCCTAGCCGTGGAGCTGCTGCTGACAGGGCTGCCCCTGGAGCTGGTCGATGGGGGCACCCTGAGCGTCCCTGTACGCTGGGTCACAGGGCTCCTCAAGGAACTGCACATTCACTTGGACAGGAGGTCAAGACTGGTAGTCCTGTCCTCCCTGGGGGTTCCTGGCACGGGGAAATCCACACTTCTCAACACCATGTTTGGTCTGCGGTTTGCCACAGGGAGGAGCTGTAGTCCCCGGGGGGCCTTCATGCAGCTCATCACAGTGGCTGAAGGCTTTAGCCAGGACCTGGGCTGTGACCACATCTTGGTGATAGACTCAGGTGGGCTGGTCGGTGGGGCCTCAGCTGGGGACAGGTTTGAGCTGGAGGTTTCCTTGGCCACTCTGCTTCTGGGGCTAAGCAATGTCACTGTGGTCAGTTTAGCTGAAACAAAGGACATTCCGCCAGCTATTGTGCATGCATTTCTGAGGCTGGAGAAAACAGGGCACATGCCCAACTATCAGTTTGTGTACCAGAGTCTTCATGACGGGGCTGTCCCCAGCCCCAAGCCTAGAGACAGGAGGCAGCTCCTGGACCCACCCAGTGACCTGAGCAGAGCTGCTGCCCAGATGGAGAAGCAGGGTGGTGGCTTCCGGACGCTGGCGGGCCTGGCATTCTGTGATCCTGAGAGGCAGCACATATGGCACATCCCAGCCCTGTGGCACGGAGCGCCGCCCATGGCTGCCGTGAGCCTGGGGTACAGTGAGGCCATTTTTGAATTGAAGAGATGCCTGCTAGAAAACATCAGGAATGGCCTGTCCAACCAAAACAAAAACATTCAACAGCTGATCGAGCTGGTGCGGCGGCTATGAGGGCCGGGACCCACTGCAGCAGGCCGTCCTTACAGGAAGACCAGGAAGGTCAGGGTGGGAATCTGCTTACAGTGCTAAGAAAAGCAGCATCCCCATAGACCAGCTCAGAGGCCCGGGGTGTGGTGACACAGCAGTAGTTTGATCTCTATCCCGGAGCCCTGTCAAGGCCCCTGAGGGTTGGCCCTCTGGATGGCTGCTCCTTCCTTGGCCCCTGGAGTGGGGAACAGCTTCCCTCATCACTGCAGGCACTGGCAGACAGGGACGCCCAGTACACCTTGGGGTTGTCCTGAGGAAATGGGAGAGGACTTGTTTTTGTCCAACCGTAGGGTCCTTTGTGGTTCAGTGACACCATGTTGCCCACAGTATATGAGGCACTGCTGTGGCACCGTGTTTATGAACTGGTCTATGAAGCCCTCCTGACCCTTGCACAAGAAGCGTTCCTCAGTCACCCTGTTGTGTCCCAGCACTTTGTCATACCTCTGCCTCAGCACTTCATGGCCTGTGTCACTTGTCTGCCCAGACTGTGAGCTCCTTGAGGGCAGGGACTGAACATCATCTAGCTCCATGTCCCTAGGGCCTGGCACATGTAGGCGCTTAATAAATGTTTGTTGAATGAGTATTCACCTAACAGCAGTGTATAGGTTCTACCTCTCTGTGCCTTCACTGTGCTGTGTGCTCAGAGAGGACAGTAGCCTCTGCCTGAGGAAAGATCTAGAAATCCACATAGGAAGTGATGCTAAGCCAGGCATGTGATGCACACTTGCTACACCCTGTCTCCAAAAAAAAAAAAAACAAGGCCTGGAGTGACTTAGTGGTAGAATGATTCCCTAGTAAGTATGAGGTCCTGAGTTCGAGCCCCAGTACCACCAAACAACAACAATGACAAAAAGTGCCATTCTTCCCTCTCTTTAAGGAAAGAGCCATTGTTCATATTGTTACTTGGAAATAGAACTGAATCCCTTCCCAATAACTTAGGTACCCCCATCATCACTCCTTTTGTAGGTGACAGAAGGAAGCAGCCTCACACTCACCCCCTTGGCCCTGCTTCTCTTGTCCTAACCTCCATATCTTCAGCTCCCCAGAGCCATCCATCCCCCCCCCAACCCAGTCCTCCCCAGTGACTGTCCTAACCCACTTGCCACTATTTGAGGCACATGCTTGACCAGGGACTTTGGACTCTCGCCCTGCTGATCCTTCATCAGGAATCCTTGCCTGTGCCAGCTGTCCCTAAGGGCCACTGTCACTTCACGAAGCCAGCTGCCTGCAGGCCTAGGAATTCCTGCTTGAGCTTGTGAGCTTTGTTGCTGTGTTTCCTGACTTCAGTCAGGGTTCCTACCCTGCTTCTTGTCCTTTTACCAGACTCAGCTCCAGGGTACTCACCTGCCTTCTGGTCCGGAACCCTTTGTTGCACAGAAGCTCTTCTGCCTGCCTGGCTTCTTGGGGTCCCAGGATGATGTACTCACTGCTCACATCTGTTTAAAGTGTTGTCCCTGTGAGCTGAGACAGCAGTCCTGGCACTCCGCAGGCCCCATCTTTTGCTAATAAGTTTAGGAAAACCTTTCCCATCTAAAACTCAAAAAGAATCTCTAATCCTCGGGCTCTAGAAATTTTCATCTCTGGGATGGTACATGTCTGTAATCTCAGCTACTTGTTTCATGGAGATCAGGAGGATTGAAGTTCAATGCAGGATGAACAAAAAAGTTAGGGGACCCCTTTTCAATACATCAGGGTGTGATGACTCATCTCTATAATCTCAGCTACTAGGGAGGTTGTAGGTAGGATTGTACTCTGAGGCCAGCCCCAGGCAAAAATACAAGACCCAGCCCAGCACCTAGCTTACCCAGGAGGCAGAGATCAGGAGGATTGAGGTTCAAAGCCAGCCCCAGGCAAATAGGGTCTCGAAAAGACCCTTCACAAAAAAGGGCTGGTGGAGTGGCTCAAGGTGTAGGCCCTGAGTTCAAACTCCAGCACTGCAAAACGAAACAAACAAACAAACCAAGACCCTATCCAAAAAATAACCAAAGCAAAAGGGAACAGGGCATAGCTCAAGTAGAGCACTTGCCTAGCATACCTGAGGCCCTGGGTTCAATCCCCAGTACCAAAAAATAAAAGATTCTTAATATGGGGTCTATCCATTGTCTGAAGATAAGGATCAATCAGAACTCCTGAGCTTTCATCAGATTTTCAAAGGAATGCAGGATTTAAAAGAGTTGATAGGGTTGCCATTGGCTCACTAGCTACTATCAGAAGGATGGAAGCCAGCCCTGGGCAAATAGTTCGGAAGATCCTATCTTGAAAAACCCATCACAAAAAAGGGCTGGTGGAGTGGCTCAAGGTGTAAGCCCTGAGTTCAAACCCCAGTACCGAAAAATAAAAATGTATCAAGAGCAAGAATGAATATAGAAGTGTTAAACCTGTTGAAACAACCATAAGAAGGGAAAGGTGGAAAATCCTTTCACCTTGGAGGGAAGAAGGGGAGATATGGAGCTTGAACTCAGGGCCTCACATTTGCTAGGCTAGCACTTGAGCCACTCCATCAGCCCTTCGTTTTGTTGGTCATTTTCATGATAGCTATTTGCCTGGGGCTGGCTTCGAACCCATCCTCCTGATCTCTGCCTCCTGAGTAACTAGGATTATAGGAGTGAGCCACTGGCATCCAGCTGGCTCTTTGTTAATAGTATATACATGGCATCTTCTAACTGATGTTACCTTAGATTTGCTGGAGTACAGTGCTGGGCAGGGCTGGTGTTGGGCAGTTTCTACTAAGGTAAACGTGACCTGTAACTACTCCAACTCCTTAGATGTGGTGAATTTGCTTTAGTTAGTTTTGCAATAGGGTCTCACTTTATGCCTAGGCTAGGCTGAACCACATCTTCCTATTTACACTTCTCTGGTAGCTGGGATGATAGGTACACACAACCACATCCAGCTTTCATTGGTTGAGATGAGTTCTTGAGAACTTTTTGCCCAGGCTGGTCTTGAACTGTGATCCTCCAGATCTCTACCTCCTGAGTATTTGGGATTACAGGCTTGAGCCACTGAGCCCAGCTGAGAGGGTCCCTCTAATACAGTCACTCCTCAGCTGGTGCTGTGGCTCAAGTTATTAAGCACTTGTCTAGCAAGCACATGATCCTGAGTTCAAACTCCAGTACTGCCATAAAAACACCCAACCAACCAAACACAGACACATAGACACACAGACAGATACTCACACAGACACACACACACAAACAAAACCAAACCCACAATGAAAACAAAAACTCCAGAGTCACTCCCTGGCCCGGCTTCTGAGCACTAGTGATATTGTGATGGCTACACTAGATCCAGCAGGACAGACCATCTCTACATCCTGACCACCACTAGGGCCCTCTTCTGTGTAGTGGTCCAGGAGTGGTGGGCTTGGGCTACAGCTAGTCCTCTCAGAGAACTGTCACAGCCTTCCCCAAAGGGATCTCTGCAAAGACCCCTTTTTTGGAGTCCCACAAATAAATTGAGTTTAAAACACTAGCTTCCTGTTTTTTGTTGTTGGAGGTAGTAGAGTTTGAACTCAGGACTTTGTGCTTGCTAGGCAGGCACTCCACAATGTGAACTACACCTCCAATCCATTTTGCTTTGGTTATTTTGGAGATGGGGTCGTCCAAACTATTTGTGTGGATCTACCTAGAAACGCAGTCCAATCTCAGTTTCTCAAATAGCAGGAATTACAGGCATAAACCACGAGGGCCAGGCTCTTGTGCAGGTTTTTATTGAAGTTTAAGAGGCTTGGAATGTCAAGCCCCTCTGCAGGAGTCAGCCCACAGTGAGTGACTGACATGAAAGTTGAGAAATAGCTATGACACATCTGAAGAGTCACTCTGTACATGCCTAAGAAAAACACACGGGGAGAAAACTTTAAAATATAAATGAGATCAGGATGACATCACAATGGGCAAAAGGCAACTCTTGTTCCAGGTGGCCTACCTTAACCTGATTAAAGACCACAGCAGTTTTTCTTTACTTGGAAGTAGGACGGGGACATAATGCATTTCAGGGCAACATTAAGCTTTAGAAGGGTCTGGCCATATCAGGTTTTGTTTATCAGTTTGCACCAAGCCTTCCCCCTCCTGGTGACATCCAGGTTTCACAGGCATTTCACAAGTTTGCAGAAGCCACAAGCTTAGATCTGGAAAGGTTTAGTTTGCAGCCTGTAAGCAAGCAGGCCATGATGGAGAGAGAACCTGACTCTCAGAAGGTTCACACAGAACCAAGAATTCTCCATCTTCCGCTGCTCATGTCTACCTGCAATGCAATCTATCAGTGCTGGGCATCGAACCTTATACATGTTAATCTTATACATGTTAAGCATCCACTCTACCCACTGAGCTACACCCCAGCCTCACAGCAGCCATTACTGTGCTATTTTACAGATGAGGTAACCTGGGTCAAGGAGGTTGTCAGTGCCCACATTACACAGCCAGGAGGTGGGTCCACTATTTGGATCTGGGTTTTAAGTGGAAGAGCCCATATTCCTCACCACTTTGGGGCACATTTATGTAACTTATCAGATTACAAAATTAAACCTTACCAGAACTAAAAAACAAAAAAAGATTCAGTTTAAAAGGATTTTTTTTTGAAGTTTAGCAAGGATTTATTTTAGCATAATGGGATAAAGTAGGGAAAAATATGAAAGGGAGAGAGAGAGAGATACATTTCCTGCTGCTTATGGTGAAAAAGACTAAAAAGTTTTTAAGGAAAAATTGAAAGTTCTTACATTTGCATGGTTTTGTGTGTTTTGGAGAACATCCCCTTATCCAATATTTGGACAGTTGGAGGATGCAGTTTGAAAAGTTATGAATAAAACATTTCTCATGAGGTGGCAATGAAAGCACCTGTCCTTTTAGCAAGGACCCATATTCAAGTGGCCAGAGAAATTTTAGACAAACAGATGGGACTGAAACTGAGCGCCTGTAGTCTGGCTGGCTCTCTGCCTCTGCCCCACCATCATTGCAGAAGACTCAGTTCATCTCTGCTTCCAGTTCCCTCCCATAGATGAACATCTAGTAGACAGTCTCACCATAGATATGGGTTGATAAACAGAAGATCCAGATTCTTATTTCCCCCCTGGATGCATCTAGGCAGGATAGGTAGACATAGTGAGGGTGATCATAAAGGTTTATGAAAGGTTAGGGACAAAGTTACAAGAAGTCATAGAGGGGCAGGTATGGGTGGAAACAGAGAGCTCTTCCTCTTTCCAGGTGCTTTTAAAACCCTGTGCTAATCTATGGGAGAGGAAAAACTGGGTGATTTTTGATCACCAACAATCAATGAGGGATGGTCCCTGGGCTAGGGTGGTGGTTTAACCTAAGGTGTGAACAATCTGCACATATTTGCTATGGAAAGAAAGGTTCAGACAGGGAGAAAAATGTTCAACATAAATATAATATTAAGTCAAAAGTATCCCAGTCTCTCCCTATCTTAGCCTGACTTGGTACCATTAGGTGAACAATGCAGGTCCCAGCTAAATATTGGCATCTTCATCAAATTCAATCTAACACAACCAATAGCAGCTATCATTTACTAAATGCCATATTGATCCTAACAGCTCTAAGGAGAACTAACATTAAAGCCCATTTTATTTAAACTGGCACTGAGGCTCATCTGTACAAAGACTAAGACAATCGTCTGACTCCAGAGCCCATGTGTTATCTTCTGCAGTGAGTCCTAAAATAAGATATCCAGTGTTGCTAGTTCTTCCTCTGACATTCATAATTACTGGATACCAATAACATTGGCACCGCTCTGGCTGCAGTATGACAGGCCCTGCGATATCCTCATGAATGTCCTTGCTACTTAAAATTTTCCTTTCCCAGAGGCCAGGCTGTGCCCCAGCACCTCGCCTTTCTCCCCCTTATTTTAAATAAGATTGCTTGGAGAGGGCAATTTAATCTCTGGGATCCCAGGCCCACGTGGGTGGGGCGGCGCATTTTCTTCTCTCTGCTAGATGCCATTGCCTCTCCTGGCAGGAGTTTCTTGAGGTTGAAACCTCATGTTGTGCATCATGGAATTTCCCGGATTGAAATCCGATGCCAGTAACCCTGGGGACCACATGGACAGCACAGGGATGAGCTGGGGCAGAGGACAGTCTTTTGTCCGAAGCTCCGCCCCTGTGGCTCTAGGCCCCGCCCCTAGATTCGAATCCCCTCCCCCGAGCTCGAAGCTCCGCCCCGCCGAATTTCGAAGTCCCGCCCCGCATAGGCTGGTATCTCCATCCCCGAGACATTAAGCCCCGCCACACGAGCTCCGAAGCCCCGCCTCTCCAGATTGGAAGCTCTGCCTCGGACAAATTCCAAAATCCTGTCCCGCGAGGTTCGAAGCCCCGCCCCTCTGAGGCTCGCCGCTTCTTCCCCGAAGTTCGACGCCCCGCCCCCTAGATTTGAAGCCCCGCCTCCCAGAGCCTCGCACCCCTCCTGCTGGATCTGACTTGGTATCGCCCGCGGTCACCATCCCCGGCTCCGCTCAGCACAGTGGTACGTTCCACGCTTCGCCGACGAAAGATGGCGGCAGCCGTGTGCTTATGGGGCCGGGGCCAGCGGGTGAGTGCACGACACGGGTCAGCGAGGGTCGGTGTGGGTCCCGGGTTTCCTCCTCACGCCCTCTCTCCCGCAGGTGCTGTCCTGGAGCCGGGACCTGCCTTGCGCCTGGCACGCCCTGCACACCTCCGCTGTGTGCGCCAAGGTGAGCGCGGCCGGGCGGGGAGCCCGCGGGTCGGGGGTGGGGCCGAGGTGGGGCGTGCGGAGTGATGGCTCCTTTGTCCTAGAACCGGGCGGCCCGAGTCCGCGTGGGCAAGGGGGACAAGCCGGTGAGCTACGAGGAGGCGCACGCGCCGCACTACATCGCCCACCGGAAGGGCTGGCTGTCGCTGCACACAGGTGAGGGGACTTTCGAAATCCCAAGGATGCGCGGGGTGACCGTCACACAGACGGGATGAACCGTGTTACAGATGTCCCACAAGTTGGTCGTTATGGCTAGGATCCCACATTTATTAGGTCAGTTCAAGGAAGACATGAAAAAGCAAGGTTATAACCAGGCGCGGTGTAATGCCAGCTACAGAGACTAGTAGGATCTTGGTTCGAGGCCAGCCTGGAAAAATAGTTCTAGAGACACCCTCCCCCCCCCCGCGCCCCCCCCCACACCATCTCCAAAATAACCACAGCAAAATGGACTGGAGGTTTGGTTGAAGTGGTAGGGCATCTGCATTGCAAGTGCAATGCCCTGAGTTCATACCCCAGTCCCACACACACACAAAAAAAGGGCATAGACAGGAAGTTGAATTTGAACATGAATGCAAAACTGAATTCCTCCTGTTGGGCCACAAGGCTCTTTTTATTGAGCTTCTAATGAACAGATTATTTGCATATCTACAGAGTAGGTTTTGCATTACAAGTCATCTAATTTACAGAGGTCAGGTGGCTCAGCCGCAAGGAAGGGAGTGAAACCCCCTTAGAATCCTGCAGCCTGAAAGTGTGTGCCCTAAATAAGGCAGTATTCCACCAAACCACATTTCTCTCTGTAGGTATCTATAGCTAGTTCTCATTATTCATGGATATCATATTTGCTGATATTCATTTAATTTTGTTTGGTGGGATTTGGGATTGAATTCAGGGCTTTGCACTTGCTAAGCAAACAAGCACTTTACCACTTGGGCCACACCTCTAGTTCTTATTTTGTTTTTTGAGAAAAGGTCTTGCAGTGTAGCTGAGGCTGTCCTCAGAGTCGTACTACTCTTGCCTTATCCTTCACTGCTGGGATTAAAGGCATTCTCACTACTCCTGCCTCCCCCCCCTTTTTTTTTTGCACAGCTGTGTATTGAATTCTCAGCCCTTGCATATTCTTACACTGATGAAAATTTATTTGCAACCTCCAAATCAATACTCTGGCATACCCTGGCACTTTCAAACTCATTCAGGGACATGAGGTCATTGCCCACATGCCTGTTGCCAGCTGAGGTAGAACAAGTTCTCATACCGTAAAAAATGCCCTGTTCACAGCCTAGAGCCCCCATTTCACAATGACTGCCTTTTACTGGGGATTTAGCTGTGTAAAATGACCCTGAAGTGCTGGCTAATGATCTGAGCAGGAGAAACTGCCATGGGCCTTAGAAGAAAATACGCTTGTCAAGCTCCATTCAGGCCTGAGATAAAGTGCTGTTGGCTGAAAGTTTGGTATCAGTGAATCAGTCATACATATTAAACAGTGTCGAGACAGAAGGGCACATGAAAGTAGATTGATCTTGATGGATTGATGGAACATGGTGACTGGAGGCTGCGCAAACCTAACCTGGTATCACCCTTGGAGCAGTGCTTCACAGTTCACTAGTTCCGTGTTTGTGGGGACGTTATAGAACTTGACTTCTGTGAACTAATGAGAAGCAAACCGCGTTTTGTTCAGTATGCAAGTTCTCCACTTGGGATTTTCGATGCACTTAGGGAACTTAGTAAAATTCAAGTTCTTGGGTTCTGTCCTCAGTCCCACAAATAAAAGTATAATAAAGCAAAATAAGTATCTGGTCTCCCAACCTTTCATGTTCTCGCTCTGAGGTTTAGGTGTGGTTGTGAAGAATCATGACACATACTGTAAAGGCTGAAGGTGTCCAGACCCCATCTAAGAACCACTGGTGGGAGCTGTGGCCCTGGTCCATGAGAAGCTGGTGTCCCTAATTTCAGGGGTAGGTGGTAGCCTCATCCTCATCTGGTCCATGGATGGCTCCTGCAGCTAAGAAAGACTGGAAAGGACAGGACTAGATAGGGAGTGTCACCTGGGTCTAGTGCCTTGGCTTAGGCACAAATTTTTATAAAATTTTGTAAAATGAGGATAACGATGGTTCTTGCTTTATAGGATTGGTTTGGGAATTAATTCTATTAGTAGAAGACGGTGGTTGACTGCCCAGTCCTCCTGGATGGTAGCGCTGGTTCTTGACAGGGTCTTGGGCCACAGGGCTGATCTTAGACTGTTCCTCTTCAGGGAACCTGCACGGTGAGGACCATGCTGCAGAGCGGACGGTGGAAGATGTCTTCCTTCGGAAATTCATGCGAGGAACCTTCCCAGGCTGCCTGGCTGACCAGCTGGTTCTGAAGCGCCGGGCCAACCAAGTGGACATTTGTGCGGTGGTCCTACGGCAGCTGCCTGCACACAAGTTCTACTTCCTTGTGGGCTACAGCGAGACTCTGCTGTCCCACTTTTACAAGTGTCCTGTACGGCTCCACCTCCAGACTGTGCCTGCAAAAGTTGTGTATAAGTACATCTAAGAGGAGGCCTTCCTCCTATGATCTGGAGCCTGCACAGGACACTTTCTGTCACAGAGGAAAGGGGTGAAGCAGAACCAGGGCCCATGAGCGGCACTTTACCTAGAGTGCCTTGTTTTCTGTCAAAATGATAAGGTACGTTTCTGGGGATAATAAAGTCATTGATGTCTTTTATTTGGCAGTACTGAGGGTTTCATGCTTCCCTAGCAGATTGTCTTCCTCTTGAGCCATGTCCCTAGCCCTTTTGTGCTTTAGTTTCTCTGTGTTCATTTTTCAGCATATATTCATTGTACAGGGTGATTCAATGTGACAAGTGCATATTTGGGTTTATATTGTACACCTCCACCATCTTGCCCCCATCCCCTCCCCGCCCCACTGAAAGCAATTACAAGAGGTTTCTTTGTTCTATTTCGTATAAGTATATGAAGTTCATCAACCATGTTCCCACACCTTCATCTCCTCCCATCTTCTACCCTCCCACAAGTAATCCCCCTCCCCCTCCACAAATATCTCCGCACACTGTGCCTATTTTACAGTTCCGTCATTCATTTTTAATTCCAAAGTCAGTGTTCAAAGGGGTTTCTTGATGTATCCCAGATGTGAGTATACTTTACTTTGGTCAGTTCAACCCCCTCTGTTTCTCTCCTTACCCTTCCCTCCTGCACCCCCATTATTCAGCAGCTTTCAGTACATATTGTTAGGTCCTGTGCCTGCTGCTTTAGTTTTATTTTTTCATATTGGGGCTTGTGTTTTTGCCCAGGGCTGGCATTGGACTGTGATCCTTCTATCTCTGCTTCCCTCAGCTCGGGTTGCAGGCAGGCATGTACTACCATGTGTGCCTCCCTCCATCTTGTTTTGTTTTGTTTTTTTACGTGTGTGTGTCTCTGGGGTTTGAACTCAGCAACACATTTACTAGGCCAGTGCGCTACCACTTGAGCCATTCCACTGCCCCTGTCTGTTTTTTGAGATGGGGGTTATGCGGACCTTGAACTGAGATCCATCTCCACCAACCTGGAAGATGAATACATCATCAGGCCTGGTAAAATTGATGGCAATTTTTTTTTTTTTTTAAATCAAAACCACTGGGTCCATTTACACATCTTGCATCATTGTGTTTCCTGTTCAGCTCACTCCCTACTCTCTATACATTACCTTTTAATTACAGGTCTGTTCACTCCCTGCTCTCTATACATTACCTTTTAATTAC